>NC_139026.1:107804581-108378341 GCF_964662115.1 Mustela nivalis | reverse complement strand
GGTAATATTGGCACCCTTGGGCATTATGGTAGGAATGTAAAATGATATAGCCACTGTGGAAAATATGACATTTCCCCAGAAAACTAAACAGAACTACATATGATCCAGTAAGTCCACTCCTTGGTATATACCCAAGAGCATTAAAAGCAGGGACTCCAATACTTGTACACTAGTATTTCTATAAGCATTATTCACAACATTCAATGGGCGAAAACAATGTGAAGTACCCATCAACAGATGAATGGAAAACAAAATGTAAATATGTAAAGCAGCTATTAATCAGCCTTAAACAGGAAATTCTGACAGATGCTATGTATGACATGAATGAAGCATTAGGACATTATAGTAAGTGAAATAATCCAAATGCAAAAGGACAAATATTGTATGATTCCATTTCTATGAGGTACTTAGAATAGATAAGTTCACAGAGATAGAAAGTAGAAAAGAGTTTACCAGAGGTTGGGGGGAAGGTAAAATGGCAAGTAAGTTTTTAATGAGCTCAGATTTTCCGTTTGGGATGATGAAAAAATTCGGGATATGGATGGTGATGATGATTGCATGTCACTGAGAATGTCTTAATGCCACTGAAATTATATACACTTACAAAGTAGTAAGTTTTGTAAATTAATGTTATGTATATTTTACATAAAGTTTATAGATTACCTGATTTTGAGAAACTCTGCTCTTGACACTTAAGAAAAATGAAATGCAAAATTCAGGACAGGAGAGTCAAGGGGATACTACTGGGAAAAAGCACACTGAAAACCTCAAAGTTATAGATAATGTTCTATTTCCTACATTAGGTAAGTCCTTGATGTTTACCTTGAAATATATATGAGATATTGTATATAAGTCTTTCACACTTAAGAGAAAAATACTCTCTACTAATCATCTTATTAACTCCCTAAATAAGAGAAAAAATAAGTTACAAATCTCACAATTTCTTATTTCAAAGGCAAGTAAATAATTCTACCTCAATACAAACCTCTTGATAATTTTAACTAGGAACTAGACTAGTTCTCATTACCAAGTGTCATTTCACCCAATGAACTGGTTTTAATATATCTTTTTAAAAAATCTGTTACAATATGATCAGTGTGTATATGGGAAATTTAAATACACTGAAACTTTACATGAACTTTTTCAGCAGAGAGAAATGTAGAATATGTGTATGCACCTTCTCTATTTGCCATATCGTAATGTTTTGCCACATTTGTTTTAGGTTATTTTCTATGAAATAAAAATGTCATTCCTTCCCTCCCCTCCCCATACCTAAACACTGTCTGGAATATGGCATATTTATCATCCTAATGTATATTTTTTATAATTTTTACAACATATGTACACATTCATGAATGATACTGCTTTATATATTTTGATTTTTTATGTATCTTGATATTTTTGATATTTGATTTTTAAATGCTATTCTGAATCTTTTCTAAATCTGGCTTTTTTGCTTAAGATCTTTTTTAATGAACTAATTTCCTATTCCAACAGAGAAGACCATCCTTTGAGTATACCCAAGTAATATCCTTGTCAAATCAGTGGCAATTTCCTGGTCAAATCAGCAACAATAATTTTGCATTTTTAAAGTAACTGTTATTTACTTATTACAATTTGCAATACATAAAACTAATTCTTGAGTTAGAATACTTTTAAAAATTGTCAATTAGAAAAAAAAAAGAACATGCACATTTTCTTTAAGCTACATCATTTTCAAACTATGGATACTGCAAAGGAAAGTTCTTATTTATTGAACATATCCACCTAATTTTCCAAAATTAGATCTAACTATATTTTATATATGGCCTTGGGTTGGCTGGGAAGTTATTGTTATTTAATCCTAAGGTCGGCTCTGCAAAACCAAATTCTTACTGATATAATATACAAGGTTATTAAGGACAATGCTAAAACACAAGCAATTCAAAGTATAAAAAAAGTGTGGCACTTGCACTTAAGAAACTCAAAGAGGGGTGGGGGGTTCAGGATTTTTTAAAAATGCAGAAATATAATTAACCATATTATAAAGTTGAACCAAAGAAAATCGTCTTTTTGTCAGTCATCTTGGTTGAATACAGGCTATATCATATAATTCAACCTAACATGATGGAATTACTTTCATTTTCATTCCCAGTGGTTCAGAAGATACCTTATTTAATTCTGTTAGTGCTTACTTTTAAGTTGTCCAACAACATTCTTAAACTTATATCTAGGATCAGGATCTTTGGAGTGTATTACATTTGAATTGAAAATATGTTTACCACCTTCCTTACCTACTTCTCAGTTGTTAAAGTAATCTAAATATTGACTATTGCTTCCTTTTGATGCCACAGATTGTCGGTCATGTGGCATTTATATTCCTTTCATAGCCATGTATACAATTTTAACCATTTCATACATACTGTCACTCATTACAAAATGACTTTGATCTTTCATACCCTAATTCTTGTCTCAATACTCTAGTCCCTTTAAACACAGTAGATGCCATGGTCTTCTAGCATATAATACTGAAAAATCTGATTTTAGATCTTTAATAAATAATAGAACTTCTCTACATTGATATCAATAAGTTGCCCTTTCCCCAAACTTTAAAGTTCAATTATTTTGCTAGGACGTATCTCTTTCCTTGGTTTTTGATTAGAACTAAGTGAGTTCTTTGTGTCTGTGTACAAAGAACTTCTTTTTCAAACTCAGAAAAATTTTCTCCTAGTCTATCAATTATTGGCACTTTAAAATTGAATAAGCCATGGGAATAAAAGGGACAGAACAGATCTTCCATGGTTTATGGCCTGTCACACACATACAAGTCAAATTCCCTTTTCATATTTATATTGTGATATACATAAATAGCAATACTAGTGCCAATTCCTAGTAAGCTTTTATCTACTGGAGATGTTTCTCAAACTTCTGTCACTTGCCCATCATTTTCACAATTTTTTTCTAAAACCAACACTAGCTATAGTAATATTTACTTGGTATTTTTATTTATAATACATCACTTTATTTAGTATATAATTTGACATCCTCTTAAGCAATTAATTTTGCTGATGATTAAAACAAATTTATAAGTGGGGCACCTGGGTGGCTCAGCTGGTTAAGCGTCTGATTCTTGATTTTGGCTCAGGTCATGATCTCAGAGTTGCGCAATGAGCCTCAACACAAGCCCCATATTGGACTCTGCACTGGGCATGGAGCCTGCTTAAGATTCTCTCACCTACTCTGCCCCTCCTCCCCCTTTAAAAATTTGTAAGTATTCAAATGTTCTTTCATGTATCACCTAAAAATATCTTTTTTTTTTAAATAAAATCTTTTTTTAATTTATTTGACAGACAGAGATCACGAGTCGGCAGAGAGACAGGCGGGGGGCGGGGGGGGGGCGGGGAATACAGGCTCCCTGCTGAACAGAGAGCCTGATGCGGGGCTCTATCCTAGGACCCTGGGATCATGACCTGAGCTGAAGGCAGAGGCTTTAATCTACTGAGCCACCCAGGAACCCCCTAAAAATATCTTTTATCTCTAGAAGTATACATACCATATTTTGGATAACAATCCCAAGTATACTACATGTACAACAGTTACTACCCATACACTCCTTTCCCCTCCACCTCACTTACCAATAGGCTTACATACAGAAAATTTGTGAGAGGCACATACTAGAGGCATGAAAAAAGGACACTCAGTTCATCTCATGTAAGAGTGGCTAAAGTTGATGTCTGATCAATGTTCTATAACTCAGGTCCCAGGTCAGACTTTTGAACAAATAATGAGGATAGATAAGGAATTTTTTTTTTCCTGCTGGTGATCTTCATTTCAAAAAACAGTCAATACAATTATCATATGGTCTCCCTGATATGAGGGATTTGAGAGACAAAGTGGGGGATTTAAGGGGTAGGGAAAGAAAAACTGAAACAAGATGGGATCGGGAGGGAGACAAACCATAAGAGACTCTTAATCTCACAAAACTAACTGAGGGTTTCAGGGGAGGGGAGGTAGGGAGAGGGTGGTTGGGTTATGAACATTGGGGAGGGTATGTGCTGTGGGGAGTGCTGTGAAGTATGTAAGCCTGATGATTCACAGATCTGTACCCCTAGGGCTAATAATACATTATATGTTAATACAAAATTTTTTTAAAAACAGCAATAACACGGGGCGCCTGGGTGGCTTATTGGGTTAAGGCCTCTGCCTTCAGCTCAGGTCATAATCCCAGGCTCCTGGGATTGAGCCCCGCATTAGGCTCTCTGCTTGGCAGGGAGCCTGCATCCCCCCCCCCCCTTCTCTCTGCCTGCCTGTCTGCCTACTTGTGATCTGTCTTCAGATAAATAAATAAAACCTTAAAAACAACAACAAAAAAAAAACCCCAGTCAATATAAACTCCATGTGCTGAAAACTACATAGTATTCCTATATGGCTGAATCTGCCTCATCATCAGTAACACTTAGTCCCATTCTGTCTTTATGTCTATCAATTGTCATTCCTGGTAATATTAGGAGTTTTCATTCATTCCTGATTTCATGATTATTTTAGTGAGAAAAATAAGAAAGGCTGTATTTGCAACTGTTAGTCAACTACCATCTTAAAACCCCCGACCCCCATACACCAACTTTTAAGCTCTGCTAAGCAAATAACCAACTAACACGAAGGAACAAGACTGTCATCTTCATATAGAAAGATGATTCAACATCATTGTTTAAGAAGTGTGAAACTTGAGAAGTTCCCAACTGAAACGGTAGTATAAACATCTTATCTTACTTTCATTCCAGACCCCATTAACATAGTAACCCAAGAAAGTTTGAGAAATAAATACTAAATGCAAAACAATGAAAGGATGGAGAGGAGCCTTCAGTAGATGATGTCTGGCATGCTGACATTCTGACCCAAAAAGTAAGAGCTGAGAATATAGAGGGTGTTTAAGGAGGGAGCCAATCCTTTCCTCAAAAACAATGAGGCTCAGTAAAGCAGAAATGAGACATCGAATTAAAGAAAGAAAAAAGGGGGCGCCTGGGTGGCTCAGTGGCCTCTGCCTTCAGCTCAGGTCATGATCTCAGGTCCTGGGATTGAGCCCTTTATAGGGCTCTCTGCTCGGCAGGGAGCCTGCTTCCCCTCTCTCTCTGCCTGCCTCTCTGCCTACTTGTGATCTCTGTCAAATAAATAAATAAAATCTTAAAAAAAAAAAAAGAAAAAAGAAAAAAAGGAAAAAAATCTGTAGGGCATACTAATCAATGCCCATTCTCTTCCTTGTACATGGCAAAATGCTCATTCAAGAGTTTATTTTTGGGTGGTAGGGAAAAAACTTAAGGTTTATTCTAAAGGAATCAAAGCAACTAGTGGGGCAATTAAACCAGGAGTTAGTACCCTAAACAAAACCTCTTATCAGTAGGTTCTGTCACTTTAGGGGCTCCCTGACTGCTCTGGGAGAGTGAAGAAGTGTGAAGTAGGACAGTTAAAAGGTCCACCCATTTTCAGGACTCACAGTAAGCCTTATTCTTTTTTTTTTTTAATTTTTTATTTTTTATAAACATATATTTTTATCCCCAGGGGTACAGGTCTGTGAATAGTAAGCCTTATTCTTTTTTTTTTAGTTTATTTATTTAAATATTCATTGAATATTTCAATATTCAATTATTTATTTAATTTATTTATGTCAAACAGAAAAATGGCAGACAAAGGGTTGGGGGTATAAAGCTGAGAGGTGCAAGTTGTAGAGAGTACAGTCATTGTAAAAGTTTCAACATACAAATAAATATGTCTCAGAAAAAAACAACAGAGAAAAATAGAGGAGTGGGGATTATCCAAAAAATCAAACATTTCCTAAAGTATAAGCACATTTACAAGGGTCATTAACAAGCCAACACAATGGATGGTAGTGACAATAAAAAGCAAAGAGGAGGAGGCCCATTCCTGTAAGACAAATTTCCAAAATCACAGAATATCTAGGGGATAAGGAGGAATAACAGCAGTACTGTGAAAGAAAATGATACTAACAGAATCCTAAATAAATCCAGGATTTTTTTAAAAAAGTATTTTCATATGTTGAAGCACTCAAAGTTTATTATACATGCATACTTTCTTATTACCAAGACACTTAAGATGTATTCACAAATTAAAAAAAAAAAAGAAACACAAGGGATTCAGGAAACAGTAGATTCAATCCATGAGAGAAACAGAGACAGTTGTACAGTATATGTAAACAGAGTATAGAGAGATCAAGTCCAGAACAACGTCATAGAAAACTCTGAAAGAATTCTCTGGGAGTGAGAAAACTCAATATACTGGATAGGATGATTTAAAAAATACTTGAAAATATGATCAGAAAAATACAAAGGTAATTGAAAACTCTAAGAAAAATAGCAGTACAAGGCAAAGGAACTGTATCCATACTATATGGCTCAAAGATAAACATGGGCAGTCATCAAGTGTTTACTTGACTTTCATTCTAGATACTGTTAATGGACAGAACACAGGGTGTTAATATTAATCATTTTTATAATTTAGAATACATATAATGGAGGTATGATATTAGAACTGAAGAAAAGAGGGACACCTGGATGGCTCAGTGGGTTAAGCCTCTGCCTTTGGCTCGGGTCATGATCTCAGGGCCCTGGGATCGAACCCTACATCGGGCTCTCTGCTCAGCAGGGAGCCTGCTTCCCTCTCTCTCTCTCTCTGTCAAATAAATAAAATCTTAAAAAAAAAAAAGAATTAAAGGAAACAGAGTAAGAATGGTATTATCTTCATCTTACAAAGGAGAAAATAGAAACTGCCTGTCTTTGATGGAATATATAAAGGTTTGGCATGGGTAGATTATGAAACAGTTAATAATCCCAATCATTTCAATACCACCATTAAAATTGCTACTGTATTATCATAACCTTTTTAAACTTTCAAATCTCTAATCTTTTTATAAAACTTAAATTTATGGGTAAGAGGAAATTTTACATTACGGCTGACTGAAAACCAATGATGTGTATTTGCCTTATAGACAAGGCAATTATAAAACTGGGAAAATGTTACTAAATTCTAGCTAAACGCTGTTCAACCTTTACAAGTGCAAGTTACAACTGATACAGGGGCATCTACAGATGAAAATCAAGTGTGTCAAAGAATTTACTGTGTACCAGAGATAGAAAACAATCAATCAATATTGAATATTAGATCATATTAGAATACCCAAGTACAGCAAAGAGACAGAAAAAAGATTAAATTTAATTTAAATTAATTTAAGTAATTACCTATTTTTACCTATTTTTAAACAAATACTAATTTATTAGTATTCATCAGTACTAATTTATTAGGAATTAGGAATTTATTAGGAATTAAAAAATAACATAAGCATGGAAATGAAAGAAGTATGCATATAGAGAACTTCAAAACAAAAGTTCAGGAATTGTTTAAACATACAATTTTAGAATAGAAATGTTAAGAGAGTAGGATAGATAAACATCAGTAAAATCTTGGGGAGAAATTCATAGCCTAATAAGGAGATTTATATTTTGTAATATATTTATATTGTAAATTTACACTGTAGAGAATAGAACATTTAAATATGTCATCAGATTTGCACCCTCAACAGATCACATTGGCACTGCTATGAAACACATATTAGAGAAATGTACTTAGACTTCTTAGGAAAATCATTTTTGGTGACAACTGCATTGATACAGAAAAGACAGAATCAAAGTATTACAAGGTGGTTGATTAGAAATGGGAAGTGGGGGCACCTGGGTGGCTCAGTGGGTTGAGCCTTTGCCTTCGGCTCAGGTCATGATAGGGTTCTGGGATGCAGCCCGCATCTGGCTCTCTGCTCAGTGGAGAGCCTGCTTCTCCCTCCCTTTTTCTCTGCTTGCCTCTCTGTCTACCTGTGATCTCTGTCTGTCAAATAAATAAAATCTTAAAAAAAAAAGAAATGGGAAGTGAAAAAGATATAAAGGAAAAAGAGAAGTCTAAGATGATTCCCAGGATGTTTTGCAACCATTTAAAAAAATATCAAAAGTAAAACACTTATTAAGCCAATGGTGGAGATAAAACAGAAATGCTCGGTTAACCCAAAGGCAAAAAGATTAAAAATAATAATAATAAATGAAAAAAAGAGAAAACAACTAGCAACAGAATTAGCAATCCTATTAAATTTAAATGAACTGTTTATGAGGGAATACTATGGAAAACTACATAGCAACAGATTAGATAATCTAGAGGAAATAAAAAAAATTCCTAGAAGTACACAAACTATGGAAAATGTCACAAGAAGAAACAGAAAATCTGACTAGATGTACATAACAAGTAAATAGACTTAATTAGCAATTTTTAAAAACTTCTCTCAATGAAAAGTCCAGACACAGATGGTTTCGTTAGTAAACACTATCAAAGGTTTAAAGAAATAACACCAATCATTCACAAACTCTTCCAAAAAATAGAAGAGAAACTCTAAGAGGGCAGTGTTAACCTAATGCCAAAACCAGAAAAAGACATTACAGGAAAACTACAGAACAATATATTTATGAATACACACACAAAAATCCTCACCAAGATATAAGCAAACCAAATTTAGCAACAAATAAAAAGAACTCTATCCCATGCCAAGTGAGATTTATCCAAGGAATGCAAGATGATTTAACAGCTGAAAATCAATCAATGCAATATACCACATTAACGGAGTGTAAAAAGCCTACAAGACTATCTCAGCAGACTCAGAAAAAGCACTGAACAAAATTCAACTCCCTTTCATGATAAAAACACTGAATAAACTAGGAGTAGAAGTGAACAATTTTAATCCAATAAAGGACATCTACGAAAAAATCCACAGCTAACATTTTATTTAATCTTAATGGTGAAAGACTAAAGGCTTTTCTCCAAGATCAGGATTAAGGCAAGGATGCCTGCTTTCACTAATTCTATTTGACATTGTTCTGAAAATTCTAGGTAGGGCCACTAGAGAGGAAAATTTTTTTTAAAGACATTTAGATTTGAAAGGACGAAGTAACTATCTTTATTCACAGATGAGATGATCTTGTATGTAAAAAATCCCAAGGAATCGACAAAACACTACTAGAACTAATAAATGAGTTCAATAAGGTTGCAGGGTGCAAGATCAATATATAAAATCAATTATATTTCCATAGACTTGGAGTGTTTCCACACACTAACAATTCGAAATTGAAATTTAACAAAATTTCATTTATAATTGCATCAAAAAGAATATAATGATTCAAATTAAAATTAATCAAAGAAGCATAAGACTTGTATGCTGGAAAGCACAGAAGATTGTTGAAGAAATTAAAGATGATCTAAACAGGTGAAAAGACATTCATGCTCATGGTTCAGGAAACTAAATACTGTTAAGATGACAATCCTTATCAAACTGATCTACAGACTCAAAGCAGTCCTTATCAAAAGTCCCCCCGAAAGTCTGTCTTTTTGGCAGAGATAGACAAGCTGATCATACGTAAATGCGAAGCAACCAAGAAGTAAAAACAATCTTAAAAAAAGAACAAAACTGGAGAACTCACACTTTCTGATTTCAGAACTTATTACTATAAAAGTACTACTACAGTAATCAAAACAGTGTGGGACTGCATAAAGAAAGACATATAAACTAAACAGAACAGATCAGAGTCCAGAAATAACCCCTAACATCTATTTTCCACAAGGGTACCAAAGACAATTCAATAGGGGGAAAAAAACAAGTCTTTTGGGGAAGAAAAAAAAAAAAGTTGCTGGGACAACTGGATACCAACTTGAAAAGAATGAAATCAGATTCCTCGCTCACACCATTAAAAAAAAAAAAAAACAACCAATTCAAGTGGATTAAAGACCTAAATGTAAGAATTACAACTATCAAACAGTGAGAAGAAAACAGAGGAGTAAAATTATTTGTGATCTTTAGTTGGGCATAGTCTCTTAGATATGAAACCATCAGCACAAGCAACAAAATAGAAATCAGCTGGACTCCACTGAAATGAAAACTTCTTGTACTTAAAGGACACTATCAAGAAAGTGAAAAGACAATACAAAGAATGGGAGAAAATGTTTGTAAACCCTACCTCTGAGAAAGGATTTGTATCCAGCCTATGTAGAAAACTCTTAAAACTCTACAGTAGAAACACAACCCAATATAAAAATGTACAAAGGATCTGAACAGATTTGCAAATGGCCACAAAGATGCCCAACATCACAATCACTGGAAACATAAAATCAAAACCACAATAAGACACCACACACACTTAAGGCTAAAATAAAAAAGGTATACAAAAACTGTTGACAAGGATGTAGAGAAATTAGAACTCTCATTCATTGCTATGGGAATGTAAAATGGTGCAGCCACTTTGGAAAACAGGCTGGCAGCTCCTCAAAAGATAAAAAATTAAGCTACCATATTACCTAGCAGTTTGTATCTTCAGTATCTCCCCCAAGAGAAATGAAAATATATGTCCATACGAAAGTCAGTTCATTAATGTTCATAGCAGCATTATTCACAATAACTAAAAAAAAGTGGAACAAATATCAATCAAATGATGAATGACTGAACAAAATGAGATCTATACAATGAAATATTATACATTCATAAAGAAATACAGTACTGACACATAAAGTATTGATACTGATTCATATATAACATGAATAAATCTTAAAAACATGCTAAAGGAAAGAAGCCAGTCACAAAAGACCATGTATTATATTATTTCATTTACATAAAATGTCCAGAACAGGCACATCTATGGAGACAGAAAATAAGTTTGTGGTGTCCCACAGCTAGAATAGTTAGAAATGGGGGAAATGGGGTTTCTTTGGCAGGTGATGAAAAGTTCTATAATGGACTGATAATGTCTACACCAACTCTGTGACTATATTAAAAAAAAATCACTGGATTATGTAACTTTAATGGGTGAGTTGGAATATATGTGAATTACTTCAAGAAAGCTGTTTTTAAAAATGCAAATATCAAGCTAATAAAATAATACAAACCACCACCAAACAGATTTCAGAATTGCCATATTTAGTCACACTTATGGTCTCTCTAATCCATGTTCTCAGTGCCAGAAAGTAACATATATACTGTATAGTGAGAAGAAATAGTCTGTTTCCTTTAGAAAGAATTGTGGAGGGAGTCCTAACTAAAACAATACTATCACTCAATCTGAATCTCTATTATCTAAATCCTTTCAAAACTGTTATCAACCTCTTTTTGCTTAGAATTATTAGTTCCAGTTTTACTACCCACTGAATAGAGAAATATAATCCTTATTTTTGTCCTAAACTTACTATTTAGCTCTTCTGTAGGTGGCTACATATTTTAATATAGGACAATTAGGAAGACCAATATGTTTTCTCCTTTATCATTTTATAGACTTTTCAGGTCATCAAACTTTGGTAAGCTGTGCTTTATAAAGTGCGTCTATAAACAGCTACCAATTTGGTATCTCAATGGTTCTAAAAACCACAGAGAAAGGTCTGATTTGTTCTTCATGAAACAGTCCTTTAATCATTTGGTAACAGTCATCACGGCCATCGCTGGTAGGCCCCATAAAGATTTTATTCTCTAGATTTAGAGGGTAGGTTGACTGAGTTTTATTGCCCTAAGTTCATTTCTGAAATGAAATGAAAAAATTCATTTCAGAGGAGGATAATACAGAAATGTACTGGTCTTGTTTATTAATAATAATAGATACCACGTGTTAGTTTACCAAGAACTACCATGCTAGAGAGTCCATATATAGTCTCATTTAATCTTTGTAATAACCCTGAAAGGTAGATGCTATCATTAACCTCATTTCACAAATGAAGAAAATAGAGACTCAACGGCTAGCAGTATTTGAATCCAAAAATCATGTCTCTTTTCCTCAGAGTCCTACTGGACCTGATAAGATCTCCATGAATTAGAGTTAAGGAAAAGAAAAAGCATGTCAAAGGACAATATTTACAAGTTTTTTGATTTTGTTTTTTAATGGGAACATATTGGTATAAAAGTATGGAGAACTGGAAGCACACAAATATATGATTGCTTCTGGCAAAGTAAAAGCAGTAAGGTAGAGGAAAGAAGGAATCTTAAGGTTCTGCTGTCAACATTTATATTTGGCTTTAATATTAAACAATGTAAACCTTTTCCTATTTGTATGTTTTTTCTTTAATGAGAATAACAATATAACAAAAATGGAAAAAATAGTTTTATTAATCAGAACTAATACATATACTACTATAGTTCTGTGCCAAGTTCTCCATTTTTAAACTTCTGTTCTTCCTCAGCCTACGACATACGTATTTCCCTCCCCAACTTCTAGATAGCTAATTTTTCCCTCACAAACTTTAATGAATTCTCTCATATCTCACTTTTGGGAAACAGGGGATATAGGAGTAGTAGTGTTTAGGTCTAGGTGGGGAAAAAGGCAGACAGTTTGATGTAATGAGGAATCCCCTAATTTCTCTCCTCCATTGTGGGTACTCTAGCTACAGGTCCTAAGTAAAATAAAACTATTCACAAACGGGATCTGGAGGTAAGAGTGTGAGTATTATGAAATGTTTTAAACCTGGACTAAAAAATGTTTCTTGTATCACCATATGTACTTTAGATTTAAAAAAGCAAACATCCTCCCCCAATTAAGATTAGAAATGGACAGAAATTATCAGAAAAGACATCAATCATATTAGTGTTATAAACTTCAAGTACAATACCCTGCACTAAGTAAACTGTAAACACAGACAATTTTATCTGCCCTCCTCAGGATCTTTCATGAAGTAAATCATTAATAAATACTTGATGAACTAAAATAAAATGGGATTCCCACGTTAGGGTGGCAGGATACTTACAAAATATAATCTTTTTTTAAAAAAGAAGCTCTCCAAGCAGAACACCTCTTCTTGGGTCAAGTATTAACTTAAGCCAGGAATATAGAAAAGCACAGATTTAGGGGCACCTGGGTGGCTCAATGAGTTAAGCCTCTGCCTTCGGCTCAGGTCATGATCTCAGGGTGCTGGGACTGGAGCCTGCATCCAGCTCTCTACTCAGCAGGGAGCCTGCTTCCCCCTCTCTCTGCCTGCTGCTCTGCCTACTTGTGATCTCTCTCTCTGTCAAATAAATAAATAAAATCTCAAAAAAAAAAAAAAAAAAGAAAGAAAGTAAGAAAAGCACAGATCCAGGTTTTAGTTAAGGACCATGTTATACAAAGAGTTCTTATCACATAGTTACAAAGAACCAGTATTTATAATAGCATTCTGATATCACTAAAATTAAGTGTATATACATGAAGATTTCCAGAAGAGCCTCGCTATTCATGTAATTACCTATTTTTTCTCGTAAGAACAAGAAAGACCTTTTTCATATGTTCATAATTTAAAATAGTAAAATTCTGTTCCTGACATTTCTAGATTTCTAAGGGTCCTACTTAATTACTATAAGATGGTACTATGACATCCACAAAATTATAATAACCCACCAATCCTAGCAAAAACAGTTTTATACCCTCTTTTATTTTTTTTTAAAGATTTTATTTATTTATCCGACAGAGGGAGATCACAAGTAGGCAGAGAGGCAGGCAGAGAGAGAGGAGGAAGCAGGCTCCCTGCTGAGCAGAGAGCCCGATGCGGGACTCGATCCCAGGACCCTGAGATCATGACCCGAGCCGAAGGCAGCGGCTTAACCCACTGAGCCACCCAGGTGCCCTATACCCTCTTTTAAATTATCAGGCTCTTTTGGAGTAAAAAAGATTGTAAGACAATTGTCTCTCAAGTCTTAACATAGCATATTTCTCCTAGTTTTGCACCTCAGCTGCATTTCATTTCCCTAAACAACTTGATTACTAAACCTAGGTCTACTAGCCAAATGATCTCAAACAAATCATTTAATCTTTTTGGATTTCTACATTTTCATCTCTAAAATTGAACAAGATCAGGCAGAGAGAACCAAAAGATGTACTCAAGTTATTTCAGAAAGAATTCTCTTAAGGAAGAGAGGGAGAAAGAAGGGAAAGATGGAAGGATGGTAGGAAAGAAGAGAGACAGAATAAACATTAACAAAATAACATTTAGGCTGTAAACTCTTAATATCTTTCAAAGTTTTTTTTTAAGTTAACATTAAGATCTGAAACATCAATAAATTTTTTTTGTCATTTTCATAAACAATGATTAGCAGTTTTCCTATAAACCCTTAATCTTACAGAACATATTTCATTCAACTGAATCAGCTGCTACAAGCTCCTTTTAAATAAGTCCATGATACAGCTTTTACAAACATATACACAGAAGGTCAAGATACATTCCTAGAGAAATAGGTTAAACATGTTTGCTATTCTTAAAAAAGACAATACAAACAATAATAAAGGTGGCTTAGAAGGAAAAGGAAAGGTCTCTCTATTGATCTCCCCTTGTCCACAAATCTCAGCTTAAAATCACTTTATGGAAAAAGTTGTTTCCTTCTACTCTACTTCCTACCCATTCATTAAGACTGAGTTAAGTAAGAGGCATTGTGAACTGTCTACCAGCCATTTCCAAGCCTCCTCCTTCTTGCTAACCATAATCATTTATCTGGTTCAAGTACCTATCCTGTGCTGAAAGAAGGGTAGGTTCCACCTCCAGCGCAAGGGAACGTGGGCATGGCCAGTTAGGCATGAGACAATCCAAAAGAAAAAGTTACATCTGCTGTTGAATGCTGTCTAGGACGCACTATACACTTGGGAACAGGACCATAAGGACCACTGGTCTGAGATCCAGGCTGAGAATGGCAAAAGAGATCTTTAATGACATAACTGAATCAAATTATATGGAAATTTCCCCTCTCTTATGAAAAACTATAAATCTTTATTGAGTAAAGTTGGATTTTCCACTACTTGTAGCCAAAAACATCTTGAAAGTTCTTAGCCCTTTCAGAAGACACTTAAACACAGAAAATGCTACCACAAGACTTTTTACAAAAACGATTTGCAACTTGAGGACAAAGAATGGCTTCTTGATTTTTACAGTACCTTGAGAGTATATCCTCAATATTCATTCCTTGAATAACTTTATGTGTATAAGATAGAAAAGAGATAAAGCTAAAAATATTGTTTGGAACAAGACTAAAAACCTGACAAAGCTAAGGAATTTAGACTTTATCTTGTAACAGGCCAGGACTTCCCAAAAATGGGAACACTGTTCTAGAATGTTAAAAGACATACCAACAAGAGTATAATGCTGGAAAATGTTGGCAGAACTAAGTTAAACTGGTTTCTTCAATGCAGGGCTTCTTGTGATCCTACAATATATATTCTCAATTTCGAAATTTCAGTCAGAAAAATTAAATTTTAGGCAACAGAAAGTAAAATGAAATGAAACATGAAGTTTTGTTTCATGTAAATGAGTCTGATGGCAGTACAGGAAAGGTAAGATCTGTATGTTTGATCTGTATGGATGGGGTGGTTTGGGTACTTGCACAGGGATGATACAGCTGGATGCTCAACAGTCAGCTGGATTACCAATACATCAAGACGACATGATGGGTTAAATTAAATTATTTAACTGTCTGTTAAATAAATAAAAAAAAAAATTTTTTTTTAAAAAAGAGACCTTTGGAACAAAATTTTTTAAAATCTAGTGTTGTAATAAGAAAAGTAGGAATCACACAAACCATCAGCTGTTCTTTGGCCATATGCAATAAAGCTAGGAATCTAACTAGTAAATCTAACTAGTAAATGGAAAGATCTAAAATTCTAACATTCAGGTTTCAAAAGATGCCCCAACAGTTACTCAACAGCTCACAGTAAAGAAGCCCACAGTAAAGAAGCCAAGCCATTAAAACTGTTATCAGTTTTCAAATGCCCAACTCAAACATCAGCATATAACCAAGACTTAGAGATACTTGCAAAATGCCCTTAATATCAAAGAGGCACTTGGATAGTTTAGTCAGTTAAGTGTCTGCCTTAGGCCCAGATCATGATCCCAGGGTCCTGGGATAGAACTGGGCTTCTCCCTCTCACCCTGTTGTGTGCTCTTCTCTCTCTTGCTCTTTCAATCTCAAATAAATAAATAAATAAATAAATAATTTTTTTAAAAAAATCTTTAAAAAAAAGGAGCAACTAGAATCAGTAAAGAAATGGAAAAAGCAGACACTATAAAAGGAACAGAAAACCTCAGGAAAAAAAGAAAAAGATTCTAAAATGAGAAAATCTTGTATACATGAAATAAGATGGTGCATTTGGTTTAAGATTTCTTGGAAGTCAAAAAATATGAGAGAAAAAAAAAAAACCCTCAAGAGCATAGTCAAGTCAAGATCTTCCAAGAAGAAATCTAGAGAACAGAACTGAAAAATAAAGATATGAAAAACAAGAGAAATAAGAATAGGAAATTAGACCACTGGTTTAAGAGAAACAACACGTATATAAGAGGAGCACCAGATGAAGCAATAGAGAAAACACAGTAAGAAATAAAGCAACAGAAGGAAAATTATCTGAGTTAATGACCAATGAATTTCCAGACACAAAGAGCCACAATGGGGTTTTCCATTTGGTCCTTTTCCAAAAAAGGACCTATACCAAGGCGTATCACTGAAATTTTAAAACACAGGTCATATAGAGAAATCTAAAAACTGCCAAAAGGGAAGAAAAAAAAGATTTTACAGGAGACAGAGAGTCCTATTAGCATCAAACTTTAATAGTAACACTGGAAGTTAGAAGAAAACAGAGCAATGCCTTTAAAATTCTGTATGCAATAATTCGTTATCCAAACTCCCAATTAAGGAGGGGAGTAAAAGAAAGGTGAAGGAAGATATTTTTAGAAATGCAAGGTCTTAAAAAAAAAAAAAACCTCTCTCTCCCAAATGGCTTTTGTCAAACAACTATGAAGTTATAGCTTCAAAAATGAGGGAAGAGGCCAGAAAAACTTGGAATTCTAGAATCAAGATCAAACATCAGGCAGAAATAAAAGGACTTCCTGAAATGAATGATAAGAGACCCCTAATCTGGGCATAAACTAGAAAGCAATCAGTATAAAGTGGTAAAGTTTGGAAGTCCTTAAAAGAGGAACATCAAAATAGAAGTATATCTTGAAGTTTCCATGTATTGACAGGAAATTTAAACAACCAGGGGAAGAATTTGGGGAAAACATAATAAATACACAGGAAACTAAGCAAAAACTCAACATTCACTCCAGAGAAAACAAAAGGTTGTACAATAAAATAATCACATTTATTACTAGGCTGTTTGTACAGCGTTTACAGAATCATAATGATACAAACACTAAATACTTCAACTTCATTGGGTAAATGACAGACAAAAGTATGCATGAAAGAAGCTAGATTAATCCATAGGGAGTATTAAAAACTAATGTTGAAAACTGAAAAACCAAGAATTGTAGTATGTTACATAGATATTATATGGAAGTAAACACCAAAAGAAATAGCTAAAAAAATTGCAAGAAGGTACTTCTGGGGACTAGGAAATAGGAAAAAAACGGTGGGGAGAGAGAACAGGAGCACTACTATTTTCTGTAGTGAGCAACACAGAACTAATCCAAATTATGTAGGCACAGAATCTATTATAAAATTTAAAACTTAAGTAATAAATGTGCATATCTAATTCCCTAGCAATTCAAATGGGGATCCATCCTACACAAACACGTTTGCACTAAGCCAAGACACTTAATAAATTATTTATACTGCTATGAAAGGTCTAAGTCTGAATATATAGGGTAATGACCCATGTATTTTAATTTCCCTAATGAATAATGTAGTTCAGCATCTTTTTATGTGCTTATTTGCCATCTATATATCTTTGGTGAAGTGTCTGTTCAAATATTTTGCCCACCTTTTTTTATTGGTTTGTTTATTTCATTATTAAGTTTTGCAAATTCTTTATACGTTCTGGATACAAGTCCTTTGATGAATATATGAGTTTTTAAATATTTTCTTACATCCATGGCTTGTCTTTACACTTTCTTCACATGTTTTTCAAAGAACAATAGTTTTTAATTTTTACGAAGTCGAATTAATAATTTGTTCTTTTATAGATTATCCTTTTGGTGACGTATCTAAAAAAGCTTCACCTAGGGATGCCTCGGTGGCTCAGTTGGTTAAGCGGCTGCCTTCGGCTCAGGTCATGATCCCAGCATCCTGGGATTGAGTCCCACATCAGGCTCCTTGCTCAGTGGGGAGCCTGCTTCTCCCTCTGCCTCTGCCATCACTGTCTGAATGTGCTCATTCTCTAGGACAAATAAATAAATGTAATCTTAAAAAAAAAAAAGCCTCACCTAACCCAACATCACAGAGATTATCTAAAAGTTTTGCAGTTTTAGGTTTGCATTTAGGTCTAGGAGTTAATATTTGTATATGGTATGAAGTGTAGATTGAAGTTCATTATTTTCTCTTATGACTATATAATTGTTACAGCACTGTTTGCTGAAACTCTCTTCACTGAGTTGTTTTTGTACCTGTGTTGAAAATCACTTTCCCTCATTCCTTTCTTACATGACCCATGTATTGGTGAAGATGTCTATCAACTCTACTCTCATACACTGCATGCAGAAATGTAAAATGATATAATATTTTAGAAAACTGCTTGACAGTATCTCAAAAAATTAAACACACACCTAAAATATGACCCTACCTCTCCACTCAAAGTATTTACACAAGAGAAATGAAAGCACATATCCTTACAGAGACCTGAACACAAATATATATATCACCTTTATCTGCAATAGCACAAACTATAAAAACTCAAATGTTCAAGGACAAGTAAATTGATAAACAAATTTAGTACATCCATTCAATGGAATACTCCTCAGCCATAACAAAACTGAGGTTTTTGTTACACGCTAAAACATGGTTGATACTCTAATTATACTGAGTGAAAAACCAAGCAAAGGGGCACAAGGAAACTATTATCTTGACTGTGATGATGGTTTCACAAACTTGTATATATATCAAAACTTACAAAACTTAAACACACGCAGCTTTTTTGTATCATCAGTTAAACCTCCACTAAACTTTTAAAAATAAAATTAAAAATGTCATAAAAATATTCCTGTTAGGTGCTAAACTATATATATTATATTTTTAAAGATTTTTATTTATTTATCTGAGAGAGAAAAGAGCACGAGCAGGGGGAGGGGCAGAGGGAAAAAGAGAAACAGACTCCCCGCTGAGCAGAGAGCCTGCCTGATGCAAGGCCAGGATCCCAGGACCCTAGGATCATGACCTGAGCCAAAGGCAGACCCCCAACCGACAGCCACCCAGGCACCCCACTAAACTATATATTATAAAGCAAGACACTAATAGTCACATGAAAAGCAAAATAAACCAAACCATAAGAAAAACCTGCACACAGACAACACTGGATGAAAATTCACTAAAATATTAACATAATATTTTTGGATGATAGGTAACAGTTTTGGGGTTTTTTACTGAAGTACAACTGATGTATTAACATTATACAAGCTTCAGGTGTAATGACCCAGTATTTGTATATTTTGTGAAATCATCAGTCTAATTAAGGTCTAGTTAACATCCCTCACCATACATAATTTTCCTGCCATGAGAACTTTTAAAATCTATTCTCTTTACAACTCTCAAATATGTAATACAGTATTACTATAGTCACCATGCTATATGCTACAGCCCTAGAACTTATTTATTTTATAACTGGAAGTTTCTACACTTTGAGTCCCTTTACCATTTTCACCATCCCTTCACCTGCCCCTCTGGCAACAACCAATCTGTTCTCTGTATCTATAACCTGTTTGTGTTGTTCTGTTTTAGATTCAACATACAAGGAAGAACACAAGTTAATTATCTATCAGACTTATTTCACTTAAGATAACACTCTCAAGGTCCATCCATGTTGTTACAGGAAGCAAGATTTCCTTCTTCTTTTAATGGCTGGATAATATTCTATTGTATACAAGAAAAAGCATTACTTTTTCCTTTCCTTCTCTAGATCTTCCAAAATATGCATAACGAGCCAGGATTAATACTCTAAACATGATGAAGGGGCACCTGGGTGGCTAGTCAGCTGAGCAGCCAACTCTTGATTTGGCTTAGGTCATGATCTAAGGGGTCCCGGGATCAAGCCGCATACAGGGGTCTCTGCTGAGCATGGAGCATGCTGAGAATCTCTCTCTCCCTCTGTTTTGTCCCTTTCCCCTCAGACTTGCTGCTCGGCAAAATAAATCTTTTTTAAAAATACTCTGATAATGAAAACCTTTAAAAAAATATTTTCTTAAACTTGAAACTGAGAACTCAGATACTTCATCGATGGCTGCAACCACAGCCCTACCACTGATACAGCATAATTTAAAACCATCACCAATTTCTTGAGATAATAGGAAAAGGTTACTCAAGAATAATTTAATTAGGTTCTTAGCATTCAGAAAAAAAACAAAAAAAACAAAAAAAACCTGGAAACCTCAAAACTGAGTTATCCAGTAATGGCAGTTACTAGCCAAATATGGCTATTGAATATTTCACTGAAATGTTGCTGGTGTGAATTCAGTTAAGGGTAAAACTGTAAAATATGCACTGGATTTTGGAGATTTAAACAGAAAAAAGGAATACAAAACATCTTTATAATTTTTATACTAATCACATGTTGAAATGATATTTAGAGATTATGGGCTATATAAAATGTTTAATTTCACCTGTGGGTTTTTTTTTTTTTAAGATTTATTTATTTGAGGGGGCGCCTGGGTGGCTCAGTGGATTAAAGCCTCTGCCTTCAGCCCAGATCATGATCTCAGGGGCCTGGGATTGAGCCCCACACCAGGTTCTCTGCTCAGAGGGGAGCCTGCTTCCCGCTCTCTCTCTGTCTGCCTCTCTGCCTACCTGTGATCTCTATCTGATAAATAAGTAAAATCTTAAAAAATATATATTTATTTATTTGACAGAGGGATAGAGAGCACAGGTAGGAAAATCGACAGGCAGAGGGAGAAGGAGAAGCAGGCTTCCCACTGAGCAGGGAACCTGATGCCGGCTTGATCCCAGGGTCCTAGGATTATGACCTGAGCCGAAGGCAGCCACATAACCGACTGAGCCACTCAGGTGCTCCTCACCTGTTTGTTTGTTTGTTTGTTTGTTTGTTTGTTTTTTAACGTGAAAATTTACAGAAAATGTAAACTACATCTGTGGTACGTATTATATTTCTATTTAGGACAGTGCTGATATAAAAAAATTTTTTTTGGAAGATTTTATTTATTTGTCAGAGAGAATACGCACAAGCAGGTGGAGTGGCAGGCAGAGGGAGAAGCAGGCTCCCTGCTGAGCAAGGAGCCCAGTGTGGGACTCAATCCCAGGACCCTGGGATCATGACCAGAGCTGAAGGCAGGTGCTTAACCGACTGAGCCACCCAGGCATCCCAAGACATTAATTTTTTAAACTACTTAACTTGTTATGGATAAATATAGTTAAGATAAAATCTCTCACTACTATTTTATTTCCATCATGTTTTCCTTGGATTTAGATTTCTAAATTCTAATTAATGTCATAGACCTAAGAACTCCAAAGTAATATATTCAATTATACATAACTAAGACCTATTGGAGGTTCCCTTATTTTACAAACATTATTCCACCAAATAGTTCCCTTAGCTTTCTCATCTATAAGAGAGATGACAACATACTATGTATGGGCTACTGAGAGAACTGAATGAAAAGAGGTACTACAGAAGAACTAACTGGCATTGTTCTGGACTTGTTAGATTAAATAGACAGCTACGTAATTACTTCTACAGTATTTTCTCTCAGAATTCAGGATTTGAATTCAAGTTTCAGTGACATGATAATTAGGTCATGAATTTGCTGGGTCACTTCAGATCAAAAAAACTCAGAAGTTAAGTTACCAAAGTCAAGTCTATGTCAATGACTTACAATTGTATAAATTTTCACACTATGTTGTGAATGTAATATATTTTTTGGTTATATTTTTTAAATAATCCAGTCAGGTACAGAAAATTGTCACTTTCAAATAAGTAATTTAAGGGAGTGGGATTGTTCAGAGTCATACAAGTATTAAGTAATATTCTTAGAAAACTTTATTTTAATCCTTAGGTTAGAAAAAGTAAGCTACAAATCCTGTAAGGGGGTAGGGGAAAGAGATTAAGGAATCTCACAGAACTAGGAGTTCAGTAAATTAAAGGTTCAAAAAAAATGTATCTAGATAATTAAAACACAAAGCAAAAGACTCACTTAGAATAACAGCACAAGTATGCCTGAAAATTAAATGTGTGCTGAAGATTTTTAGTACCACTAGTTGGGTATTATAGCCAATGCTAGTACTGTGCCCACTGATAAGGAACTAAATAAGAAATGAAATAAAACTAACAGCTCATTAAATTATCTGGATTGAAGAAAAGCAACTTTTGAATTTTACATGTGCCTAACTTCAGCTGTTACCCCAAATCATCATCAGTGTTCCTTCTTAGGAAGGAACAAGTATGTTCAAAGTTTGTGTTACGATTAACAAAGCAGGAGCTAAACTTCATATAGCCACTATATCTTCATTTTGTGGCAAGTATTTAACAACAATTTATTGCTTGATTTAACTTAAAAAAATCTGGCTTCAAGTTTATACTCTAAATAAAGAATTTTTCAAGGAGTGGTTATAGGGGCACCTGGGTGGCTCAGTCAGTTAAGCATCTGCCTTAGGCTAAGATCATGATCCCAGGGTCCTGGGATGGAGCCCCACATGGGCTCCCTGCAGAGGGAGTCCTTCTCCCTTCTTCCTTTCCTTCTGCCTCCTCTCCCTCTCCCTGCCATACTCCCTGCTTGTGCTCTCTGCCAAATAAATAAATAAATAAATAAAATTTTTAAACAGACAACAACAACAACAAAAGAGTAGATTATAAAGAGCTACCCCCCAGCTCCTCCTCTGCTTTTGGGGCACCTGGGTGGCTAAGCTGGTTGACTCTTGATTTCAGCTCAGGTCATAATGGGAAGGGGTGGGGGGGTCTGGGATAGAGCCCCAGGAGAAGTCCGCGTGGAATTCTCTCTCCCTCTGCCTCTCCCCTACTCTCACTCACACTAAAATACATAAATAAATGAAATCGAACAGAAAACATAATTCATCACTAGTATTTGGTGCAACTTGTCTTTTTATCTGTGAATGTGCTCAATCATAATGTAAAATGTATTTTTTAAAATCATTTTATTTATTTATTTATTTGACAGAGATCACAAGTAGGCAGAGAGGCAGGCAGAGAGAGAGAGAGAGAGGAGGAAGCAGGTTCCCTGCTGAGCAGAGAGCCAGATGTGGGGCTCGATCCCAGGACAGAGCCTTTAACTCCCTGAGCCACCCAGGTACCCTGTAAAATGTATTTCTTATAATGGATCTCAGTCAAAAAGGTTTGAAAGACACTGTATAGCCTGCATATAGCAAATCTACAACATGTTTACTAACTGGAGGACTGTTGGGGGAAATAAAACAATCAAACTAAAAATCTTCCCTTTTGATTGTTCAAGAGGATATAAGGCACATTTAAGGCAATTGCTCAGCAATTCTACCACTCAATTCACTAATAAGACAACATACTTATCCAAGGTCAGACTTGTATTTAGCATTAAAACCAACTCACCATCCTAATTTTCAATGCACTAAACTAGACTGCAAAAAGTCACTTTAAAAAAAAAGTTACCAGGGCGCCTGGGTGGCTCAGTGGGTTAAGCCACTGCCTTCGGCTCAGGTCATGATCTCAGGGTCCTGGGATTGAGTCCCACATGGGGCTCTCTGCTCAGCAGGGAGCCTGCTTCCTTCTCTCACTCTCTATCTGCCTGCCTCTCTGCCTACTTGTGATCTCTGTCTGTCAAATAAATAAAATCTTAAAAAAAAAAAAAAGTTACCAGCATTTAAATGCTAATTCTGAATTTCCTATTTTGGTCCAAAAGAAACTGCAGCTTAACACATGCAACTATTTCCTCAAATACTATTCTAACAGATTAATGACCTCACCAGCTCTCCCATTAAAAGCTTTTTTCCAGCTAGTTACTTGGTACTTAGCTTTTTATGGCACTTTTCTTTTCCCATTATGTTCAGCAGTGCATGCAATACACTGGTTAGGAATGCAACACACTGCTGTTGAAAATGCATGACCAGGACCATAACATAACTGAAATTTTCCTAAATTTCTATATTCTGTTCAAATTTTAGAAGCAAAGTACAACTCTCACTAAATCAGACCGAATTTTTTTGTGATCTGTATACCTCACTCTATATAAAACATTATAAATATTTTAAGAGATCTCATTTAGAGTGAGAACCATATGCAAATATTTCATTTCCATCTCCTGACAAATAAATCTTTACCAATAACTAAGTCAGTAAGAGAAGAAAAATGTAAGGACTGATGACTAAACATAAGTGATCTCTACAAAGAGCTAAAAAGATTAAACATTGAAAATAGGAAGCAGATCATAACACTTCATACTATGAGCAAAGATTTATTTCTACATCCTCTCTACCAATATCCATAACTCATAATACTTGCGAAGAATGCCCCGCAATTCCCCAAGTTATTTCTATAAAGAAAAATCATTGTTTACACTTAATACTGTTAATGATTACCAACAAAATGCAGATTTTAAAAATCACTAAATATTGGGAATAGCAGAGCTATAAAGTTATTTCGTCTGACTTCTGAGCCTTATAGAAGTACACAGAAATTGCAAGCAAATACAGGGAAGGGGAAAGGGAAACTGACTGAGGCAAGTGTCCTTCACACCCAAAGAGAAATGTCCTATTTTTTATTTTTTTAAACCTGTACATGTACTAGAGACATTTAAAAATCCAATATTTTTAATCTACAGTCCAGCCAATTCGCAAGATTGAATGTGAATTTTTCTCTTAAAAGATTAAGGGAGGGACTCCTGGATGGCTCAATCGGTTAAGTACCTGCCTTCCGCTCAGGTGAGGATCCTAGGGTCCTGGGATGGAGTCCTACATGAGACTCCCTGCTCAGTCAGGAGTCTGCTTCTCTTTCTGCCTGATGCTCCTCCCCCCGCTTTGTGCTCTCTGATAAATTAATTAATCAAAAAAAGAAGATTAAGGGAAGAGGAATTTATAAATATGTGTACATCTGTATATGCTTAAATTATGCCGACCGCAACATAACAGAGATTGTTTCCCCAACAGGGAATTCTAACTCTGAAAGCAAGCACCAATCACGTGCCAAATATAAGAGATGCCAAAGTTCATTCACTCATTTTTCTAAAATAAAATGAAAATAGGCAAAGCCCTAAAATCACGATGCGGTGTGAGCCAGGGCTATGCGGACAGGGCGCTGGAGCCAATCAGCCCCCAGCCAGGGGTACAGAGTGTAAGGAAGACGATGTAGATGGTGGAGCTCAGGGTGTGTGGGGGGGAGGATGGGGGGCAAAATAAATTTTAAAAGATCATACTCACAGGTATAAAAAATCTAGATGTGAAATATTATTAGACAATAGTCCTGTTCTAGTTTCCCACAGATCAACTAAACAGTTTAAACAAAATTTAACCTTCATTTATAAGCAATGACATGAAATCACTTAGGTTGGAATGTAATTCCTCTTAGATGAAAATATAATTTAAATCATTAGGATTAGGATTAGGATTTCCTAAATCATTAGGAAACCAGGAGCCAGCTACCACTTACAGAATTCTAGCTAGGGCACTAAATAAATAAAATCTGAAGTCTTTCTAAATCAACTAACAAGGTATCTAGCCATCACCAAAACTTCTAAATTATGTTTGAGTCATATTTACCTGTGGCTACAACTCAAAATTAAATACTACTAAAAGGTCAAGTTTAATAATAGAATCCTGTCATATATCTCAAGACACAAAGACAGACCAAAAATAGTGTAAATTTTTGGAAGCCAAACATTCTAAAGTTTCCTGAATTTGTAGTAAATTGTTTTTAAAATAAATACATGTAATATTAACATTTGTTTCCTCGAGTAACTACAAGGAACTTTCATACTAAATATTTACCATTCATCATTTCAAAAGAAATACCATACTTATAAGAAAGTTTTGCTTTCACTGTTTCTCTTCAAATGCTTCTTAGCTCAGACTAATGAGAAATTATATAGCTGGTAATAGTTCTATGGTAGACCTTATCTAGCTGTATCTCAAAATTCTAACAGATTACGTTTGGCTCAGTAACAGGAGCATCTATGCTTCCATGATAAAGATTTGTCTTTCTCAAAGAAACCAATCTAACTCTTTAGCTACTTAAAAACTGCAAATGAGGGGTGCCTGGGTGGCTCAATACGTTAAGCATCTGCCTTCAGCTCAAGTCATGGTCCTGTGGTCCTGGGATGAGCTCCGCATCAGGCTTTCTGTTGGAAGTGGTCTGCTTCTTCCTGTCCCTCTACCCCTCCCCCTTCTTCCTGCTCTCTTTCTTTCTCTCTAGCTCACGCAATCTCTCAAATATTTAAATAAAATCTTTTTTTTTTAAGGTTTTATTTATTTATTTGACAGAGAGAAATCACAAGCAGATGGAGAGGCAGGCAGAGAGAGAGAGAGAGGGAAGCAGGCTCCCTGCCGAGCAGAGCGCCTGACGCGGGACTCGATCCCAGGACCCTGAGATCGTGACCTGAGCCAAAGGCAGCGGCTTAACCCACTGAGCCACCCAGGCGCCCCTTAAATAAAATCTTGAAAAAATAATAAAAAATTAAAACTGCAAATGAAAAACCACCAATGCTGACTGATTTTTATACACTGAGAATAACTAAAAGTCAAACTGTAATCATCAGGTAGGATAATCAGTCTCATAAAAGTCAAACTGTACATCATGGAATGAGTTTTAATACATGCACATAATTTTCAATAAATCACAGAACAGTGGTAAGAAAAGATCATCTCTCCAATCTTTTGTCTTCAACACTTCTGAAGAGGTACCCAATTCTGGGAGGCATTTGTAAACATTCTAATCAACAATTATGACACTAACACAGGTTTGCTGGTTAATTTCCCAGTTCATATTCTTACCTAGATCCCTATTTTATTTTATTGCCTCTTGGAAATCATTGGAATACCATACAATTTCTTTCTCAAAGCACTAGACCAGCTACAAATGCCATACACAGGAGGAACACGTTGAGATCCAATTTTAATTTCATATACTTCAAACACCAGATTAAAAAAAACGGAAAAATTGGGGGCCTGGGTGGCTCAATGGGTTAAGTCTCTGCCTTCTGCTCAGGTCATGATCTCAGGATCCTGGGATCAAGTACCACATCCGGTCCTCTGCTCAGCGGGGAGCCTGCTTCTCTCTCTCTCTCTCTCTCTCTCTGCCTGCCTCTCTGCCTACTTGTGCTCTCTCTCTGTCAAAGAAATAAATAAAATCTTTAAAAAAAAACTGAAAAATTATCAATTTGGTCTTTAGATCATACAAACAACTTGAGCTATTCCTATTAGTGTGTACTACAAGATAATTACGAAGTCTGAAAAGAAGCATGCTAGCTTTTAAAACACAAATGAAAAGGAAACAAAAAAGAAAAGTTCCATGCTCAACTTCCATTTCTACCATGTGCTACTTGTGATCTTGGCAAATTATTTAACTTTTATAGCCTCTTCACCTATAAAATGATTGAGTTCTATAAGAATTAAATGAGAATATATGTAAAACACAGGACCTGCACCATAAATAGTTCCAAATCCCCAGCCCTTTCCCAAGTCCTTTAAAAACAAATGCATATACACTTCAAATTTCTCATAAAACCTCACATTGGACTCTAGAAGCAACTGGTAATAAAAACAGAATTTGTCACTAGGATGCCTTGCTGGCTCAGTTGGAAGCTCATGATCCTCTTGATCTGAGTTGTGAGTTTGAGCCCCTCACTGGGTATAGAGATTACTGAAATAAATAAACTTAAAAAAAGAAAATCCAATCACCATTAAAAAAAAAAAAAAAAAGCCACAATCTGTCACAATAAGACAGAAATTTAAAGACAACTAATTAAAAACTATTCTGTTTCACCAGAAGTCATCTTGCTCAATGTGCCATTTACCTCATCACAGTAATCTGTTAATTTACTCTCTAAATACTAATAAAAACATAGAAATGAGAGAATAACCATAATGTAACTGTAAAATTTTAAACACTGATGAGTTGGGAAAAATAAAAGGAAAAATAAACATTAAAATAATCTACTTCTGTGTTAAATTAAAATTTGGATCATAATACTCTAGCATAAATACATTCAAAAAGACAATCCAATTTTTTAATACGAAGATCAGGAGATAAGTTAGGAATTCATTTATTAACTTTAGAGTGAAGATTCACTATAATTAAATGTATGAAGAAAATAGAATCAATTACAATACAAAAGAACTGGAAGACATGCCACAGACTGATAAATTATTGCAAAAGATATATCTGGATAAAGGACTATTACCCAAAATATATAAAGAACTCTTAAAGCTCAACAGTAAGAGGGGCACGTGGGTGTCTCAGTCATTAAACATCTGCCTTCGGCTCTGGTCATGATCCTAAGGTTCTGGGAGTCAGGCTCCCTTCCTCTGCTTCTCCCGCTCCCTGACCCCCATTTGTGCTCACTTACTCGCTCTCTCTCTCTCAAATAAATAAAATCTTAAAAAAAAACCCTCAAAAATAAAAAAAACAAATAACCTGATTAAAAAATGGGCCAAAGACTTAACAAACACTTCACCAAAGACAGACAAATGGCAAATAAGCATCTGAAATTATATTCTACATAAGTCACCAGGAAAGTGCAAATTAAAATATTAATGAGATACCACTACACACTGATTAGAATAACCAAAATCTGGATCACCAATAGTACCAAATGCTGGCCAGCATGTGGAGCAACAGGAACTCTCATTCATTGCTAGCAGAAACACAAAATGATACAGCCACTTTGGAAAACTTCGGCAATTTCTTCCTAAACTAAACATGATCCTACCATCCAGTCCAGCATCATGCTCCTTGGCATTGACCCAAAGGAGCTGAAAACTTAAGTCCCCACAAAAACCTGCAACACAGATGTTTATAGCAGTTTTATCCATAACTGCCAAAACTTGGAAGCAACTGAGATGTCCCTTAGGAGATGAATGGATAGACTGGTATACACATGCAATGAAATATTATCCAGCATTAAAAAGAAATGAGCTATCAAGTCATGAAAAGGTTCCATGGAATAACCATAAATGCAGATTACTAAGCAGAAGCAGCCCATCTGAAAAGACTATGTGTATTGTATGATCCCATGTATGTGACATTCAGGAAAAGACAAAACTATGGAAACAGTAAAATGATTTGTAGTTGCTAAGAGTGAGGGTGAGAAAAAGATGAATAGGGACAGCACCAAGGATTTTTTTGAGGAGTGAAAATACTCTAAATGATATAATAATGGATGTATGTAATTATACATTGTCCAAACCCACAGAATGTTTAACATCCTAAGAAAAAAAGCCCTAAGGAAAAACCACGGACGTTGGGTGGTTATGTCGTCTCAGTGTAGGTTCATCCTCGGTTAAAAAAAGAAAAAGATACCACTCTGGTCAGTGATGTTGATATGGGGGAAAACTATGAATGTGTAGGGGCAAAAAGGTGTATGGAAAAATATCCGTACCCCTCTCTCAGTTTTATTATAAATGTAAAGCGGCTCTAAAAAATTAATTCTAATGAAGGAAAAAAGAGAATATCACATTACTGACACTCAATTCCCAGCACTGAAAAAGATTTTCCAAAAATATAACAAAGGATTATTAATTTTGCTTTGAAGAATTTAGGAAATTGATTATAGTAGTAAGGCATCTGAAAGTAGGCAAAATATCAAAAGACAAAAGAATATATAATTCATCATTAAGTACATGGGCAAAGTTCTTAAGAAATAAAATATAAAGCAATGAGAAATTTTTAAGAAAACAGTATTGATAAATAAAATAGGTCTCACTTGGGGCACTGAAATATACATGAGCATCTCTCTTGGAAACAATCTGATTGTAGAAAATATTTAAATGTTCATAGCCTTAGAAACCAATAAATTACATTCTGAAATTTAATCCTAAAAAAAAAAAAAAAGTCTAAATAGTGAAATCTGAGGTATTAATTTGGGTTTTGCTCACAAGGCAATAGGCAGATTCCTTTCCTCCATTCCAAAGCCACTGTCTTAAGGTCTTTTATATTATTTTAGAACCAGCAGTTAGAAGACAAGTCCTTCATCTGGATTGTTTGAGAAACCCCAGGCCCAAAAAGACAAGTTCTGCTGGAGTACTAGAGAGGGAGGGGGTGGAAAGAATGAAGAGTTGAAGAGATAGAAATTGGGGGGAAACAAGGGACTTAAAGGATTCAGATCAATACCCCTGTCCCCCACTGGGAGTGGCATGTGGAAGAAGAGGATGGGGATGCAGTGGAGATAAGAGAGAGACAATGATAGTAAAATTTGTTTTGGAAAATTTGATGAAAGATCCTACTACTCAAGGTTCTCAAGTTGGCCTTCAAAAGAACCTTTCAGGCTTATATAAACAGCATGTCACTGACAAGCAGTGTAGATGCTAGAAAGCCCTTTCCTGATAGTGTTCTAGAATAAATGAAACTATCCAAAGACGGGGGGAAGGAGGAGTTATACAAGGGAATAATGACCAATGAAATCAGGTGAAGTCACAACACAACATGTTAAATTTTGGTAAAAATGGGAATATATTTCACGGTTACAACCTTAGCAGGTTAGACTCGTGCCTATTGTATGTGTATAAGAAAAAACATAATAGCAACAATGAGGTTAAATCATGGTGTTTCTGCCCAAGAACTGCTGTTAAACGCTCCTGTCAAAAAGGTTTATATTGATTCTTATGTTCCAGTGAATTATAAAATTATCATGAAATAAAATTATATGTACACATACCCTTATGATCCCAGCAGAACATAAATTCTGTGAGGGGCAGGGTTTTCCTCTATTTGCCAACTAAGATAGTACCTGGCACATAGGAGGAAATTAATAAATAGTTACTGAATAAATATAAAACCCATCTAGGGGAGAGAGAAAAGGAAAATATTCCAAACTGATATACTGGCATTGTCTTTTAGTGATAGAACTTTAGTGGGGTTATTTTGGTTTCTATTTTTCCCTGTCTTCTAAGATGTCTCTGACTATATATTATTTCCATAAAGGAAAAAAGTAATAATAATTGGGAAGTAATTCCCTCTAAATGCATTAAAATTTTCTATATTTTCGGGGCGCCTGGGTGGCTCAGTGGGTTAACCCTCTGCCTTCGGCTCAGGTCTCGATCTCAGGCTCCTGGGATAGAGCCCTGCATCTGAGTTCTCTGCTCAGCGGGGAGCCTGCTTCCCCTCCCCTCCTGCCTCTCTGCCACCAAAAAAAAAAAAAAAGAAAGAAAGAAAGAAAGAAAAAAAATCCTGTATTTTCAAAACATCTTTGGTAACCTCTAGAATAGATAGCTTAAAACTTAAATAAAGGAAGAAGGACAGGAAGTAGAAAAAGCACACTAAAGCTGTTTCTCCTATAGTTTAGTCAATATACAAGACTAAACTTCCTCAAAGAACTTTCAGTGTACTAATACTTGGCTCTTAAAAACTGTACCAGTAGAATAACACTGTTCTAAAAACAAACTACTGATTTAAAATGTTCTGACTATGCCCAAAATCATGAGGTAGTGAATGAACTTTCAGCAAATCTCTAAACAAAGGCTGACAGTGAAAAAATTAATCAGCTTTGCAATATATCAACGATGACTTTTAAACTTCTGTTCAGGGGGCGCCTGGGTGGCTCAGTGGGTTAAGCCTCTGCCTTCGGCTCAGGTCATGATTTCAGGGTCCTGGGATCGGGCCCCACATCGGGCTCTCTGCTCAGCAGGAGGCCTGCTTCCTCCTCTCTCTCTGCCTGCCTCTCTGCCTACTTGTGATCTCTGTCTGTCAAATAAATAAAATCTTTAAAAAATAAATAAATAAAAAATAAACTTCTGTTCAGAGTGATCAAATGCATCAATGACCAATATCCTAGATGTAGTTGTAACTAAATGTTAGCATTTGTGGGCAAAATATTCTAATTGACTTTCTCTTGAGAATTAAAAGAAATACACAGTCAAGTAGGAATTCAAGTGTTATTACTCTTAATTTAAGATCAGAATGTTAGTTCTGAAACTGGTATCACAACTGCATGTGCAGTAGTAGTACTAAGTCTCAAAAACAATTATGACAGTGTACAAATAATACATATTTTTATCTAAAATTTCTAGTTTTTAACATAAGAAATGTATTTTTCTGTGAGGAAAATCGGGCAAATTATACCACTATACATAACAATCACAACTATGGGAACACACACCCCAATTAGGAAAACAGTATACAAACAATACTGGTTTTTTGTTTATTTTTTAAGATTTTATTGATTTATTTGACACAGAGAGAGAGACAGACAGACAGACAGACAGCAAGAGAGGGAATACAAGCAGAGGGAGTGGGAGAGGGAGAAGACTTCCTGCTGAGCAGGGAGCTAGCTGGATGCGGGTTTCAATCCCAGGACTCTGGGATCATGATCTGAGCTGCAAGCAGACACTGCAGTTTTGCTATGGTTTTGCTATGCAGTAAAACAGGCAAACTACCACCATACAGTATGATCACACTATAAAAACAAAAATCAAACACGCAGAAATTAGACTGTTCAAAATGGTAACAAGGCTTATCTCTGGATGAAGGGATTCACTGGTCATTTTTATTTCATTTTCCCTCTAATTTCCTAATTTTTATAACAAGAATATATTACTTCTATAAATGTTTTTCTTAAAAATCTTTTTTGTGCATGATTTAAGGATGGTCACAAAACCCAGCTAGAAATAAGTGAAGTTATAACTTTGATAATAGGAGTCAAAATCAAATCAGCATTTTCTAAACAATGACTATCAAAAGAACCTTATATAAAGGAAAGTAGGCTTCTATGGTTATTAAATTACCATCTAGCTTTTGAACAGCATTACCTTGGCATCTCAGATATTTTATAATTTTATTAAAACAAAGCACCTAAGACATTTTCATTAATCTTTTCACCCTTACTTATTGTACAGGAAGAACTAGCCATGAATGAACTATTTTGGAAAAAGTTAACACAAATAGTTGAACTACAAATACTGCTTTTATAAGCAAAAGATATGAAAAATCAACTCAACTTTTTCCTTAGTATCATTAAAATATGAATATGGGCACTAAATTGGTTAATAAGTTTAAAGAAACACAATGGCCAGAAATAATTAAAGAATATAAATAAAGCAGCAAGTTTATGTGTTTAGTATATATCCAAACATGTATTAGCAGTTTATGTGAAATAAACAAGAGTATTTACCAAATATTTCAAGATACTTGCAATAAAAACTGACTTCTAATATTTTTAGCAACAACTAAAATACCCAAAGAACAAGACCATAAGAAATATCATTTCTAATACAGCTATGCTGGTTAAGTAATAAAATATAAGATAAAATTTTAAAGGACTAAATGTCAATTTTCATAAAATAGATATTAAAAGCACCACAAACCAAACAGAAAAGACTTCAAAAACCCAAATTTCTTTGTTCAGCAACAGCAAAAGAATTATGGTTTGTAAAGGGTACTAATAAAAGAAACCACAGAAAGGAAGGCCCTAACATTTTTTTTTAAAGGAAGTAGTATACTTAATTTACTGTAGCATCAGCTCCTTTACATTTTATTTTAACAGACTAGTCTAGGTCAGAGATGGCCAGAAAAACAATGTGAACTATACATGCAATGTTAAATTTTCAAGTAGTCACATTCTTAAAAGTAATAAGAATCAGCTGAAATTAATATTTACCCAATATATCCAAACATGATCATTTCATGTAATCAATTTTTTAAATTGGAATATTTTAACTTTGTTTTTTACTAAGTCTTCAAAATTTGGTGTGCAATTTACACACGCACATCTCAAATTGGATGCTAAATATTCTGAAAGTTTTATTTACTTATATGAGAGAGAGCAAGAGTGCACACACAAGCATGGGCAAGTGGGGGGAGGGGCAGAGGGAGAGGAAGAGAAGAGAATCCCAAGCAGACTCCCTGCTGAATGTGGAGCCTGACCTGGGGCTCAATCCCACAACCCATGAGTTCATGACCATAGCTAAAATCACCAGTCGGACCCTTAATGGACTGAGGCCCCTGGATGCTAAATTTTTATCAGAAAAACCACAGAAAACAGATACTGAATTTGATAACTAAGACTCACAGAATTTATCTGCATTTATTAGGAATGATTTTGAATGTGAGTGAGGTGATTACTGCAAACTTCTCCTATGATTTCAAAGTAAAAACAGGTCAGTTTATATCACTTGTTTTCCTTTAAGGCTAAAAAGTGCACATCATATCCCCAAAGCAACAGTAGAAAGACTGTCAAAGTAAAAACAGTAAATTAATTTTAAAAAAGAGTACCGCTGCCAGAGAGGAAGATATTAGAGGAAAGGATGGCAGCTCTGTTGCAGTGAGAAGGGTCCCAAAGGGGACTTCAGCCCGGTTGAGCTAAGAGGTTATATTCATATTCATATTTTTACTCTCAATACTTCTGACACCAACTGCATGGGATTTCTCACACCAGCAACAAATTTTTCAATTCTCTGGAAGTCATTCCTGACACTAACTACCTGAAGTTAGTGCAAAGCATTCAGATTAAGGGCTCAGTCCCACAAAAGTGCCCCCACTTCAGATGATAGCTCCAAGTCCCAGGATAACTGCCACCTATACTTCTGACCAACGTCCTCACATTTGATAATTTGCTTGAATGGCTCAAAGAACTCAGTTTACTTACTAGTTAATGCTAAAGGATACAGTCTAAAGTCAGCCAGACGGCAGATATCACTCTGGAAATTCCAAGTTTACAAGTTCTGTGTCAGGAGCCAGGGCAAAGATCAAATATATATTTCTTATTATGCCACTTCCATATAAACAGCAGCTCTGCAAATTCGCCCATATATTTAGCAAGATCAGAACTGAGTTTCTCACTACTGAAGAAGGGAAGCATAATGTAGGAAAAGGGGAAAATTATAATGAACTCTATGTTGAACTGGAATTAGATCTATCAATGTGAACTTGAAATATACACATATTAAATGTGTATATACACATTTATATATATACACTTATAAGAAAAAGAGCACAAACACTCATGCATACATATAAATACTTCCTAACTCTTCACTAAAAAATCTCGTAACAGGGGCGCCTGGGTGGCTCAGTGGGTTAAGCCACTGCCTTCGGCTCAGGTCATGATCTCAGGGTGCTGGGATCGAGTCCCGCATCGGGCTCTCTGCTCAGCAGGGAGCCTGCTTCCCTCTCTCTCTCTCTCTGCCTGCCTCTCTGTCTACTTGTGATTTCTCTCTGTCAAATAAATAAATAAAATCTTAAAAAAAAAAAAAAAAAATCTCGTAACAGTGATGTCCCAGTAGTCATGAGTACACACTGCTTTCCGAATCCTATTCTATACTATAAGGAACCTGCTTCCTTTGGAGAAATGGCTTCCTTTGGAGAAATGGCTGGTCCATTTTTTGTGCAAAAAATAAGAACATCATCAAAAAACGATAGGGGCATGTTAATAAAAAGGACACAGAAGGCAGCTTCTGGCCCAATCTGGGACAACTGTTAAATATTTCATAGTAAAAAGGCTTTTTTAAGGTATTAGTATATCTATCACATAAAGACAAGAGGAAAAAACTTCTGTTGTGTAATAGTTAGCTAAGTACTGGTTGTTAAAGAAGACATCTTGTGACCAGGGTTAAGGATGACAGATGTTTAAAACATTAAATAAGATATTCAAGCAGAGTACATACACAGTAAGATCTGAGAAAGCCTGTAATAGTGGCATTTATGGCAAATAGGGAAGTTTCACTTCTATCCTTACAAGAGGGATAGAAAATGGTCAAGATTCTCCCCAGCAGAATATCACTATGCCCCACCCCTCCACTTAATGTGAGGCAGAGGAGTATCTCTAGAGATAAAGATGCCGGTACTAATGTAACACAGACAATTTGTCCAACAAAAGTAGTATCTAAACTAGTACCTCCATATAACAGGGTGCCTGGTCCAACAGAACAAATATTTAAGTTGAGATCCTACCATTTAAAAATTGTTGGTGGCTTTTTTTTTTTTTTTTGGTCTAGCAGAAAAGAGGAATGCACCTGAGCATCACCTTCTTTGTTCTGGGAAGAACGATTTGAGTGGCCCTTCTCAGTAATGTAATCGAGGCAAATAGATTCTCTTTTGTCCTAGAGAAGGTCCATACAAGGCTCTATTTTGACTTGATAAAAGCATCCCTACCAAATTTAATGGTACTGAGCTAAGAGAATGTGTATAGAAATATGCAAAAAAAGGGGGAGGGGGCTTTCTTCGGTAAGTGTGCAGACTCCAAGGCCTTTCAAGTTTACCGTTATTAGAAACTGATAGACTTAAATGGCCCTAAAGGAGGTCCACTGGCTGGGAAGTTTCCCCCATTCTCAACATCTACAATAACACAACTTACCTTGAAGGAAGTCAACAAAAGCCTAAACCTATGCCTAGGATGAAAGAAGGAAGCTGAAAACCCCTACAGACCCAGTTACTCTAAACAAAACAAGAACATTTTGAACAATCTGCCACACTTTGAGGCGAGATCCTATGTGCCAAAACATGTATTACCCCTGGTATAAAAGGGGAAGGAACTGTCTGACTTCAAAGAACCATTTTAGTCTAAAGAACATCCAGGAATTCAGGCTTATGGGATGACACGCTTATTAGTCTATCCTGGTGTATACACAGGCCAATAATATCAACTGATACACTTTAAGTGTTTTGCTAAATTAATACAAAGTTTTGATATTTCAAGAAGAAAATCTCACTTATTTGGAAATCTTACTAGAGGTGAGATAACATCTTATTCCCATAACAATGCTGAATAAATGAAACGTTCCAGGGGATTTCAAAACAGAATTATGTAATTTAAATGAGACTTCTACTTGGAGCTCATACGGACAAGAGAGCCAAATCCTTCTCAATAGTATATGTAATATGTCAAAGTACACAGTGGGGGAGGGGAGGTAAAATTCTTTTAAAAAATCAAGGAAAGGGACGCCTGGGTGGCTCAGTTGGTTAAGCAGCTGCCTTCGGCTCAGGTCATGATCCCAGCGTCCTGGGATCGAGTCCCACATCGGGCTCCTTGCTTGGCAGGGAGCCTGCTTCTCCCTCTGCCTCTGCCTGCCACTCTGTCTGCCTGTGCTCACTCTCGCTCCTCTCTCTCTGACAAATAAATAAATAAAATCTTTAAAAAAAAATAAAAATAAAAAATCAAGGAAAAAAGTCAATTCCTACCATCAGCATTAAGAACTAAACTAACAAACTATAACTTAAATCTCTAAAGTAAATAAAACTAAGTCCTATAGAAGTTTTACAATAACAATTAACAATGCTGATCTATTCATTACGTACTCCAATATCCTTAATTCTGCTTTCCCGGTTGAGTAAAAAAATCGCAATGGTGCCTAACAATTTTAGGAATTTAATTAATTTTTACTAACAATGTAATACTAGAATATGAACAATCTTTATACACAGAAGTTTCTAAAGACCATTGACAACACTATCTACTAACACTACAGCCATTCAATTTATCTGTTAGATGGAAATTTGATACTCACAGGCCACAGAAATAACACTGCTTTACCTTAAATACTTAAGTCTGTGATAACCAATGCATGTAAATAGCATCTAAAAAACTCTGAACGTTGGGACGCCTGGGTGACTCAGTCCTTAAGTGTCTGCCTTGGCTCAGGTTGTGATCCCACGGTCCTGGAATCAAGCCCCACATGGGACTCCCTGCTCCCTGCTTCTCTCTCTCTCCCACTCCCCCTGCTTGGGTCTCCTCTCTCACTGTGTCTCTCTGTCAAATAAATAAATAAAATTTTAAAATAAAAATAAAATAAAGAAAATAAAAAACTCTGAAAGCACCAAGAAGTTAATTAAAAAGACTCTGTCATCTCCCTCCTTACAGAATCTACATATAAATACTGGCTAAAAGAACATTTCTTTCTTTTTTTTAAAAGAACATTTAAATAGAGATTTCATAAAGTGAAATATAAAGGTGTAAGATGCTCAATGATGAATTATAATTAGTAAATAAAGCAAAAGGACTTAGAATTCTACAAGAATTCAAATTCTTCCTGATTTAACTGAAGTATTCTGCAGTGGAAAGAAGAAGATATGCCATGATCTTTGGTTATTAAACCTAAGTTAGTTTCTTCAAATATAAAATTAAGAAAATATCTGCCTTGTACTGTGCCTGTTACAAAAAGAAGCTCTCATTAGATAGTATTAGTTATTATTAATACCTTTCCAGATTAATTAGCAAGGAACACTTTGCAAAAAAGGCCTAAAGAAAGGTATGCAGTATTTGGGGCTTTTGTTATAGAAAGGTCCATTTTTTACCACATTCTAGAAACAGTGCAGTAATTCAGAATCTTTCTTGTAATAAAATTTTAATTGAAATCTGGCTGTTTCTTCAAGTGAAACACAAAAATGGTCATTTCAGAGATGCTCACTTAAAAAATATATATCACCATACTATTATGTAAATGAAACATGAGGGCCAGTGATTATAGGAGAGAAAAAAACTGTTTAACCAGAACATTCCTTCCAATGAGTATTCTCATAAGTATTCTGGGCATTAACTGATAAATAGCATGAAGTAAGAAAACATGAAAACTTACTTGGACTAAATCTAACTATCCACAAAAAATAACCAAAACTAAAATAATTAGCTTAGAACAAAACCTTAAGATAGATACTGAGGCAGAGAAAATACTTTATTTCAATGCTTCAAGTTTTAAAGACCTTTCCTTGCTTATCTATAAATCTCATCCTTGATCATGCCTTCCACTTAGCCAATTTTTCGTGCCCCATACTCATTCAAACTTGTCTGAATAAGAGAAATAGCCTACTCTGTTATCTCTAGTTCCTAACCTTCCTGAGCTATTCCCTTAAATCCACTGCAAATTCTCCACTATTCTGAAACTGTAAGAGTACCAAATACCTGGAGCAAATGTGACATAAATGTTAATCTGTTAATTCTGCATGTAAATGTGAGTTTGTGATAACATCCTTTATATAGCTCTTCCCCAAAAAAGGAACAACCATTTTTACTTCATTAATACAGAATATATTTTTGAAATATGTAACTTAAGTTATAAAGGCAACATACTCTGCATGTGTGTGGTGTGTGTATTTGAAGAGGTGAGGGAACAGCAGAGGGAGACAGAGAATCTTAAGCAGGGTCCATACCCAGTGCACAACAGACCTCACAATCCTGAGATCATGACCTGAGCCAAAATCAGGAGTCAGACACTTAACCAACTGAGCCTCCCAGGTGCCCCCCAACACTGTATGTTCATGATGTGTAAATTACATCTCAACGAAACTGTTAAAAATACACACACACAAACACACACACGCACCCGCATGTTACCCCAAGATTTAGATACAACATGTTCCCATAGAATTTCCTGCAAGGATGTAAATGCTCTATATCTGTGCCATCCAACAGGACAGGCACACATGGCTTTTGAGCACTTGAAATATGGCTAGTGTAACTGAAGAACTGAGTTTTAAAATTTTATTTCATTTTAATTAAGTTAAATAGCCACAGGAGGCTAGTGAACAGTATATAAATCAAGGATGTTACCAGTGACTTACATTTACCCATGTTCACATCCCCTCTCTTAGATAATACTGAATTTTGTTAAGGATTTAATAGCCAAATGCGATAAATTTCCAAAGTCTAACTAATCTCTGCAACTCCTTTCTAGTTCTTCTAAAATCTGTTCTCCAAAACTACTACTATGCAAATTGGACTTCTCTACTACATTCTTTTCTTAAAATTTTATTCCCTTGATGCTACCATTCTTCTAGTGTTCTATTTAGTTCAACCCCTGGGTTCTTTTTTACCTTTGCCTACCCACTAATTATTCCTATTCTGCCCCAGGAAAATTATCCTCCCCTGTCTCTTACTCTGTTTTTCTCTGTATATTTATATGTATCCTCTCCCTAGATGATTTCTTGTACTTTCATTATTTCAGCCGACTGAATGACTAACACAGACATTTGGGCATCTATAGCTTTACCTTGGACCTATTTTTTGAGATTCAGTGCCTAATGAACTTCTTCATGGAGGTTTCACAAGTACCTCAGGCTTAATGTATCAAATTGAATGTATCTCCATAGCCTTTCCTCTCCCCACAAAAATAAAATCCCTAATTCTTATTCCTTCCCTCAGCTGACAGCACAATCATCTATTCCTACCCTTTTATCTGTGCTTCATTTTTGTCTCCAAATGCCAATTCATCACTAAACTCTGAATATTTTATCTCCGAAATATGAAGATTCCTTTCTCTACTACTGCCCTCATTCAGGCTGTAGAAACCTCATACTCATATCCCTAACTAAACTCTATACATCCCTTGTATTCCTTAAACCCATTCTCCACAATTAGTACCATGCAAATCTACTTACCTTCTTCGTTTATAATTCTTTAGTTACTCTCCACTGCCTATAGCTGAGTTTATTTGTGTGGGAGGCGTGTGTGGAAGATTCAAAGAGCATGTAAATATAAACATGATAATGATTGCTAGGAATTCTTCAAAATGTTAAAGAGATGACCTGTGCATTCCAAATTTATCTTAATCCACAATGACCTAACAGTCCAAGCAAGGAGAGTATCCCCATAGAAATGGATATATCAAGTTATTTAGCACAAAACTACTAGCCATTAAGATGATCTTGTCAGGGGCTCAGTTGGTTAAGCGCATGCCTTCGGATCAGGTCATGATACCAGAGTCCTGGGATTGAATCTCACATCAGGCTCCCTGCTCAGCAGGAAGTCTGCTTCTCTCTCTCTCTCTTTATATATATATATCTGTCTCCCCTCCCCCTACTCATGCTCTCTTGCTCACTGTCTCTCTCCCTCAAATAAATAAAATCTTAAAAAATAAAATGATCCCGTCATTATCCCAAGCAAGTTGTTTACTTCTATTAGTAGAGAAAATGATCACCAATAATGATTTGATTTACTAATTAGTTTCATCTCTCACTATTTGGTTTATGTATTTTTGTGTTAGTTTGTGTTTAATTAACACAAGACCATCCACTATGCACATACTGACCAAAAAAAAAAAAAAAAAAAAATCATTTGTCTCTGAGAAGCAGAACCTTGGCTGCACATTTCTATAGAAATAATTTTTTCTTAACTAACAGGAAAATACCAACTAGATTTCTAAACACTCTTTAAAAATTATTCCTAAATTCTTAAATTTCTTAAGAATTCTTGAATTCCTAGAAAAACTGTATTTGCTTTTAAGGACAGTTTACCTGAAGGTTCCTTCCTAAAAAATCATTAAGCACATTCATTTAGCATAACACACTTAATATGTCAATCTTGCAATGCCAAGATTCAAGTCACAATGCCAAAAAGCAAATTCTTCATGAAAGTCCATCTGAAAGGCACCTGGGTGGCTCAGCCAGGTAAGTGTCCAACTAGTAATTCTGGCTTAGGTCATGATATCAGGATTGTGAGGTAAATTGTGTGGTGGGCACGAAACCCTGCTTAAGATTATCTCCCTCCCTCTGCTCCCCACTCAAAAAAAAAAAGAAAAAAAAAAAGAGAGAGAGAGAGAGAAAATAAAGCCCATCTGAAAAATCTAAATTAATATAAATTAAGGTGGAGATAGGATCAATTATGTCAATCACAAAACCAAGCAAATTACTGACATCATTCCTCTCATGTAGACTATCATTAACCAACCTTTTAAAAAGTACACACAAGGGGCGCCGGGGCGGCTCAGCGGGTTAAAGCCTCTGCCTTCAGCTCAGGTCATAATCCCAGGGTCTTGGGATGGAGCCCCCACATTGGGCTCTGCTCAGCAGGGAGCCGGCTTCCTTCCCCCCTTCTGCCTGCTTCCTTGTCCCCCTCTGCCTGCCTCTCTGCCTACTTGTGATCTCTATCTGTCAAATAAATAAATAAAAATCTTAAAAAAAAAAGTACACACAATATTAAGTCTACACCTGATAAAGACAACACACTCTCCCAAATAAAAGCACTCTAAAGAAGAGCTTCTGGCAACTTCTCTTCAGTCTGAAAAGCTGCTCCCATTTGTCTTAAGATTTGATAAAACTCCTAAAATTGAAAAACCAAAAAGCTCCTAAAACTCAACTTTTTTTTTTCTAACTAGAAACTTTATTTTATTTTTTACTAACTTTTATTTGGGTTAATCCAGTTGAGGTCAATTAGGAAAGGGTGGGGATTGAGGAAAGAATCTGTCAATATTAGAATCTGGGTGCTATTCTCTTCCAGACTTTTAAAATTTTGCTTTTTAACTCTTACAGAGCTAAATAAAGTAGTGAAAAAAGGAATTATATCATCTTTCCAATGCAGCTTTTTTAAAACTCAATTATAATTCCAGTGCCTTTTCCCCAATTTTCTACTGCATGTCCTAAAGACCAACTTTAAGAAGTTTAAAATATCCCACCAATTTGTAACAAGTGACAACATAAGTCCTTTAAAATATGGATTTTTTAAAGCACCATTATCCTTTTATTATCTATAACACTTTACAAAGTACCTTCACATAGGTTTTCAGTTATCTTCAGCAATCCAGTTAAGTCATTATTACTAATAATAAATCAGCATTACAAATTTAAGTTCCTTACTCAGAGTCAGATAATTGAGTAACAGAGAACCTAATGTTCTACAACTATTTCTAACTTAGAAAAGAACGTAGTATTTATTAAAGTATATTGAGAATCTACTTATATCTTCAAAGAGCTCAAGAACTAGTTAAGGAGACAGAATATAAACAATTTCGAATCATTCTGAAGAACACCGTAAGAATCCCAAAAGAAAAAAGATCTCAGCAAATTCTGGAAGGTAATAATTCAAAAAGGCTGGCATTTGAGAAAGTGACAGGTCATAAAATTACAAGGTTAGGCAGAAGTCAGGTAAAGCTAAAGAATTTCAAAGCACTAATGACAACATGTTCAACTCCAAAGTTCCCACAAAAGAATGATAGCAACAGTAAGAGTTTTGCTACATGAGTTTTCAAGCTTAAGAATAGACAAATCAAACAAAATGTTCACAAATATCCTCAAAAGGACAACCTAAAAATATGCTGTATCATCACAGTTAATACTTATGTGCGAGGCCCTGTCCCTAATGTTTTACACTTATATAATTCATTTAGCTGTTACAACAACTCTATAAAGTAGGTACTCTTATTACATTCCATTTTATCAATAGAAAACTAACACAGAAGTTGCCCAGTGACACAATCATTAGCAGAGTCAGAATTTGAATTCAGGCAGTTATGTTCTTAATGACTAATGACTATGTTACACTGCAGAAAATAATGCCCTCTTCAAACCTAAATTTAGGTCATGCATAGTAAGTCTCACCTATGCCTGCACACTACAGTAGTCCTGTTAAGAAAAGAGAAAAAAACAAAAAATTCTTCAAATAAAATGCAAGAAGCAAAAAATAAATGAATACAAAGAACTGCTACAGCAAAACCTAGTAACTATTATGAGTTTTTTCATGTTATACTAACATTTTCAGAAATTATAAATTTGAGCATAACCACTCTTGCTTTTACAACTTTATCTAAGAAAACTTAAGAGCTACTAGAAAACCCAAATAACAGGTTTAGAGTAATTTCTGAAAACGGGAGCTCAGTTTTAGTTCAAAGTTTCCATAGAGATTAAGCAGAATGACTTTCAGTGACCGGAATCTTGCACTAAAACATAAATATCAAGAAATGAACTCAATCACCGTACAAGAGATTCCTCATTTGTTTTACACAAAATCAACCTTACACTAGGAATAACTGTGATACTTAAGATACTTAAGGTGAGGGGAAAAAAGTAATAGAAAAGGAAAACATTTAAACCCTTAACACTAAGAAAAGCATTGAAAAGTCAACTTAAATATAATTCTCAATTCCTGTACCACAAAAATTACTTCCTACAGCAATAAATTTACACAGAGTTTAAATCATACCTAACCAAAATTATGCTGTCTTGAATCGCACTGTCTCGTTAGGAGGGAAAAAGGATTACCTCAAACAAGTTACCAATAATTCTTTTTTTTTTCTTTTGCAACATTTTAAGTTACCAATAATTCTTTAATTTGCAAAGCAGCAACACTTGAGTTATCTCAATGTTGCCCATACTTATCAGTGATTGAGACTTTAAAATAAACAAGAAAAACCTCCAATGACTATTCCCTGAAATCTTGTTCTGGGACTGAAAAATTACTGAAGATTCTCATCCTGAAAAACAAGGAATTTGGCACAAATGTAAAAAATAAAAGCAAAAAACACATCAATGTTCAAAAGGAAAAGTCAGTTCAGGAGATAAGAACTAAAGCAAAGAAATCACAGAACCATATCACATTTCTGCAGCATTGCTAAACTTTATAAAACATTAATAAAAACCTGTACACTTGAAACTAATGTAACATTGTGTCAACTATACTTCAACTTAAAAAAAGAAAATTAAGTTCAAAAAAATTAATATCATATACTCATGATGAGACATGACCCTTAATTAACAACAACAACAAAAAGAACCCAGAGCAAAGCAAACACTGAGAACACTGGAGCTTAAACAAAATTTGACTTCCCCTTCCAAGTTGATCAGGAAACAACCTCATCAATATACAAAGTGAATACACAAAGTAATATTCAAATTAATCAAATTATCAAGCGAACTCTACAGAAGCAATTTGGGGAGAATGTACTTAAAGTGAAGTAAAATCATTTACAAATCTGTGTATAAATACATATTCATTAAAAAATTATGCTACATTTCTTAAAAAACTAAGCTCCGTACATAGAAAAGTAATGTAAACTCTGCAAAGTCCAGGAATAACATTTTCTGACCAAGGCAACTGAGTGTCAAAATTAAGGTACATCATTTGCCTAATAAAATCAAGTAAAGAAACCTACATCTTAAAAGACCAAAGTTAGGACTTAAGATCCTATGGTATCAAAGTATTAACTAATATTATTTACTAGGAATTGATACTTGTTTTAGTAGGTAACTATGCATACTGTGACTCTAAAAATTAGCCTGATGGAAACAAATTTGATTTGTATACCACATTCCCTCATTCTCCATCCCAAAAAAGTCTATTTACACATTTGAATTGATAAAATCAATACCCAAACCAAAGTACTGAATTTGATATGGTTATAGAATTCTAAAGAAATCTGACCGTGACTTCCACACCAAAATACAACTGCTTCATTTGAGATGTACTAATCAGCATCTACTAAACTACAAATGCTTTAACATTTCCCAAATCATTAGACCTTAACCAGTTTTTTGGGGGGCTCCTAGGTGGCTCAGTGAGTTAGTTAAAAGTCTGCTTTCAACTCAGGCCATGAGCTCAGGGTCCTGGGATCAAGCCCTGAGCCCCATATCCGGCTCTCTGCTCAGCGGGGAGCCTGCTTGTCTCTCTCCCTCTGCCACTCCCCCTCCTTATGCTATCTCTCTCACTGTTAAATAAATAAACCTTTAAAAAAAAATCCTACCCAGTTTTTTTTTTAAGATTTTATTTATTCGTTTGAGAAAGAAAGAATACTGAAGGAGGGAGGCAGACTCCCAGCTGAGCAGAGAGCCCAGCTCAGGGCTCAATCACAGGACCCTTAGATCATGACCTGAGCCCAAGGCAGATGCCCAATCGACTGTGTCATCCAGGTGCCCTGATCCTAACCAGTTTAAAATTTGTCTTTTACCAGTCTAAGTAAGTCATTTACCTGCTCCATGATTTCAGGTTCTTTATTTATCCAGTAAGTAGTTGGGCAGAATAACCTATGATTTCTTACAATTTCAATACACTAAGATTTTTAACTCAACAACTGAATACAATATTTCTCCTACCTTCCTACAGACAAGTATGTATGTTAGGAGTATACTTCCAGTGAAAAAAGCTTTGCTTTTTTCCCAATGCTTTAGTAATCCCTTGACTTGTCCTTTAATTTGTATCCTAAGATAAGAACTCAAATACTCACCTAATGAACACATCAGACAAATGTCCTGGGTCAAGAAACCAAAAATGCTGCCCAACTACTGCTATTAAGGATCCTGGGGCTAGGAAAACCACATTTTAAAAAACAAAACAAAAAAATTATATAAACAGGGTCAAATGACACATGAAAGTTTCTAAAGCAGGGTACCACTCAATAAGCTAGGATTTATTTGGTTCTACAGCCAAATCCTCAACTGGCTTAAAAATAATATGGTGATATTATACATAAGGCATCAGATATTCTTTAATTTGACCATGCCCAAGTCTAGATATAGAACAAAAATCCAAAAAGCAATGAGTTCAAAGAAAAACTGAGAAGCTTAGACAAAATTATTATGACATTAGACAAACTGATTTTTCCACTGCATCATTAGTTCCAAGATAAATGAACAATAAAAAAATGCCAGGTGAGGGGCGCCTAGATGGCTCAGGTGGTTAATCGGCTGCCTTTGGCTCAGGTCATGATCCCAGGGTTCTGGGATCCAACCCCACAACAGGCTCCCTGCTGGGGGAGGGGCGATGTCTGCAGGTCCCTCTCCCTTTGACCCTCCCCCCCCCACCTTGTCCACTCATGCTCACTCAAATAAATAAGTAAAATCATTTAAAAATTCCCGGTAATTAAGGAAAACACACACATTACATTCTGATGAATCTTCAAAGTTAAATCATTGAAACTAACAAAATTAATCCATACAGTGCTCAAAATTTACTTGGGCCCAGTCTTAAGAAAGTAAGGTAACCAATTAAAAAAATATTAATCTATAAAGCACCTCTTCAAATGTAAAACCTTACAAAAGAATAAAATCCAGGGGCACCTAGGTGGCTCAGTGGGTTGGGGCCTCTGCCTTCAGCTCAGGTCATGATCTCAGGGTCCTGGAATGGGAGTCCCACATCAGGCTCTCTGCTCAGCAGGGAGCCTGCTTCCCCCCCTCTCTCTGCCTGCCTCTCTGCCTACTTGTGATCTTTCTCTGTCAAATAAATAAATAAAATCTTAAAAAAAAAAAAAGAGTAAAATCCAGGGATCAGGCAGCAATAGGCACCCCAAGTACAAAAGCAAAAAAAAAGTGTTCTCATGTAAACCAGAATTTTTGCCTGTAAACCTGTAAACCAAAAGGAATCAGAACTACGTTTCTGAGTATGACTGACCTGCAGGAATAAAGTTATAGTTTGACAAGATTTTTTTCAAAAAGGCCTGCACCCTTGCCCATATAAACCACCACAAAATTGATTAGTTTTTATTTCACAATGTCTTAGAAGTTCTATATCATTTACTGTAAAACTTAAGAAATTATTATGTTCCTAAAGAACTTGTCAGTTTTTAAGTTCACTTCCTTCCACACACTGACTTCCCTTCACTTTTGATATGGCCTTGGTCATTTGGAAGATGGCATTCAAAGGGTTAAGTGTTAACAAATTAGTTCATGGATAAAATAAACTCCTAGATTACTCGGTCATTTTCATATCCTATTTTGATCCATTCGGTCCATTTTCCTGACAAGAAGAATATGAATAATGGCATTTTTCCTGTATACTGTAACTGACTTTTTCATTCAGTCTAACTCTGATTCCTCCAATAACCTCCGTTCACTTCCAGATGAGGGCAATATTCAATCAAGCAGCTATAGGTCAAACAACAAGTTGCCCAAACCTGGCTATTTAAACATAGAATATACTTGTCAACCAGAATGACACACCATTATTTACACCATGAAAACCTCCCTGAGAGGTTAAAAGCAAAGCATTGTGAGTCCTTTGGACTCTTGGGAAAGACTGACTTAAAAACCTTTCATAACAAGTTTAAAATAACCATAGTGACATTACAACTCTCAAAGCACTTACACAGTTTTACATGGGCTCTTGTACTAGTCACTGTATAGTGAATGGGATGAAGATTTACTAGTTTTAATTTATGCTGTCAGAGAACTCTTAGCTACCAAAAAGCTTAAGCATCATCAAGAGGGACAATAGCAAACACTTACTGTACCTTTCTAGTACGAAGGCATTTATCCAGAGAAGAAAGTCTTTTTCATAGTTTATATTAAATGCCTGTGCAATCACCAACTAAGATATAGGCCAAGTAAGGTCATTCAGGAACAAGGTCGTTCTTTCTTTAAAAGTACAGCCTGATCTCAGGCATGGAAACTCGCATGTAACACACCAGCAGCTCAACAGTGCAGAGCCTCCTGTGAGACTGAAATGCAAACTCAGAAACTTTCCCACTAACTTCGAGTTTCCTGCCAGACACTAAAAGAGTAACAAGTAGGTAAAGCGTTTGTACTAAGATTTTCATCACTCCCCTCTAGTAGCAAACCTCTTTTTGGCTACCAGTAATTCTTATCCTACGTTGGTCATGCCCCAAATTCTACTTTCAATTCTTTCAAAAGTTGGCCTCCCACCCCTCCCATCGCCCCCGCGGAAGCGAACAGTTAAGAGAATGACCTGTAGAAGAGAAATTCAATCAACTGAATTCACCGAGCCAAATGTAGGTCCAAACCACCGTAAAATAAAGAAGTGGGGCTATACCTGCAGTTCACACCAGGCGACCTCCACAGTAGTTTCAGTGTCCAGACCTTTGTAGACGGTCTTAAAGGAGCCTCTGCCGATCTCGATGTCAAACTTGAGAAAGCGGCCATCATTGGACATTCCCACGGCCTTGGTCTCCAGCTCTTCGATGTCATCCTGTTGCTGGCTCCGTTCCTCCTGCGGTTCCTTGGCACTGCTGCCGCCGCTGCCGCTTCTGGCCGACGGAGGCTCCTCTTTGCTCCCCACATGGTTGGGCGGGGACACTTGGCGATCTCTGCTGGTACTGCCGGGGGCTGTCGCGGCGGCAGGGCCCGCGCCGGCTGGCTCCCCGGGGGCGGCAGAGGCAGGAGGGAGCTGCGCTACCTGGGCAGCGGCGGTGGCGGTCAAGGTCTCCTCGCGGTGCGGCTCCGGCGGAGTACTCTGAGGCGCGACCGCCGACGCGGTGGGCTGGGGGAGAGGAAGGGGAAGGCCGGGCAGTTCCAGCGCCGTGGCGTTGGAGTCGCAGATGACGCTGCGGCGGAAGAAGCGGTGCTCCGTGGTGGTCGTGGTCGCGGCCGCGCCACGGCTGTCCTTGTCCATAGTGTGGCGGCGACGCCGGTACTCCTCCGTCCGGCCGGTCCCAGCGTCCGACGCCGCGCTGCCCAGTTTTTCTCCCACCGAGGAATCGGAGCTGGAGCCATTCTTGGCGGAAGGCGCCGGCGGCGAGAGGAACAGGGCGCTCGGAGTGCTGCTCTGCTTCTCTGCGGCGCCGCCAGACATGGTCGGTCCGAGGAGCTAGGCGAGCGGGCTCGGACTTGTGAATGAAGAGACGGCGAGGGGCCGAGCCCGCAGAGCGGCGGCGGGGTGCGGCTCCCGCTACGAGGGCTCCGGCTCCCCGCGGGGTCGGATGCGCCCGGACGGCTCCTCGCTCAGCACTGACAAGCCGCCCCGAAGGAGACGCGGGCCACTGGGCCCAGTTGCGGCGGCTGCTGCGGCTCACGAGGCGGGCTCGTCGGCGGGCGGTCGAGGAGCTGAGGCACGGGGGTTAGCGCCTCACGGTCCGCATCCATCCTGCGGCGAGCGGCGGCCGGGAAGCCTGGAACAGCAGAGGCGCCGCAGTCATGAGGGGCAGGGCAAGGAGCCGGCACCGAGTCGAAGCGGATGCGGCGGATGCGGCGGCGGCTCCAGCTCCCCGGGCTGGGCAGGCTAGGCCCCGGGGGCGGCGGCAACGCGAGGAACGGACGAGCGCGGACTCCCGAGCGATGGCAGTCCCAGAGCCGACGAGGGTGGGAGGGGCCGAGAAAGGCGAGGGAGGGCCGGCCCGGGGGCTCCGGGTCAGTCAGTCAGTCGGTCGCCTCCTCCCACACGCGCCCCCAGCTAGGGGGACCAGCCTCACAGGGCGCCCATCGCCCGGACAGGAAGGGCCGAAGCTTCGAAGCCTCGGTGCCTGAGGAGCGGGCCCCCCCTTCCCCGAGGCCTCCCCGCCCGCCCCGGGCCTGGCAAACCCCGTCTCCTCCCGGGCCGGTGCCGGGGGCTGACGGAGGGAGGGAACGGTGGGGAGGGGAGGGCCGCTCACCGCGGGGCCCGAGCTCCGCTGCTTCTCTGGGCCGAGAGGAGAGGAGACCGAGAGGATTGGGTGACGGGGGTTAGGGAGAGTAAGTAGTCACCCCCACCAGGCGCTTTCTATCACCGAAGATGGGGGTGCAGAGTGGCCGAGTGTGGAGAGCCGCGCGTCCGCCGGGGAAACTCTCCGCGCTAAATGGCGCCGGGAGTCTGAAGCCTCCACACAGCCCGCTCGGACCCCGCCCCCCGCCGCCCGGGGCGCCCCACCCCCACCCGGCTCTCGGGGCTCTCGCGCAGCCGTGCTTGTACCGAGGTTCTATGGGATTTGTAGTTTTCGTCTTTGAAGCATGAAAGAGATTGGGGAGGAGGGAGCCTACGACTTCCGTGATGCTCTGTGGTTGCTTTAGCCTGATGCCTCATGGGAGTTGTAGTTTTCTTTGGAAACCGCCCCCTCTGGAAGGCTGATGGGAGCGTCACGGTAGGTCGCTAAACCCCATCCTTAAACGCTAGCTAGGAAAATCATTATTTAGGGTTTAATTGTGGGAAAAGGGCCGGAAGGAAAAAAAGAAAAGAAGGAGGCACAACGAGAGGAGACACTCCCATCATGCTCTGCTGAGGCGAGAGAGCGCTAAGAGGTTGCCATGCGATGAAAGATGATCTGTTGTTCATCTTTAATGGAGAGAGCCGCAGTAGTGTTGAGTGACTGTAAGGGTGTGGGGGTGGAGGAGGAAAGCAAAGCAAAGCCCAGAGAGCCAGAGGCGCTGACGACTCCTTCCATAGGGTAAAAGAAATTTTGTGAAGATTGTGCACGGGATTAATAGTGATTAAATGGGTTGGGGGAGGAGACAGGGAGTATTACCTCCTCTCCTCTTCCCTTCCATAACAATTAAGGCCACACTCTCAGCTGCAGCCCCAGGATAGATATTCTGGCTCTCAAAGACGGGCTGCCCTCCTGAAAGCCAGGATCATAGCGAATCCTTTGCTTTACCAGAAAAAATTAACGATGCGGTGAGCGAGGATTCGATAAAAGAGATCTTTGCGTCTTTTACCACAAACTTGAAAGAGCAGAGTTGACTTTGTTATGTAGTCGGTTGAGCTTCATTTCCATCTTTCATTTGCTTGAGGGCTTAGTAAAACAACATCCCGTTTCTCTAGATGTACATGAATGTACACATGTAATTTATACGTGGCTTTGGACATAGAAGAAAACTAGATCCAGGTGGTTCACAGTAATGGAATGCTTTTCTTGAAAGCATCCTTAGGCTATCTGGACCCCTTTGCTCCTCGCAACTACTCGAGATTGTACGGGTGATGAGCACCAGGGGGCACCAGACAGAGTGGGAAGCCCGACCAGTCAGATGGCAGTTAAAAGTAAAGCTCTTAGCCCACCGTAAGAGCGGGAAGATCTTAAACGAACGCAAACGCAGCAGAGCGTCCATAGGCTCCCGCCTATGATCAGCGCCCGCTATCGAACGAACTCAGAAGCACACTTCCTAGCCCAGCGCCCCACTAAGAGTATGAGTAGTTTGGAAGCAACCTGACAGAAGATTCGTTAGCACCAGCTTCCTAGAAAATGCCCATAACTTATCGGGATAAACTCCACCTAGAGAAGATTTGCTTTATAATTTATATTGATTCATCTGATGTGTAAAATAGTTACACTATGTTTCAATTTTTTTCCTCAAAAGCTACACTTTCAGATTTACAAAAAGTTTGTTGGTTCTAAAAAGAAAGGTTGTTAGGTTTCATGAAGCTGACAGAATATGAACACCTTAAAATATGAATTCAGGAAGGGCAACTAGAGTACATATTATCAAGGTCCTTGACAGTCATGCCTTATCAAAAATTTTTTTTCAACAACAAACAACTAAATTCATTGTAAATAATTAGCTGTTGAGGTAAAGCCACCGTTGCCCACCTGACAACTTCTCCTACCAGTTTAACATTAGCTTTACCATGAAAACAGGTACAACTTTATGTTGAATATAACCATATTGTGTACAATGGTTGGATTTAAAGGTTGAACTGTTTATCATTTGCCAAGTTCCTTTTTTAATGTTTACCATCTTCCAATTAACAAGATATTTTCTGTTACTTATTACTATAATATCCCTAATAGTACGTTCCCTTTCTCTGTCATTTCAATGATCAAATAAAGAATGGATCCCCCTGTAATCTATATAAAACATCAAATAAATAGAAGCAGCAGAAAAAACTCAAGATACCATGGATGTGCTAAGCTCAGAGATTTTAGCTCCTGACAGGTGGATCCCCAGTATTTTATTGTCTCTACCCATGTTCTTTGTTCACTTTAGTCCTTGTTCATTTTCTCAAACTGAGTCAAGGTTATATTTCCCATCAACTCACAATTTATGTAAACATGGTCCCTGCCATTGGTGTCTGGCTAATAATGAAATCAGAAACAGCTTTGATTTAGACAGTGGCTGAACATACAAAATCTACCTTATTTTTGTATGTGGCATAATCCACAGGGTAGCTTCTTGAAGTAGAGGGGGAAAAATACCATCTTGAGAACATTTCTTTTCTTGTCTCCTTTCGTTTCCTATGCCTATGGAAATATTTTTTTAAGATTTTATTTATTTATTTGACAGAGATCACAAGTAGACAGAGAGGCAGGCAGAGAGAGAGAGAGAGAGAAGCAGGCTCCCTGCTGAGCAGAGGGTCCTATACAGGACTCGATCCCAGGACCCTGAGATCATGACCTGAGCCGAAGGCAGTGGCTTAACCCACTGAACCACCCAGGTGCCCCCCCATGGATATTTTTAATTTTACCTGGCTGTCCTGTGCAACTCAAGGAAGAAGGAAGAGCTAGGCAATTAAACAATGAAGAAGAGACTTTTTTAAAACCTTTTTTATTAATAATGAAATATTGGGGAAGGTAGAACTTGCCCTATATCAAAGCACATTATAAAACTATAGACTAACTATATGACATTGAGATAAGCATAGACAATGAAACAGAAAAAATAATACAGAGTCTTATGTGTAGATGGGAATTTTGCATATGAGGAAGATGGCATCTCATGTCAAAGGAGAAAGGTTAAATAGTGTTTGGATAACTAGTTATTCATTTGAAAAACAAGTTAGGTTCAATATCTACCCCTCACCCTTCACAAAATTAGTGTTCACATAGTTTAAAGACTCACTTTTCAAAATAAGCTCTGAGAATTTTAAGAGTCTAGGAAAACACAGGATAGGAAGGGACATCAAAGAACAACCCAAAAAACATAAAGAAAAATATTTGATTATTTCAAAATTGACAGTTCTGTTCAATAGAACACAAACAATGAGCTGACAAAAAAATTTGGAAACCCGTGTAGCAAAAGACTAACATTCAAAATATATATAAATAACACCTTAAATCACAAAAGAATACAATCCTATAGAAAAAGGGGACAATTGACACAGGAGGAAATCCAGATGACAAAAATAAGCTTTAAAAAAATGGTGGGAGCGTCAGGGTGGCTCAGTGGGTTGGGCCTTTGCCTTCAGCTCAGGTCATGATCTCAGGGTCCTGGGATAGAGCCCCAGATCTGGCTCTCTGCTCCGCAGGGAGTCTGCCTACACAGAGAGATCTCTCTCTCTCTCTCTCTCTCTCTCTCTCTCTGTGTCAGTAAATACATAAAATCTTTTTTTAAAAAATTAAATTAAATTTTAAAATGGTGAAACTCAGTAACTAAAACTAAGGAAGTGCAAATTGAAACAAGATATATACTTTTCCCTTATAAAATTGGCAAAATTTTTAAGCATTTAAAATATCAAGTACAGGTAAAGGTATAGAGAACTCAGGTGCTATTAAAGATAGCATAAATTAGAAGAACCTTTTTTGAGGGTAATTTGTTACTACTTACTGAAATGTACAATGTGCACAGCTTTTGAGCTAGCAGCTTCACTTCTTGGGAAACTTCCCTGTCCTGCCCTTCCCTTCCCTTCCCTGCCGTCTAGAAACACTTTGCATATATGCACTAACAAATATCTATAAGAAGATCCACTATAGCTTTGCCTATAACAAGAAATTGAAACAATCTGCATGTAGTTAAACTATAGTATATCTAATTTTGGGAACATCATGCAACAGGAAAAGAGAAGGAGGTAGATATATATGTGGTGGCATAAAAATAGTAAGTGAAAAACTCAAGTTGCTGAATAATATGTACTAGATCATATGTTGTATTTTTAAAAAATTTTGTTTCTATATGTATTTCAATGCACACAATAAAAGTATGGGCAGTATACACCAACATGAAAAGCAGGATTACTTCTGGGGAATACTCTTATCTATATTGTATGAATTTCCCAATATATTCTCACTCATTGCAGACAATTTGAAAAATACAATAGAATATGAAAGGCAAATCCCCAGCAACTCTTTTAGCCTTTCAGATATCAGCTTTTGCATTTGACAAAATATAGCATTGGACATTATATTGGACAGCACTATATTGCATACAATACAGCATTACATTGGACAAAATCCATTTTTGATTTAAAAAAAAAATCAACAGAGTAGGGAGAGAGGGAATTTACCTCAACATCATAAAGGCCATGTACAAAAGGTCCAGAGCTAACACCATCCTCAACAGGGAAAAATTGAGAGCAAGAACAAGACAGGGATGTCACTTTCACCATTATTATTTAACACAGAACTGTAAATTGTAGCCTCAGTAATCAGGCAACAGAAATAAAAGACATCCATATAAACAAGGAAGAAGTAAAATTTTCACTATCTACAGATGACATGGTACTTTATGTAGAAAACCTGAAAAAGTCCAGCAAAAAAATTGTTAGATCTGATCCATGAATTCAGGAAAGTCACACAAGATACAAAATCAATGTACAGAAATCCGTTGCATTTCTATATACTAATAATGAAGAAGCAGAAAGAGAAATTAAGGAATCAATCCCATTTACAACTGCACCAAAAACCTTAAGATACCTAGGAAGAAACCTAACCAAAGAGTTAAAAAGTTATGAAAGAAATTGAAGATCACACAAAGAAAAAGAAAAATGTTCCATGCTCATGGTTTGGAAGAATAAATATTGTTAAAGTATCTATGCTATCCAAAGCAATCTACACATTTAATACAATCCTTACCAAAATACCACCAGCATTTTTCACAGAACTGTAACAGTCTTAAACCACAAAAGACCCCAAATAGCCAAAACAATCTTGAAAAAAAAAAAGAAAGAAAACCTGGAGTCATCGCAATTCTGGACTTCAGGCTGTATTCAAAGCTACAGTCATCAAGACAGTATACTACCAGCACAAAAACAGATCATAGGTCAGTGGAACAGAATAGAAAACCCAGAAATGGATCCTCAACTCAATGGTCAACTAATCTTCAACAAAGGAGGCAAACTATGCAATGGAAAGAAGACAGTCTCTTCAACAAATAGTGTTGGGAACACTGGGCAGCAACATGCAGAAGAAAGAAACTGAACCACTTTCTTACACCATACACAAAAATAATCTCAAAATGGATTAAAGGCCTCAGTGTGAGATAGGAATCCATCAAAATCCTAGAGGAGAACACAGGCAGCAACCTCTTTGACTTGGCCATTCCAACTTCTTAGTAGACACATCTCCAGACTTGGGGAAACAAAAACAAAAATGAACTACTGGGCTTCATCAAGATAAAAAGCTTCTACACAGGGAAGGAAATGATCAACAAAACTAAAAGGTAGCCTACAGAATAGGAGAAGATATATGCAAATGACATATCTGATAAAGGGTTAGTATTCAAAATCTATAAAAAACTTATCAAAGTCAACACCCCAAAAAACAAATAATCCAGTTAAGAAATGGTCAGAAGACAAGAATACATAGTTGCCCAGAGAAAACATCCAGATGGCTAACAGACAAATGAAAAAATGCTCAAATTCACTCATCAGCAAGGAAATATAAATCAAAACCATGATGAGATATCGCCTTACACCTTTCATAATGGCTATAATGGAAACAACAGATGTTGACAAGGATGCAGAGAAAGTGAACCTTCTTACACTGTTGTTGGGAATGCAAACTGGTACAGCCACTCTGGAAAACTGTATGAAGGTTCCTCAAAAAGTTAAAAATAGAATACCCAGGACCCAGCAATTGCACTACTGGGTATTTACCCCAAAGATACAATAATACAGATTCAAAGGGGTACATGAACTCTGATGTTTATGGCAGCATTATCAACAATAGCCAAACTATGGAGAGAGAGAGCCCAAATGTCCATCAACTGATGAATGGACATACACGCATGTGTGTGTGGGAATATTACTCAGCCATCAAAAAAAAAAGAAATCTTGCCATTTTCAAAGATGTGGATGGAACTAGAGAGTATTATGCTAAGCAAAATAAATCAGAGAAAGAAAAATACAGTATGATTTCACTCATATATGGAATTTAAGAAACTAAACAGATGAACATCAAGAAAGAGGGAGGAAGGCAAGCCATAAATGACTCTTTTAACTATAGAGAACAAAATGAGGGTTGCTGTAGAGGCAATAGATGGGGGTTGGGCTAAGTGGCTGATGGGCATTAAGGAGGGCACTTGTGATGAGCACTGGGTATTATATATAAGTAATGAATTACTAAATTCTTCTCCTGAAACCAATATTATACCAATATGTTAACTAACTAGAGTTTAAATAAAAATTTGAAACAATAAAAAGAATTGAAGAAAGCCAGGCATAAAAGAATATATACTATATTATTCCATTATTAAATTTTTCAAAAATTGCTAATAATAAAATTATATTATGCAGCTATTAAAACATTTAAATATATTGGAAAGTGCTCATAATTTAATAAAGGACAGTAAAATTTAAAAAAATAGATACCAGCCTTTGATATTTAGGTATCATTCTTTTCAGAATGGTAAAAAAAATCTATAATTATGTTATAAGCATTTCCAATGTCATTAAATATTCTTTAGAAACATTATTTTAAATGGCCACCTAGGATTCCATCATATGACATTACCAAGTATAAGTTTATTATATCATCTAGAAAGAACATAAGGGAAAATTCCTTACAAATACAGGAATCCCTATTATGTTTAGGCCTTAACAAGCTCTCACAGGAAGAGATTGATCAGAATCGCCTAGGAAGCTATTACAAAATACACCTCTTGGAGTTGTATTGTGTTGGTGTTACCACCACTACCCTACTCAACTCAGGTGAATATTTGGAGAGAGAACCTATTTTAAGTAGAACTACACTATAAGAACCGTTTTTGTTTTTTTCTAAGTCTTCAGGAAAAGAAAATACTAATAGTTGAATTAGTAAATTAGGGTTTTTTTATTTTTTTAAAGAGTTTATTTATTTATTTATTTAGAGAACACAAGAGGGGGCGGGGGTGGGGCGGCGGGCAAAAAGAGAGAGAGAAGTAGGCTCCCCACTGACCAGGGAGCCTGATGTGAGGCTCTATCCCAGGACCCTGGGTTCATGACCTGAGATGAAGTCATATGCTGACAGAAGCACCCTTAACACCCTTAAGGCACTCTTAAACAAGGAATGAGAGGGCCCCTGGATGGCTCAGTGGGTTAAAGCCTCTGCCTTGGGCTCGGGTCATAAACCCAGGGTCCTGGGATCAAGCCCCAATTTGGATTCTCTGCTCAGCGGGGAGCCTGTTTCCCTTCCTCTTTCTCTGCCTGCCTCTCTGCCTACTTGTGATTTCTGTCTGTCAAATAAATAAATAAAATCTTTAAAACAACAACAAAAAAATAATAAAACAAGGAATGAGAAATGGAAAAATAAATGGGTTGGGAAATAGAAAAGACATTTTATAGTTATATCTCAATAGATGCAGAAAAATCATGCAACAAAACTCAACAGATATTCATAAAAAACCTCAAAACTTCAGCTGACCGTAGATAAAAGGGAACTTTCTCAACATGGTTAAGTGCATCTACAAAAAAACTGGCTCCTACAGCCCCTCCGCACTGCTCATGTTCACAATCTCTCTCTCAAATAAATAAATAAAGTCTTTTTAAAAAACCCCAAAACCAAACCTAGAGTAACATCATACTTAAAAGTAAAAGAACAAATGCTTTCTAAAATGGCAAACACAGTAAGAACATTCACTCTTTAGGTGCCTGGGTCGACTCTCAGTTTCAGCTCAGGTCTGATCCCAGGGTCATGAGATCAAGCCCCCCTTCAGGTTCTGTCCTCAGCAGGGAGTCTGTGTGAGTTTCTTTCTCCATCTTTGCCCCTTTCCCCCTGCATGTTCTTTCTCTCTGCCTCTCTCACTGAAATAAATAAATAAATCTTTAAAAAAAAAGAATATTCACTCTTGCCATTTTTCATAACATGGCTGTCTGACTTGATGCGACAAGAGAAGGAAGAAGATGACTGACATGCAGACTATAAAGAAAGAAGTAAAACTGCCTTTATTCCTAGACCTCATGATGACATACATAAAAGATATCCCAAGGAAGCTAAAAAACAAACCCTACTAAAACCAGTAAGTGATTTAACAATGACATTGGATACAAGGTTAAAATACAAAAATCAATTGCATTTCTATATACAAGCAATGGATGATTTAAAATTTAAAAATATACCATTTGGCTTTCAGACATCAGCAGGTTTCCAGTGGCTGACCCCTCACAGATATATGAGTTTGAACAAATATTGACTCGTCGAAATAACTTCACAAGAGCTAAGGATGCCAGGTAGGAGTTATGGCACCTGGGTGGAGCAAAGAAATAAGAAAACATGCATTTCACATTATTCCTGTCACTCTTTCCTCAAGACCAAGCAGTCCAATACAGAGAGATATACCTTCCCAATGGGAGAAAGTGAGTAAAGCAAACACTCATCTTCAGTGTAGATGCCAGGACTGGGCCCACCCCAATGACAGGTGGCCCCGTACTCCCTGATGGTTCCCCTCGCCCAGTCCCGTAGTGTCAGAGGGACCCCCGAGGCCCCAGGTTCCAGCAGAATCAGGGCCCAGGACTGCACTAGCAGTCCTTGGCACTGGGCCAGGCCCATAAGCCTAGCTCTAGAACTCTCCCCATAGAATCAGGCTCCAGGAGCATTCCTCCCAATGACTCAGGCACCAGTCTGGTCCCTTTGGACCTAAGCACAAAGCCTGCCCAGCTGCTGACCCCAGGACCAGATTTGCCTGACTAAGGATTCCAGCAGCAAGCCCCACCCATGGACCCCACCAGACAACCCACCCATGATCTCTGGATGGGCTGACTGATGAAGGGCTTTCCCTGCTGAAGCCAGCCTGCACTTTTTAAAAGGCACATACACCAACATAGGGTCACAAGGATCACAAATAAGGAAACAGGGTACCACAAAACTAAGCTAGTAAAACTCTAATAACCGACCCCAAAGAAATGGAGATCTATGAACTATCTGACAAAGAATTGAGAATAATCCTCTGAAAGAAATTCAGTGAACAAGAAAACATGGGTGGCTCCTTGGTTAAGAGCCCATCTCTTGATTTTGGCTCATGGGTTATGAGATCAAGCCCTTCGTGGGGCTCCCTGCTCAGTAGGGAGTCTGCTTGAAGATTCTCTCTCTCTGCTCCTCCCTACACTTGTGTGCGTGCTCTCTCCTTCAAATAAATAAATAAATCTTAAGGAACAACAACAACAACAAACCACAAATAAACAACACAATTAGTGATTTCCTGGATATAACACCAAAAGCACAAGCACCAAAAGCAAAAATAAATAAGTGGGACTTAACATCAAACTTAAAAGCTTCTGCACAACAAAGAAAATAATTAGCAAAATGAAAGGGCAACTTACAGAATGGAGAAAATACCTGCAAACCATATAGCTGATCAAGAGTTACTATCCCAGGGCGCCTGGGTGGCTCAGTGGGTTAAGCCGCTGCCTTCAGCTCAGGTCATGATCTCAGGGTCCTGGGATCGAGTCCCGCATCGGGCTCTCTGCTCAGCAGGGAGCCTGCTTCCTCCTCTCTCTCTCTCTCTCTGCCTGCCTCTCTGCCTACTTGTGATCTCTCTCTGTCAAATAAATAAATAAAAATCTTTAAAAAAAAAAAAAAAAGAGTTACTATCCCAAATATGTAAGGAACTCACACAACTCAGTAGCAAAGAAAAAAAAAAAGAAAAAGAAAATATTTTAATTTTAATTTTAAAAATTGGCCAAGGATCTGAATAGATATTTTTCAAAAGAAGACATCCAAATGACACACAGGTATATGAAAATGTGCCCAACATCACTAATCATCAGGGAAATGCAAGTCAATAGCTCATGTTAGAATCGCTATTACCAAAAAGACAAACGATAACATGTTGTTGAGATGTGGAGAAAAGAGAATCCTTGTACATTGTTGATGAGAATATAAATTGGTACAGCCAGTATGAAAATAGTATGGGAGTTTCTCAAAAAAATTAAAAATCGAACCATATGATCTAGCAATCCCAATTCAGGAAAGGTAATGGAATTCAAAGGAAATAAAAATAGGATCTTGAAGAGATATTTGCACTCCCATGTTTATTGCAGTATTATTCACAAAAGCCAAGGTATGGAAACAATCTAAGTGTCCACTGACAAAATGAATGGATAAAGAAGATGTGGTATAAATATACAACAAAATGTTATTCAGCCATGAGATAAAAGGAAATCCTGCCATTTGTGAAAACATGGATGAAACTTGAAAATATTATGCTAAGTGAAACAAGCCAGGTAGAGAAAGACAAATATTGTATGATCTAAGTTATATGTGAAATCTGAAAGAAAAAAGAAAAAAAGTCAAACTCTTAGAACCAGAGAGTAGTGGTGTTTACCAGAGTCTGGGGCAGGTGGCAATGGGGAAATGAGGAGATGTTGGTCAAAGGGTCCAAGCTACAGTTTCGTAGGATGAGTTGGTCTAGAAAGCTAATGCATAGGCATGATGACTATACTTAATAATACTGTATTAAACACTGGAAAGTAGAGAGTAGATTTCAGGTGCACTCATCACAGATGAAGAATGGTAATCATGTGAAGAGAAGATACATCCATTAGCTTGACAGTACTCATCATTTCACTATGGATATGTATATCGAATCATCATGTTGTATACCCTAGATATATACAACTTTTTTTAATGTAAATAAATAATTTTAAATATCATTTAAGGTCGTGTCAAAAAACATACTTCAGGAAAAATTAAACAAACTATGCACAAGATTTTTAAGTTAAAATCCACAAAATATTGCTGAGAGAAATTAAAGACCTAAATAAATTCAGAGATATTGCCCTGTTATGGATCAGAACACTCAATATTAAGATGTTAGCCCTCCGTAAAAGATTCAACACAATCTTAATCAAAATCCCAGCAGTCTTTTTAAAAAATGGAAACTGACAAACTTGTTCTAAATTTACATAGAAATACAATGAACCTGGTATAGCCAAAACAATTTGCAAAGAGAACAAAGTTGAAAGACTTTAACCGATTTCAAGACTCAACTATAAAGCTGCAATCATTGAGTCATCTGTGTGGTTCAGACATAAAGATTAACAAATGATCATTGGATCAGAATAGAGAGTGCCAAGACACATAGACAAATGTGCTAAGGTAATTCAATGGGAAAAGTAAATAACTTTACAACTAATAATGCTAAAAAAAAAAATTGATGGCCATATAGGAAAAAATAAACCTTGATTTTTTCCTCGTGCTATTCACAAAAATTAACTCAAGATGGATCATATGCTTAAATATAAGAGTTAAGACTATAAAACTTCCAGAAGAAAACATAGAAAATCACTGTGACTTTGGGTTAAGTGAATAATTTTTTTAGAAGATTTTATTTATTTATTTATTTATTTATTTGAGGGAGAAAGTATAAGCACAAGCAGGGGAAAGTGTAGAGGCAGAGCGAGAAGCAGGGTCTAAGGAGGAGCCCAATGCGGGGCTTGATTCCAGGACCCTGGGATGGTGACCTAAGCCAAAGACTTAACTGACTGAGCTACCCAGGAGCCCCTGGGCAATTTTTATTGTACAGAAGTTTACCTCAATAAAGTAGATTTTTAAAGTGGCACATAATTCTGCCAAGATTACTGAAACATAAATACTCTGCAAAGCATTTTATTCTGTTTATAACTAAACAGAATACTTAAAAGTCTACATGAACTTTATGGGTAAAAATGAAAAAATGAGATTACTAGTTCAGCTAGATAAACCCCTAGGCGATGGTATTGTTCATCCATTTCCATTGGTTGGAGGGACAGGGATAACTATGAGGAAAAATACTGAAAAGAATTATGAACATAATCACTGCTCATCTTCTGAGTATCTTTTTACCAATAAATTGGAAGATAAGCTTTACAATTACATATGATCTCTCTTAAGAGTTTGCTTGCAGGGACGCCTGGGTGGCTCAGTTGGTTAAGCAGCTGCCTTCGGCTCAGGTCATGATCCCAGCGTCCTGGGATCGAGTCCCACATCGGGCTCCTTGCTCCGCAGGGAGCCTGCTTCTCCCTCTGACTCTGCCTTCCACTCTGTCTGCCTGTGCTCGCTTTCGCTCGCTCTCTCTCTGACAAATAAATAAATAAAATCTTAAAAAAAAAAAAAAGAGTTTGCTTGCATTATTTAGTAATCTATGATCAAAGGAAATCCTATGTACTACATCAATATCTATAAAATGAACATTCAGTGATAATTTTCTGAATCTAAAGGTGATGATTTTACTGAATATACTTTGGTTAGTAACCTTCACAGATTCATTCTGCAGCTAAAAAGAGTATTCGGTAAACTTCCGGACAACAATAATGTTATTGTCTTCCAAATATATCTGTTGAGGCCAATTAAAGATATCATTGTAAATGTGCTTTCCTAGAACATCTGAGAATTAGGGGAAAAGCGCCAACTTCTACATTGGGTAATACACTACAGTAGGCAGAAGTATACATTCTAAAACACTAATAATAGTCCTTAAATAGTAGTCTCATTTTTCTTCAACTTAATCACAAAGTTCATAAAATTATACACAATATAAGGAAACAATAGAGGAAAAAGATGAAGAAAAAGGAACCTGGGCCATTCAGGTTAGTAATGGATGAGACCTTAGCAAATTTCCTTTTGCAGAGCTGGGCCTTTCATTGAACTGAATTAATAATAAGCTGCTATTCCATTGTCAAGAGTGGCAGGTGACCTCAACCTACTCCCTTTGGGACTTCCTGTGAAGTTCCTTTATACGTTCTCTAGGAAAATTCTAAAATGATTATTTCTTTGCCACTCTACTGCTTTCCCTTCCTCCTCCCTCTTCCTAAGATAGTTCTAAATTTCTTTTGTGTGTGTATCTAGATTATGTGCCCTCTAGAGAAGAAGGACGTTGAACATCACATTTTGTATGTGTGTGATTTTAATTCTTTGATAAGGGTACTAAGCAATAATAACAATCATGACGATAATCGGGGGCCAGGTTAGATAAGCATGTGGAATCTAAATTTAGAAGGTAGGGGTTTCCTAGAGAAAGACAAGATAATGTTGCCGTAAAGCTTAGTACATGCTGGGAGCAGCTTCTCAAAGTAGACATTTGCAACTGCCAGATTGAAATTTTAGCTCTCTATCTGAGCATCTTGCCAGCTCTTATCACTGAGTTTTGTCACATTAAGCTATGACAGAATAGGTTTGGCGAATCTTATCACTTGTCTCTGTCTGTAACAAACCAGGACAGATTGAAGTGTTGGGTTGGCTACCCAAAAGAATCAGAACACAAATGCTAAGTCTTGATTAGAAAAAATAAAGTCAAGGGTGCTAATTAGAAGGAGGCCCAAAAGGCTGAACCCTGGCCCAAAGACAAATTTAAAAATCCTGTAAAGATTTAGCTCCTATCTTAGGCTAAATCAATTCTGATTCAATTTTTTTAATGGAAAAAAAAAATGTCCTGCCTCTTCAGATGCCTGTGATACATGGTGATTACCTAGAGATAGATAATATCCCCCCCACCCCCACAAGAAAAAGATTAGCTAAAGATGTTTTCAGCTGTACAGGTCCTCTCCAGAGGCATCTTTTGGTCATCAAGTTACATGAATGAAAACATCATGTAATGACTTGTGGAAAAACACATCAGCTAGTCATGACGATTATTATTGATATTTCTGCTGGCTTAAACCTTGTTTCAACAATCAGATATAAGCCTTTCTATAAACAAGATCTGTGCCTCATAATGAGTCTGTCCTCTACAATATCTGTGAGGGGGCCCTGGTCATAGCAGATGTTATCTATTGATTAATCCAAAATGTTAAATTTAACTCTGTGTATCCAAACCACTCCCACACTTACAGTCATACAACAAACTAAGTTTTTATTTTTTTTATTTTTATTTTTTTTAAGATTTTATTTATTTATTTGTCAGAGAGAGGGAGAGCGAGAAAGCAAGCACAGGCAGGCAGAGGTGGAGGGAGAAGCAGGCTCCCTGCTGAGCAAGGAGCCTGATGCGGGACTTGATCCCAGAATGCTGGGATCATGACCTGAGCCAAAGATGGCTGCTTAACCAACTGAGCCATCCAGGAGTCCCCAAACTAAGTTTTTTAAAAAAATAAATATTCTGTTCACTGTAACAGCAAAAGTCATATTTTAAATAATTACATTATTTTATCTCTTTAAAGGCAAGAAACATTTTTATTTATTGCAGTCTTTAAAAAATGTTACTATTTTATTAGTCGAACAGTGTACATGTTCTTTTTTGAAAATTTAGAAAGTAAAAATAAGCAAAAAAAGTAAAAATCACTCATAATTCTATAACAGAGAGATAACCACATTATCTGATATTTTCCAAAAATATTATCTATGCTTTTTATATGGTACTTTATTTTTTTACCTAAGATATAATATTTGCATATTACCATCAAAATTATCATTATTTTTTATTTATAATGTTATTTTAAATAATAGCATAGTGTATACCAAGACTTACTTAAACTCTACTTCATTGCTGGACTTTAAAATTGTTACTAATATTTCAGTATTATATATGGTATACTTTTGGAAGATTTGTCTCTAAAATGGAAACTGTGAACAGAAGGAAATCGAGTAGGAAATCGAAATCAAGTAAAATGTGAACTGACTGCATCCCCCAGAGGCCTTCTTCCTTTCCCCCAGGCCTGCCCCATCAACACACCTTCTTTAAGAAAGATTTTTTAAAATTATTATTTAAATACTAAATATAACATCTAGAGCTTCATTTGCTTTCCCTCTCCATTCCAATTGGACTCACCCAGTCATCTGATTTACACTAGTTCATCATTTTACTCATTCCTCCTTCCCAGTATTTGGTTTCTCTCTTCTCACTAACACAATGACTGTTTATTTCATAAGAAGACCACTTCAAAGTCTATGCAACCTGATAATCCTGTTCATTTTAATCACATGTAGAAGATATACAATCGGACTGGATGTTATTACTAGAACATTCTCTTGAGGAGTTTAGGGGGAAGGCCAAATTGAACATCTTGATGAGATTCTGTTTGTTGGTGCAAGCTTTGTGTTAAAGGTTTTTATTCTTACTGGTAGAAGCTCTGTAATGAGCCCAAATGAAATACTTCAGTAAACGTATGTTAACTAGACTTGTTATGGTGATCATTCTGCAATATATACAAATATAAAATCATTGTGTTATACATCTCAAACTAATGTTGTATGTCAGTTACATCTTAAAAAAAGAAAAATAGTTCAGTAAAAAGGAGAGATGACCTGCCAGTCTGTGTTGTTTTGGCTACATTAAGGCACTCAAACTAATGTATTTTTTCCATGACCATTGAGAATAACAAGAGTTGACAATGGGGAAAAGGTGTGGAAGGAAATAAGTAGGAAATTGTGACAAATAGACACGAGAGCCAAGCTCCATTTTAAAGGTCAACAAATCCATTTAGATATTATGATACCTTGTCAGCTTCTAACACACTATAAGCTTTTGGTATTTACTTAATATTCACTGGGATTTTAAAAAGACCTTCCCACTCAGTTTTTACATATAGTTTTTCACGTAAAAATAAAGGCACCAGAGACAGTGCATATTGTGTCCAAATAAAGTTTGATCTGCCTAATACTGACAACAGTCCGTTCCACAGTTAAAATCCCTCATCAACAATAATCCCTAAACTAGCCGCTGGCAATTTATGTAACTTGTAATTTAAATGAAGTCAGGAGTCCTAATCCTCACCTTTAATTTAAGATTAAATAGTTTTCTAAGTGGAGGTGCCTGTCCGTGTTTTTAAAAGGTGATGACGCAATGGCCTACTCATACTGGTTATGATAATTGGTCTTTAAGGAGTTATTGTTCAGGACAGATCAATTTTAACAGTATTTTGTATTTTCCTGGTATCTTTCGAACTCAAAGCTCTTCTCAAAGTCATACTCCTATTTCCATTTTCCCACAGTCCCTCTGAGGAAGAAGAATGGGACAAAGCAGATGGGAAAACTGCAACACAGAAAGGGAAGAGGTAGGCCACCCAGCCAGTGATTAAACTGACCTAGTATGTTCTCTGGTGTTCGCATTAGAGCTAGAGCCTCCATGTAGACCAAGTCACTGGATCTTACCGAATCTTAGCATGCTTTCTCCTCATATTTACTGGTTAGAAAGAAACTTGCCTGTCTTAAGACTACTTCCTGGGCAAAGAGCAAGTGTTAAGGATGCTCTATTCATTCTCTCTGACTCATTCCTACTGTGGAAGCAGAGTAGAAGTCATGAGAGAGGAAACTAAATTCACATGTAAATTCTCAAAAAAAGCAAAACAAAACAAAAACCTATCTGGATTCAAACCCTGACTGCCACTTAATAGGAATTTAACTTGTACAAGTTCCTGAGCTCCCTCAGCTTTCTTCCTTATCTGTAAGATGGGAATGACAACAGTACCCACCTCAGAGATTGTTAGATCAAATAAACAAGTGAGTAGATTAAAAAAAAAATTTCAAAAGAGTCCTAGGCTGTTAGTTGTTATTGATACATGATTTGCATAAATCTTCTTAGGAGGGCCACTGCTGCATAAAATGGTAGATATGTATCAACCTTGAAACGAACTCCTTGTAATAATTCTCATTTCATTTCATTTTCCTTTTTTTTTTTTTTAAGATTTTATTTTTAAGTAAGCTCTACACCCAATGTGGGGTTCAAACTTACAACCCTGAGATCTAGGGTCACACGTTCCATCAACTGAACCAGCAGGCTCCCCATCTCTTTTCCTTTTCTGACAGGAGTACTACCTTGATAAATTAAAAAAAAAAAAAAATGCCGTAAGACAAAGTGTCATTTTATTTTTATCAAAGCTTATCACAAAATCCCTTAGGTTATTTTTACAGACAAAAGGGAGAAATGTGAACAGAGAGGTATCAAAAGAATATAGGTGACATGCTGAAAGGAGGTCTTCAGGAATATGCCACACAACTCCGTCCTTTGCCTGTACAATTCAACAATTTAATCAGTGTGTTCTGCAAACACTAAAAGAAACGGGAGCTAAATTTTCAGATGACATGAGGCCTGAAGAGACTGCCGATTAACAACAACAAAAAAGAAAAGGAAGAAAGGAAGGTTGGAAAGAAGGAAGGTAGGAAAGACTACTTGCCAAAATTGACAAGCTGAATGTTCATTTTTTTAAAAGGGTTGTATTTATTTATGAGGGGAGAGCGTGGGTGGGGTGAAGGGCAGAGGGAGATGCAGACTCCCTGCTGAGCAGGGAGCCCAATGCAGGGGACTCCAGGATCCTCTCCTGAGCTGAGGGCAGGTGACCAACTGACAGAGCCACCCAGGTGCCCCAACAAGTTGAATATTCAAATAAACAAACATGAGACAATAGAAACCTTAGAATTTATCAAATATTCAGTTCAGGAAGGTGATAGACCTATTATATTCCATAAATACAATTTAATAACTGGGGTCTGCAGATAAAGGCTTTAGACAATTCTCAAATTCACTGAACAGCCTGTGCAAATGATGAGTTTTTGTCTACTTTTTTTTAAAAGGAGAGTGTGTGTAGTTGTCAGTGGAGTCCCACAGGTGTGTCTTCGACTTCTCCGCCATCAGAGAAAAACAGCTTAAGAACCACTAATCTATAATATAGTGTTCAGTTCTGAACACTATTTTTAAAAAACCGATAAATCAAGTCCCAGTTAATAGAGGCCAGGATGGCAAAAGGCTTGGAAATCATGTCTTATAAAAACAGTGGAAACCTAGGAAACATAGCATGGATAAGAGACTTTTGGGGGGGACATGATGACATTCTTCAAATGTCTGAAAGGACTTCTGTGTGTAAAATGGATTAGATTTATTCTGTGTGGCTCCAAAGGGCAGAAGGGTAGAAGTTACTAGGAGACAGATTTCAGCTTAACATAAGCAAGAATTTGGTAATGATTAAAGCTGCACTAAATTAGAATCAACTGTCCTGTGAGCCAGTGAACTCCTTGTTACAGGAAATGTTCAAGCAGAAACTGAATGACTGATCTGCAGTCAGTGATATTGAAGGGAATTTCCACATTGGACAGTAGGTTAGCCTCGATGACCAGTACGGACTCTTTCAACTCTGAGATTCTTTGATTTTATCCTTGTCAATGTCAGACAAATTCCCTAGTACCTCTCCCCACAATCCCCAAATAAAAAAGAAAAGTGTTTTTAATCTATATTGTGGTTTCTTGGTTTTATTTAATGAAGCATAGAGAATATTGTCTTCCCAGAGGAAAAATACGGACTTAAATAGAATAATAGATTATGGACTATCTATTAAAAGATAATGGACTTAATAGAATAATAAAATAATAAAACAGATAAATAAACTATGACCTAAGGAAACTAAATTACTTGTCCCAAGATTCTGATATTCTTTTACCAGCCAGGCATATTAAAACTACAATACTTTTTTTAAAGCTGGCAAATGCCTATTGAATACAGAGGACTCCCCAGTCCCAACAGGGAGTTTACTTTCCTGATGGTAGGAATTTCTTATAAAGGGACGCCTGGGTGGCTCAGTGGGTTAAAGCATCTGCCTTCGACTCGGTCGTGATCTCAGCATCCTGGGATCAAGGCCTGCATCAGGCTCTCTGCTCAGCGGGGACCTGCTCCCCACCCCTGCCTGCCTCTCCACCTACTTGTGGTCTGTCTGTCAAATAAATAAAAAATCTTTTTTAGATTTTTATTTTTAGATTTTTTTTGATTTTTTATTTAAATCTTTTTTAGATTTTTTATTTATTTGACAGACAGAGATCACAAGTTGGCAGAGAGGCAGGCAGAGAGAGAGGGCGAAGCAGGCTCCCTGCTGAGCAGAGAGCCCCATGTGGGGCTCGATCCCAGGACCCTAGGATCATGACCTGAGCTGAAGGCAGAGGCTTAACCCACTGAGCCACCCAGGTGCCCCAAATAAATAAAAAATCTTAAAGAAAAAAAAAAGAATTCCTTATAAAACTGGAGTTTTATATACCAACTCCTTTTCATAATTCACATAAAAATTAGAATGTTTGTGGATTATTCAGCCTTTCTCCTCTCTTGGCTTACCTATCTTTTAGGCTACTTATATATATGACAAAGGAGACAAAAGGATAAAGAAGCTTTGGGAAAAAAAAAAATGTGAGGAGGGATGCTGGGATAAAAAAACACTGTCTAAAACTTGAATTTTGTCTTATCTCTGGATTTTGTTTTTCCATATTATTCCTTCTCCCATTATCAGTTAACCTGCAACAACATGTCACATATTTATTGAGAACCTACAATGCGTAAGGCATTGTGATCATCCAAATAGCCATTCAGGGTTTATAAAAACTATGCTGTGCATTAGTTTATATTTGCATTAAACTTAATGGAGGGGTGCCTGGGGTGGTTTAGTTGTTGGTCATCTTTCTTCAGCTGGGGTTGTGATCCCGGGGTCCTGGGATCAAGTCCCCCATCAGGCTCTGTGCTCTGCAGGAAGCCTGCTTCCCTGTCTCCCATTCCTCCTGCTTGAGTTTCTTCTTTATCACTCTCTCTCTGCCAAATGAATGAATAAAATCTTAAAAAAAAAAAAAAAAAAGCTTAATGGAGCCTTGAAGAAGGTTAATGTTTTGGTCAAAATATCTTCTGCTGTTGTTGTTACTGCCAGCACAAAATGGAAATAAACTGGTAGCTGGGTTCGAGTGTTTGTACAACACATACTGGGGATAAAACTAGCTCTGTTCCTTCTAAATATTCAATAGGTGATTGAGAGATAAGTAAATTTCACAACTATATGTAAAATATTGGTGTATGGCCAGGATGAATTTAGCAAGATGCTTAGTTAGAAAAAAATAAACATAATGCAGACCAATAGCTAACATCATACTTAATGATGAGAGACTAAATGCTTTCCTCCAAGATCTAGAACAAAACGAAAATGTCTGCTCTTGCCAGTTCTGTTCAACATTATCCTGGAGGTTCAAGCCAGGGCAATTAAACAAAAATGGATTGGAAAGGAAAACTATGTCTATTTGTAGATGGTGTGCCTTATATATAAAAAATCCCAAGGAATCTACTAAAAAAACTATTAGAACTAATACTGAGTTTAGCAAGTTTACAGGATATAAGATCAATGTGGGAAAAAAAAAAAAAAAAGACTATCTATTTTTGCATTCTCCCCCTAAGATTGTGCTAATCAGGGTTCAGGTCGACCTACGGATTTGTCTGCAATCCAAGAACTGTGATAATTTTTTAGAAGGTTAAGCCTTGGCAAGAGCTAAAATGATTAGATGTCTGCCCTTGACTTATAGACATCTTCTTCTGTGGGGGTGCAGAGGGAAAGGAGGGTCCAAGTGAAACTCCTGGCTGCTTCCAAATAATATCTGGGAAACAGGCTGGTGGTAAAGCCATGGTCCACCCTTTCTTCAGAGAGGGAGATCTGATTGTGACATTTCTGTTTCCTTTCTGGTCTTTCTCTTGGTTAGAGGAGGAAGAAGTGGAAAGTAATTCTGAATAATGTTGGTTCATATTACCTCCCTCTTACTTACTGGTTTTTGTTTTTTGCCCTGCCATTATTAGGGCAGTAGCCCTTGACCTGTCCTGGATAAGGTATGAAGGGGGCTAGGTCCAACAGGTGCCTGAGGGAATAACTAACTCCTTTCTTTTCCGGGGTGTGAGCAATCCTTACCATATAGTTGACATGGTTAGGAATTCTCTCTTTCCCTACCTATCTCCCCTCTAACAGCAGAATTCCTTTCCTTCCTTCCTTCCTTCCTTCCTTCCTTCCTTCCTCAATTAAGTATGTTGATCTCCCTGTAATTCTACTATGTATCTGAGTGTGTGTGTTTAGGGTGAAGGGGTTCTTTACAAATTTTTGTGGTTTATGGCTTTTTCTTCCATACAATAGTTTCTACCACTTCATGTCCAGGGGCCATTGCCTGGCATTATCACATGCTGGGACCACTGGGGAAGTGTAGTGAAGTTCACCACTGTCCTTTGTTATGGAGAATTTTTTTTTTGTCTAAGTATCCATCATATACAGATTGCTAACTAACTGGGTATTTCCCTTGCTCCTATGGCTGCTGGTGTAAATAAAGAGCATTTCTCCATTGGTAAATGGTACTAATTAAAATTTTTAAATGGCTTTTTTTTTTTCCACTTCAAGTTTTTATTTAAATTCCAGTTAGTTAACATATAGTGTAATATTAGTTTTAGGAGTAGAATTTAGTGATTCATCACTTACATCCAACACCCAGTGCTCATTACAACAAGTGCCCTTCTTATACCCATCACCCATTTAACCCATCCCCCTACCCATCTCCCCTCCAGCAACCCTCAGTTTGTTCTCTATAGTTAAGAGTCTGTCTTATGGTTTGCCTCCCTCTTTTTAAAAAATTATTTATGGGATGCCTGGGTGGCTCAGCTGGTTAAGTGTCTGCCTTTGGCTCAGGTCACGATCCCAGGATCCTGGGATCGAGCCCCACAACAGGCTCCCTGCTCAGTGGGGAGCCTGGGCTTTCCCTCCCCTCTGTTGTTCCTCCTGCTTGTGCTCTCTCAAGTAAATAAATGAAATCTTTAAAAAAAAAAAAAAAAGAAAAGAAAAAAGAAAAGAAAAAGAAAGAAATAGCGAGGAGCAAGATGGCAAAGGAATAGGAGACCTAAATTTCATTTGATCCCAGGAATTCAGCTAAATAGTTATTGAATGATTCTGAACACCAACAAATTCAACAGAAAATCTAAGAAAAGAATAGCAGCAATTCTATAAACAGAGAAGCTACCACTTTCTGGAAGGTAGGATGTGCAGAGAAGTGAAACAGAGGTTATATTTGGGAAGATAGACCATGGTGGGGAGGCAGTCATCATCAGCCAGCTACTGGCAAGTGAGAAAGCAGCAGAGCACAAAATCAGAACTTTAAGAAGTCTGCTCCACTGAGGGACATTGCTCCAGAGGCTAAGCAGAGGAGTGGAGCCCTCACAGGCACAGTGTGGTCTTAGGACCCATGGGGTCACAGAAAGACAGTGGTGTCCGAGCATGGCAGAGCTCCAGGTGTTGGAGCAGAGATGGAGCAGAGGAGGGGGCTCTCAGCTCAGGGTTACTTTAAACTGTGATCCAAGGCAAAGTTGGGCCACTACTCTTCAAGCAGGGACCATACAACTGGCAGATCTGGGAAGACCACCTTCCTTCCTTCTCCAGGAGGAACAGTGGGGAGCTCACTATAGGAATCTGCTGGCTTTGGAGACTCCAAATGGGGTCATGCACCAGAGATAGAAATGCTTGGTCACAGACTGGGTGAGCTCAGAGTGTGACCGGAGACCAGGGAGACAGGAGTGATTAACCACTTTTCTCTGAGGCTGCACTGAAGAGTGTGGTCCTGAGCTCTTGGCCACTCTGGGACCAGAGATTGGGTGGCCACCATTTTCATTCCTGTTCTCCCAAGCTGCATGGAAAGCATTCAGGAAACAAAAGCTCCCCAGAGCAAACCCAAGCATTTACCTAGCCTGACCCCTGGCAAGGGTGGTACAATTTCACCTTGGGCAAAGACACTTGAGAATCACTGCAACAAGCCTCTCCCCTAGAAGATCAGCAAGAACATCCAGCCAAGCCCAAGTTTACCTATCAAGGAAAAACTGCAAAATTCCAGTGCTAGGGGAATACAGCACATAGAATTCATGCTGTTTGCCCCAGGATTCTTTAGTCTCTCAAATTTAATTATATAAATTTTTAAAATTTTTTTCTTTTTCTATTTTTCTTGAATTTTTTTTCTTTCCTTTGTCAACCAACATCTTATCAATTCCTTTTTAAAAATCTTTTTTAGGGCACCTGGGTGGCTCAGTGGGTTAAGCCGCTGCCTTCAGCTCAGGTCATGATCTCAGGGTCCTGGGATCAAGTCCCGCATCGGGCTCTCTGCTCAGCAGGGAGCCTGCTTCCCTTCCTCTCTCTCTACCTGCCTCTCCGTCTACTTGTGATTTCTCTCTGTCAAATAAATAAATAAAATCTTTAAAAAAAATCTTTTTTAATTTTCATTTTTACAGTCAATTTCTATTATTATATTTAACCTATTTTTGTATATATATACTTTTTTGTACTTATTTTTGTATATATATATTTTTTGTATATATAAATTTTTTGTATTTATTTTTTGTATATATATATATAAGTTTTTCTGTCTTTAAAATTTTGGGATACTGGGCACCTGGGTGGCTCAGTGGGTTAAGCCGCTGCCTTCAGCTCAGGTCATGATCTCAGGGTCCTGGGATCGAGTCCCACATCGGGCTCTCTGCTCAGCGGGGAGCCTGCTTCCCTCTCTCTCTCTGCCTGCCTCTCTGTCTACTGTGATCTCTCTCTGTCAAATAAATAAATAAAATCTTTAAAAAAATAAAAATAAAAATAAAATTTTGGGATACAGTTTCTTCTAACAGACCAAAATATACCCTAAATCTAGTGTATGGCTTTGTTCTAGTCTCCTGCCTGATTACAGTCTCTCCTTTTTTTTTTTTTAAATTTTTAATTTTTTTCTTTCTGCAATTCTCTTTAAATTTTCATCTTTACATATTCCATCCTGTCCTAATATTTGCCCTTATTTTTGTATATATATAAGTTTTTTTTCTTTAAATATTTGGGAGGTAATTTCTTCTAACACACCAAAATACACCCGAAATCTAGGGTGTGGCTCTGTTCTATTTACCAGCCTGATCATATTCTTTTTTTCCCCCCGTCCTGTTCACCCCCTGCCTAGTTTTGGATCTCTTCTGATTTGTGTAGGGTATACTTTTCGGGGGTCATTGTTACCCTTTTAGCGTTTTGTTCTCTCATGCATCTTTTCTTCTCTGGACAAAATGACAAAACAGGAAAACTCACCTCAAAAAAAAAAAAAAAACAACAAAAAAGGGACAAGAAGCATTATTGACTGCCAGGGACACAATCAATATGGACATTAGTAAGATGTCAGAGCTAGAGTTGAAAATAACGATAGTAAAGATACTAGCTGGGCTTGAAAAAAAGCATAGAAGAGACTGGAGAACCCCTTTTTGGAGAAATAAAAAAACCCTGAAATCTAACCAAGTCAAAACAAAAAAGACTAGGGTGCCTGGGTGGCTCAGTGGGTTAAGCCGCTGCGTTCAGCTCAGGTCATGATCTCAGGGTCCTGGGATGGAGTCCTGCATCAGGCTCTCTGCTCTGCCGGGAGCCTGCTTCCTCCTCTCTCTCTCTCTGCCTGCCTGTCTGCCTACTTGTGATCTCTGTCTGTCAAATAAATAAATAAAATCTTTAAAAAACAAAAAAGATTAGTAATGAGGTGCAATAAGAAATGGAGGCTCTAACTGCTAGGATAAATGAGGCAGAAGAGAGAATTAGTGATATAGAAGACCAAATGATGGAGAATAAAGAAGGTGAGAAAAAGAGAGATAAATAACTACTAGATCATGAGGGGAGATTTTGAGAGATAAGTGATACTATAAGATGAAACAATATTAGAATAATTCGGCTCCCAGTAAAAGAAGAAACACAGGGGGGGTGGGCAGAAGGTATATTGGAGCAAATTAAAGCAGAGAACTTCCCTAATTTAGGGAAGGAAATAGGTATCAAAATCCAGGAGGCAGAGAGAACCCCACTCAAAATCAATAAAAATAGGTCAACACTCCATCATCTGATAGTAAAACTTACAAGTCTCAGAGACAAAGAGAAAACCCTGAAAGCAGCTCAGGACAAGAGGACTATAACCTACAACAGTAGAAACATTAGATTGGCAGCAGAGCTATCCACAGATACCTGGAAGGAAAGGGCTGGCATGATATATTCAGAGCACTAAACAAGAAAAATATGCAGCCAAGAATACTATATATAGCTAGGCTGTCATTGAAAATAGAAGGAGAGATAAAATTTTCCAGCACACACACACACACACACACACACAAAGCCAACTAAAAGAATTTGTGAACACCGAACCAGCCCTACAAGAAATATTAAAAGTGGTCCTCTAAGCAAAGATAGAGCCTAAAAGTAACATATGCCAGAAAGGAACAGAGACAATATGCAGTAACAGTCACCTTACAGGCAATAAAATGGCACTAAATTCATATCTTTCAATAGTTACCCTGAATGTAAATGGGTTAAATGCTCCATTCAAAAGACACAGGGTATCAGAATGGATAAAAAAACAAGACCCATTGATATGTTATCTGCAAGAGACTCATTTTAGACCCAAAGACACCTCCAGATTTAAAATGGGGGTGGTGGGCGCCTGGGTGGCTCAGTGGGTTAAGCCGCTGCCTTCGGCTCAGGTCATGATCTCAGAGTCCTGGGATCGAGTCCCACATCGGGCTCCCTGCTCAGCAGAGAGCCTGCTTCCCTCTCTCTCTCTCTGCCTGCCTCTCCATCTACTTGTGATTTCTCTCTGTCAAATAAATAAATAAAATCTTTCAAAAAATAAAATAAAATAAAATAAAATGGGGGTGGTGATGGAAAACCATTTACCATGTTAATGGACATCAAAGGAAAGCTGGGGTAGCAATCTTTAATGTCGGACAAATTAGATTTTAAACTAAAGACCATAATAAGAGATGAGGAAGGACACTATAACATACTTAAATGGTCTATTCAACAAGAAGATCTAACGATTTTAAATATCTATGTCCCTAACACAGGAATAGCCAATTATATAGCAAAATCAAACAAACACCTTGACAATAATACAACAGCAGTAGGGGACTTTAACACCCTCTATCACGGAAATGGACAGATCATCTAGGCAAAAGATCAAGGAAATAAAGGCTTTAAATGACACATTGGACCAGATAGACTTCACAGATATCTTCAGAACATTCCATCCCAAAGCAACAGAACACCCATTCTTCTCCAGCACACATGGAACATTCTCCAGAATAGATCATATCCTGGGTCAAATCAGGTCTCAACCAGTACCAAAAGATTGGGATCATTCCCTGCATATTTTCAGACCACAATGCTTTGAAACTAGAACTCAATCACAAGAGGAAAGTTGGAAAGAACTCAAATACATGGAGGCATCCTCCTTAAGAATGAATGGGTTAATGAGGAAATTAAAGAATAATTTAATTCATGGAAACAAATGAAAATGAAAACACAACTATTCAAAATCTTGGGGATGTAGCAAAGTTGGTCCTAAGAGGAAAGTATATAGCAATACAAGCCTTTCTCAAGAAACAAGAAAGGTCTCAAGTACACATCCTAACCCTATACATAAAGGGGCTGAAGAAAGAACAGAAAATGAAGCCTAAAACCTGCATAAAAGAGAAATAATAAAGATCAGAGCAGAAATCAATGAAATAGAAACCAGAAGAACAGTAGGACAGATCAACAAAAGTAGGATCTGGTTCTTTGTAAGAATTAAGATCAATAAACTCCTGGTCAGACTTATCAAAAACAAAAGAGAAAAGACCCAAATGAATAGAATCATGAATGAAAGAGGAGAGATCACAACCAACACCAGAGAAATACAAACAATCATAAGAACATATTATGAGAAAATATATGGTAGCAAATTAGACAATCTGAAAGAAATGGATGTATTCCTAGAGATGTATAAACTACCAAAACTGAACCAGGAAGAAATAGAAAACCTGAACAGACCCATAACCAGTAAGGAAATTGAAGCAGTCACCAAAAATCTCCCAACAAACAAGAGCTCAGGGCCAGATGGTTTCCCAGGGGAATTCAATGAAACATTTAAAGAAGAATTAATATCTATTCTCCTGAAACTGTTCCAAAAAATAGAAATGGAAGGAAAACTTCCAAACTCATTTTATGAGACCAGCATTACCTCAATCTCAAAACCAGACAACCCCATCAAAAAAGAGAGTTACAGACCAATATCTCTGATGAACATGGAAGAAAAAATTCTCACCAAAATACCAGCCAATAGGATTCAACAGTACATTAAAATGATTATTTACCACAACGAAGTGGGATTTATTCCTTTGCTGCAAGTTTGGCTCAACATCTGCAAATCAATCAATGTGATACAATACATTAATAAAAGAAAGAACAAGAACCATATGGTACTCTCAATAGATGCAGAAAAAGCATTTGACAAAGTACAGCATCCTTTCTTGATCAAAACTCTTCACAGTGTAGGGATATAGGGTACATACCACAATATCATAAAAGTCATGTATTAAAAAACCCACAGCTAATATCATTCTCAATGTGGAAAAACAGAGCTTTTCATCTAAGGTCAGGGACATGGTAGGGATCTCTGTTACGACCACTGCTATTCAACGTAGTACATAAAAGTACTAGCCTCAGCAATCAGACAACAAAAAGAAATAAAAGGCATCTGAGCTGGCAAAAAAGAAGTCAAACTCTCAGTCTTTGTAGATGATGTGATATTTTATGTGGAAAACCCAAGACTCTACCCCCAAACTGCTAGAACTCATACAGGAAGTCAATAAAATGTCAGGACATAAAAATCAGTGCTCAGAAATCTATTGCATTTCTATATACCAACAACAAGACACAAGAAAGAGAAATTAAGGAGTCAATCCCATTTACAGTTGCACCCAAAACCATAAGCTACCTAGGAATAAATCTAAGCAAAGAGGCAAAGTGTGTACTTGGAAAACTATAGAATACTTATGAAAGAAATTGAGGAAGATACAAAGAAATGGAAAAATGCTCCATCTTTTGTCAAAGATATGGAGCAAATAATCCTAAAATTTGTATGGATCCAGAAAAGCCCCCAAATAGCCAGAGGAATGTTGAAAAAGAAACCAAAGCCGGTGGCATCACAATTCTGGACTTGAAGCTCTATTACAAAGCAGTAATCACAAAGACAATATGGTATTGGCACAAAAACAGACACATAGATCAACAGAACAGAAAAAAGATCCCATAAACAGACCTTCAACTCTATGGTCAACTAATCTTTGACAAAACAGGAAAAAATGTCCAATAAAAAAAGATAGTCTCTTCAACAAATAGTGTTAGGGAAATTGGACGGCCACATGCAGAAGAATGAAACTGCACTATTTCCTTACACCACTCACAAAAATAGACTCAAAATGGATGAAATATCTCAATGTGAGAGACAGGAATCCATCAAAATCCTTGAGGAGAACACAGGCAGCAAACTCTATGACCTCAGCCACAACTTCTTCCTAGAAACATCGCCAAACACAAAGGAAGCAAGGGCAAAAATGAACTACTGGGACTTCATCAAGATAAAAAGCTTTTGTACAGCAAAGGAAACAGTTGACAAAACCAAAATGCAACAGAAAGAATGGGAGAAGATATTTGCAAATGACATATCAGATAAAGGGCTAGTATCCAAAATCTATAAAGAAATTATCAAACTCAATATCCAAAGAACAAATAACCCAATCAAGAAATGGGAAGAAGATATGAGCAGATATATCTGCAAAGAAGACACCCAGATGGCCAACAGACACATGAAAAAGTGCTCCACATCACTTGGCATCAGGGAAATTTAAATCAAAACCTCAATGAGATACCACCTCACACTAGTCAGAATGACTAAAATTAACAAGTCAGGAAATGACAGATATTGGTGAGGATGTGGAGAAAGAGGAACCTTCCTACAGTGTTGGTGGGAATGCAAGCTGGTGCAGCCACTCTGGAAAACAGTACGGAGGTTCCTCAAAAAGTTAAAAATAGAGCTACCCTATGACCCAGCAATTGCACTACTGGCTAATTACCCCAAAGATACAAATGTAGTGATCCAAAAGGGCAACTGTACCCCAATATTTATAAGAGCAATATGCACAATAACCAAATTATGGAAATAGCCTAGATGTCTGTCAATAAATGAATGGATAAAGAAGATGTGATTATATATATATATATATATATATATATATATATATATATGCATACACAGTGAAATATTACACAGTCATCAAGAAAATAAAATCTTACCATTTGCAATGAAGTGGATGGAACGAGAGGGTATTATGTTAAGGGAAATAATAAGAGGAATTTGGAAAACAAGACAGAATATCATAGGGAAAGAATGGGAAAAATGAAACAAGGTGAAACCAGGGAGGAGATAAACCTTTAGAGACTCTTAATCTCAGGAAACAAACTGAGAATTACTAGAGTGGAGAGGATAGGAGGGATGGGGTGGCTGGGTGATGGACATTGGGGAGGGTGTGAGCTATGGTGAGTGCTATGAATTGTGTAAGACTGATAATTCACAGACCTGTACCCCTGTAACAAATAATATGTTAATAAAAAAAAGTAAAAAAAAAAATAAAAGAAAAGAAAGAATGAATTATTTATTTTGAGAGAGAGAGAGAGGGAGAGAGAGAGAGAGAATGTCCGTGCATGTAAGCAGAGTTGACAGAATCTTCAAGCAGACTCCCTGCTGAGCACAGAGCCCAACACAGGGCTTCATCCCATGATTCATGAGATCATGACTTCAGCCAAAATCAAGAGTTGGCCACTTAAGTGACTGAGTCACTCAGGCATCCCTGCCTCCCTCTTTTTAAAATAACTTAAAAAAAAATCAATATAGAAAAATCAACTGTGGGGCGCCTGGGTGGCTCAGTGGGTTAAAGTCTCTTCCTTTGGCTCAGGTCATGATCTCAGGGTCCTGGGATGGAGCCCCGCATCTGGCTCTCTGCTCGGCGGGAAGCCTGCTTCCCCCGTCTCTCTCTGCCTGCCTCTCTGCCTACTTGTAATCTCTCTCTCTGTCAAATAAATAAATAAAATATTTTTTAAAAAATCAATTGTATTTCTGTACAATAACAATGAACAAGTTGAGAAAAAAATTTAATTTACAATAGCATCAAAAAGAATAAAATAATTAGGAATAAATTTAGCAAAAGAAGTACAAAACTTATACATTAAAAATTATAAAACACTGTGAAAAGAAATCAAGGAAAACCTAATTAACAGAAAGACATCTCATATTCATTAATTGGAAGAGTTAATATTATTAAGATGAAATACTCTCCAATTAAACTACAGGTTCACCATCATCCTTATTAGAACCTAAGCTGGCTTCTTCGCAAAAATTGACAAGCTGATCCTAAAATTTGCATGAAATCTCAAGGGAATAGCAAATGATCTTGAAGAATAAAGCTAAAGCACTTGCATTTCCTGATTTCAAAAACATAGTACACAGCTACAGGAATCATCATAGGGTGGAATTGGCTTAACAGATAAACATGTAAATCAATGGACTAGAATTGAGAGTCCAAAAAATAATCCCTTACATTTATAATTAGTTGATTTTTAAAAAAGGTTTTATTTATTTATTTGACAGAGAAAGAGAGAGAGCCCAAGCAGGGGGAGCCACAGGCAGAGGGAGAGGGAGAAGCAGACTCCCTGTTGAGCAAGGAGCCCAATGTGGGACTTGACACTAGGATCCATGATCATGATCTGCGATGAAGGCAGATGCTTAACTGGCTGAGCCACCCAGGCACCTCTGATTAGTTGATTTTCAACAAGAATCCCAAGATCAGAGTGCCTGGTTGGCTCAGTCAGTTAAGCACTTGATTTCTGCTCAGTTCAAGATCTCAGTATCCTGAGATCAAGCCCCATATTAGGCTCAATGCAAGGCGTAGAGCTTGCTTAAGATTCTCTCTCTACCTCTTCCCCTTTGCCCCCATATGCATGCTTTCTCTCTTTCTCAAAAAAAAAAAAAAAAAAAAAAAAGAATGTCAAGACCATTCAATGGGAAGAATAGTCTTTTCAACAAATGATCTGGAACAACTGGATAGCCATGAACAAAAGAATGAAACTGAATATCTGCTTCACACCACACACACAAATTAAACCAAAATGGACCATACACCCAAATGCAAGAGCTAAATCTATAGAACCCTTACTAGAAGAAAAAAATAGGAGTGAATCTTTGTGACCTTTAGTTAGGCAAAGATTTCTTACATAGGATGCCCAAGCAACAACAACAAAAATGAGTGTATTGGACTTCATTGCTGGTAGGAACATAAAGTAGGGGAGCTGCTTTGGAAAGCTGTCACTTCCTCAGAAAGTTACACACAGAGTTATGATGCAATCCCCACAATCGGGGTGGAATTAGGCTACTTATATATTTGATAAATGGAGATCAGAAGGATAAAGAAGTTTACAAAAATTTCACTTAAAGGTACATAGCCAAGAGAAATAAAACCCATGTCCACATGAAAACTTGTACACGAATGTTCATAGCAGCATTGTTCACAGTAGCCAACAAGTAGAAACAATCCAAATGCCCATCAACTAATGAATAGATAAATTAAATGTGGCCTATCTGTACAGTGAAATCTTATTTGGGCATTAAAAAAAAAGAATGAAGCACTAATACATGTACAATATGGACGAAATTTGAAAACACTATGGATAATATACCATTAATTCAACCAGTATAGTAATCATCTCATACATTATAATTCTCATTTCTTAAAATTCAGTTTGGTCCTTTAAAAATATCTTTCATGACTCTACTTGATATACCTGATTTTTCCTCTAGTCTCTTGAATCTACAGAGTACAGTTATAATAACTATTGTGATGCTCTTGCCTGATAATTCCTTTTTTTTCTTTAAGATTTTATTTATTTATTTTTATTTTAGAGAGAGAGTGTGCACCAGTGGGGATAGGGGCATGGGGAGAAGGACAGAATCTCTAGCAGACCCAGTGCTGAAGCCAAGTCCAATGCCAAGCCCAATCCCATGACCCTGAGATCATGACCTGAGCTAAAACCAAGAGTCAGACACTCAACTGACTGAACACCCAGGTATCCCATTTGCATCACTTCTGGGTCAGTTTGATTAATTACTTTCCTCATTATGGTTCATATTTTATGCTTCTTTGTATGTCCAATAATTATTCACTAATGCTATTCTTTGTGACTTTACCTTACCTTGAGTGCTGGATATTTTTGCAGTTCCATAAATATTCTTGAGTTTGTTTTGGAGCACAGTTATTTGGAAACAGTTTGATTCTTTCAAGTCTTGCTTTTAAAATTTGTTATGCAGGAGAAGAGCAGCCTTTAGGCTAGGGCCAATTTCACTCTACGATTGAGGTAAGGGCCTTCTGAGTACTTTACTTAATGCCCCATGAATTATGAGATTTCCAATCTGGCTGGTGGTAACAGGAACTCTTCTGTTCCTGATGAGTTCTAGTTACTGTTCCCACAATACTTTCAGGCAGTTCTTTACCTGGCCTTAAACAAGTTCCTCACATTCATGTGCTGGTGAGTATTCTGTTGAATACTTGATGGGGACCTTGTGAAGATCTCTAGATTTTTGTTGCTGTTGTTAGTTATTTTTCTCTTTGTGCATAGCTGTCTCCTAGCTGGTATTCTACCTTACAAACTCTAGCTGTCTTGATCTCCCTAGACTCTCTGCTTCATCTCCTCACCCCAGGGAATCTGCCAGGCTCTACGTAGATTCCATTTTTCTGTGCCACCATCTGGAATTCTCTCAAAGCAGTAAGCTGGGCAATCATAGCGGCTTACCTCATTTATTTCCCATCTCTCAGGGATCATTGTTCTTCATGGCCTAATGTCCAATGTCTTGAAAATAGGTATTTAAAAGATGTTTTGTCTATGTTTTTAGTTGTTTTGGGTGAAAGGATAAATTTGGCATCTACAATTCCATCTTCACAGGAATTGGAAGTCTCATACAAATTTATCAAAAATATAGAATTAATTGGCTCACATAATATAACCACAGAAATGAAGAATCTATACCAGCCTTAAGGTTGACTGGATCTTTTGACTCAAATTACACCAGAATACTTTCACTTTCTTTCTCCCTCCATCTTTCAATCTCATTTCTACTTCTATACATTGACTGCATTCTAGTGGAGACATGGTCACTGTATACTCTAGAGCTGACCCAGAAGCCAACATGCCACAGACCAAGAGGAACTCGTTTTCTATTTCCAACTTGGATAATTGTGTGAAAGGAGAAGCCTGACTTGTGTGTATCCCGTGTCTCTGTACCAACCACTAAGCCCCGGAGGGTATATTATAAAGAATGACCCAACAAACAACAAACAAAAAATACATTTCATCTACCTTACCATTGTATACATAGGTATGGGCAGTTCAAAGAATTCTCTTAGAACAACTTCCTAGAAATTGCTGTGTCAAATAAATAAATAAAATCTTTTCAAAAGGGGTGTGGGGCACCTGGGTGGCTCAGCTGGATAAGCCTCCAATTCTTGGTTTGGATTCAGGTCATGATCTTGTGGTGGTGGGATCCAGCCAATCCCATGTAGGGCTCTGCACTCACCAGGGAGTCTGCTTCAGATTCTCTCTCCTTTTCCCTCTTGCTTGCACGCTCTCTCTCTCTCTTTCTCTCACTCTCAAATAATAAATAAATAAAATCTTTGAAAAAAGAAATTGCTGTGTCAAAGGTTCAGACAAAGCTTTTTCATTTTGTCAACTTTTCCAGCAAAAAGTTTATACCACTCTACCCTCCCATCAACACTGGGTATTAGTTTTCATTGTTGCAAAGCTGACAGGTGAAAATGGCATTTCACTGTTCTTTTAATTGGCAGTTCTTGTTCAGTCCTGAAATCAAACATTTTTTAACAGACATGCATTCATGCAGTGGTTATTTACTGACCGACAACATGTGACAAGTACTATTCTAGACACTAAATGTTTATTAGCCTTTTGTATTTTTTGTGTTGTGACTTGCTTATCCTTTGATCATTTTTCTACTGAGGGATTTGTCTTTTTCTTACTGATCTGTAAGAACTTCTTATGTAATAATGATATCAATTCTGTCACATAGGTAGCAATATTTTAAAATTTAAGTCATCTGTCTTTAATTTTATTTTGACAGTTTTTGATGTACAGTTTTTTAATATGTTTACATTAGATCCTTTATGGTTTCTCCCTTTGATAATGACATAGTCTTCTCATTTTTTACCTGGTTACATCTTGCATGTTAGCCAGTGTCTGTTCAAGATTCACCAAATCGTATGTAAAAATCAGCTTTTGGTATGGATTTCTTCTAGAGCTTAATCTTAGCCTGCTTTGTATAAGACTCCCAGGGCTGCAGGCAGCAATTCAAAACATGGTTTCTCCCAAAAGGCTAATTAAGGAAGGAGTACATCTGCTGTGTTCATGAAATTCATCACAGACTTGGGTTATAAACTGATGTTCTGGTTGATGATGTTCTCTGATTATTAATTTAGAAAAATCTATAAAGAATGATATTAATAAGTCAGGTAGCAACACATTCACTTTTCTTCTAGGATCTTTTAAGTTTTGGTTTGCTCTTATCTGCTAGCTAGTTTATTCCCTGGTAGTCCCAGGAGAAAGGCAAGAACCACTGTACCTACAAATGTAGATTGCAAAAACTGCTTCTCTTATATAGACTCATTCAGCTAAAAAAGAGATCCTTCTACCTTTTAATCCAATAACTTGCATATTTAGTGATAATAATAGCTGGAACATGAAGACTGTAGCTTCCTGGCTGTGTTAGAAGGGGCCAGCTGGGGTGTGCTGGCAGTTTTCCAGCCCCAAATAGAATTTTTTTTATAATCTATGAAATACACAAAACTTTCCTTCTCTTTTGTTTGGCAAAAGTGGAATTCAATTGAACTTTCTGTAATGATGAAATGTTACCTATCTTTGCTGCTCAAAATGGAAGCCATTAGCCACAAATGTGGCTACTGAGCTCTCGAAGTATGGCTAGTAAGACCCTGAGATCATGACCTGAGTTGTATATTCTTGCTTCCTGTGTCATAAATTAATTGACCATATATGCTGGGTTTATTTCTGGGTTCTCTATTCTGTTCTGTTGGCCTATGTAGCTGTTTTTATGCCAATACTATACTGTTTTGATTACTATAGCTTTAAAATACAGTTTGAAATCAGGGAGGATGATGCCTTTGTTCTTCTTTCTCAAGATTATTTTGGCTATTTGAGATTTGTATGGTTCCATACAAATTTGAGAATTATTTGCTTTATTTCTGTGAAAAATGCTGTTGGAATTTTGACAGGGATTGCATTGAATTGTAGGCTACTTTGGGTAATATGGACATTTTTACAAAATTAATTCTTCTAATCCATGAGCATAAGATACTTTTCCATTTATTTGTGTCTTCTATAATAAATTCAAAGGTTCAAGCACCATAATCTATCTTTCTTTCTTTCTCTCTCTCTCTCCTTCCTTCCCTCTTCTTTCTTTCTTTCTTTCTTTTCTCTGTGGCATCCTTGTCTGGTTTTAGTATCAGGGTAATGTTGCCCTCATAAAATGAGTTTGGAAGTGTTCCCTTTCTTCAGTACTTTGCAAGAGTTTTTAAAAAAGGTTAAGTATTAAATCTTCTTTGAATGTTTTGTAGAATTCACCAGGGAAGCTTTCTGGTCCTGGACGTTTGTTTGTTGGAAGGTTTTTGACTACTGATTCAATCTCCTCACCAGTAATTGATCTATTCAGATTTTTATATCATTATGATTCAGTCTTGGAAGATGGTATGTTTCCAGGAATTTATCTACTTCTTCTAGGTTGTCAGTTTATTGACATACAATTGTTCTTACTAGTCTCTTGCCATCCCTTGTATTTCTTTAGTATCAGTTGTAATTTCTCCTCTTTCAGTCTGTTTCTGGAGAGTCTTACTGAAAATGTAGGTTGCTGAAATATCTCTTAAGTAATCTTCCAGATTTTTAGGACAAACTTCTAGCTTTGTCGAGATGGGCTTTTCTATTGCTTGGGAAAAATGTGGCCTGAAATGCCTTTTTCCAGACAGATGGGGCAAACTTCGTTGAAACAGGAGACTGAGCAGTTTCTGGAATGTGAGAGGACTTTCCAGGCTTGGTTGCATTAAGTGGGATGACCAGACTGGCAGGTGCCTGCAATTAATCTTCCTATTCCTCAGTAAAATGCAGATGACCCAATGAGATACATAGATCTCTAAATAACCTTAGGCCAGTCCATCCTGGCCAACAAAATAGTCACTCATGATAGTGAAGGAATCCCAAGAACCAATTGCACCCTCCGCTAGGAATAATCACTTCCTCTTTCTTCCAGCAGGCCTCTCACTTATCCCTCTTCTCACCAACTTTTCTTTCAAGACTTAAATTTACTCTTTGGAATCTTGGGAGTGGACCTTGACACCTCTGATTCACAGCCCTTTAATCCTGTGGAATTTGACTAACATCTCTCTATTGCCAGCTGTCATCCATTCATCTCTCCTTTGGCTTTGTGCCTTCTTTTAGCTTAACTGCGAAGTGGGAAACAAGAGTAGAGAGGAAGGTAGTGCTTATATGCATGGAGATCTTACTGTGTACTAAGCACTGGATTAGGTACTTCACATTATCTCATTAAACCTCACAGTAATGCTAGAAGATAGATAGATAGATAGATAGATAGATATAGATAAAGAGATGGATCTTGTAAACTAGTAAGTACTATCTGAAGTTTAAAATAATACCAAATAGCAGAGTCCTGGTACAAAGTCCTAGAAGATAGCATTATGAGGCTGGGTGTCCATTGAGCATGATAATGTGCCTAGGAGATCAGTATAGGTTAATACATATCTATCCCACAGATTCTGCTTTTCAGACAGATTCTCAAGAATCATTCTGATTCTTTTTTTTTTTTTAAGATTTTATTTATTTATTTGACAGACAGAGATCACAAGTAGGCAGAGAGGTAGGCGGGGGAGGGGGGAGCAGGCTCCCCGCAGAGCAGAGAGCCCGATGTGGGGCTCAATCCCAGGACCCTGTGATCATGACCTGAGCCGAAGGCAGTGCCTTTAACCCACTGAGCCACCCAGGTGCCCCTCATTCTGATTCTTGATGAATAAGGCAAGACTTATTCTACCTATGTGACTTTAATCAGGACTAGTTCTGGAAAAGACTTCAAATTAATGACTACCAGCCACAGGTTAAGTGCCTATAATGAGCCCTAAAATATAGGTGTGGGAAAGGATTAGAAAAAAAAAATGTGTGCCTCTCTCAGAGAATTTATATAGTTAGGAAGATAAGATTAACATACAATATACTTTCTATGACATTTATTGTTCTTTCTCCTGTTATAAAAGCAATATAAATTCACTATACAAAATACAAGAAATTAAAAAGAAGAAAATAGGGAGCCTGGGTGGCTCAGTCAGTTAAGCATCTGCCTTCGGCTCAGGTCACAGTCCGGTGGGGGGGGGGGGTCCCTGCTCAGCAGGGAGCCTGCTTCTTTCTCTCTTCCTCTGCCTCTTGCTCTGCTTACTTGTGCTCTCTCTCTGTCAGATAAATAAAAATCTTCGGGGGGGAAAAAAAAAAAAAAAACAGAAGAAAATAAAAATCATCCCAAATCTCACTACCCAAATTAACCACGTTAAAATTCCAAATGATAAATTGTTACATACACATGCCCCTCACCAACCCTCCGCAAACAGACATATCACCTCTACTATGCCCTCACACTTAGTTATAGGAGGAGGTTCTTGTGCAAGTGGGTCATAAATTCTCCCATTTCCTCTTTGCCTTCTAGAGATGTCTGCCTGGGAATGTGATTTGGCTTAAAGTACAGAGAGAGGTTTTTTTTTTAAGCTACTTCAGGTTCCCAGTGTATCCATCAATCAACTGACAGCCCTGCAAAGTCTCCTGTTTCTTGGTCAGGTAGACCTCTTAGGGCTTACATTACCATTTAAAGTGAGGGGGAAAGGAAGTGACGGACACTGCTCTGCACCAACAACATAAAGTTATTCCCGTTTGGATAGAGAAGGTCAGTCAATACTATGTCACATATGGGGAAACGGTTTTCTTCCATAAAGTAGCTCCCAGACTATATTTGGGAGTTAGCATTACTCGGGTATGCATACATCTATGTGTATGAGAAAGAGAGAGAGAGATTCTGGATGACTAGGAAGAGGTCCTCATTCTGCGTCTCTCAATGGCAGTATCTTAAAAGTGAGTCTCGCAGCCCACTTTGGACTCATCTGCTGAGGGAAGACCCCCTGTGGCGGTAATCTAGGCCTAGGTAACCTAGGTCCTAAACTAGGAGCCTCATACAGTGTTGGCCTGTATAGTGTTTAAAATTTCAATTAGTAGTCAGTGTGAAACCACCAGGAGATATCACATAAAATGTAAGCTTTCCAGCTTTTGCTGAAGGAAAGAGAAGTAAATAAATAAAAATAGGTCTGGCAATCTTGGGCTTTTTCCTTTTTTTTTTTCAACTAAGAAGATTAGCCCTTCTGGGTATCATATTTTTTTCCCAGATTGCTGTCTTTTAAATTCGGGTATTTTTTTTTTAATTAAAAAAGATTTTTATTTATTTATTTGACAGAGAGAATGCACAAGCAGGCAGAGAGGCAGGCAGAGGGAGAGGGGGAGGCAGGCTCCCCATTGACCAGAGAGCCCAACATGGGTTCAATCCCAAGACCCTGGAATCATGACCTGAGCCAAAGGCAGATACTCAACCGACTGAGCTACACAGGCACTCCTTGGGGAGCTTTTTAATTATTGTTGTATATTTTTATTTCTGTGCAGAAAATTTAAATGGTTATGTAGTCAAACTTACCAATCATTTCTTTTATGGTTTCTGAATTTCATATTTTGATGAGAAAAATTTTAGTCCCCTGTATTAATTTGCTAAGGAATCATAACAAAGTACTACACACACTGTGTGGCTTAAACAAATTAAGTTTATTTCCTCTCAGGTATGGAGGCCAGAAATCTAAGATTGGAGGGTCGGCAACGTTGGTTTCCTCTGAGGCCTCTCTCCTTGGCTTGTAGCTGGTGGCCTCCTCCCTGCGTCTTCACATGGTCTTCCTTGTCTCTGGGTCCTAACCTCCTTTTTTTCTATTACACCAGTCAGATTGGATTAGGGTCCACTGCAATGACCTAATTTTAACTTAATTACCTTTTTAGACCCTACCCCCCCAAAAGAGGATATGAATTTATTTTATTTTCTCGATACTAAACTAAATGTCCCAACTCTATTTATTAATCATCTTTTTCTCCCAAGTCCTGAAATTATTATTTTTTTTATCTTAAGGTCAGTTTGCATGTATACTAGGGTCTATTTCTTGATACTATTTTATACCACCAATCTGTCTATTCCTGTGCCACTACCAAACTTTTAATTACAGTAATATTATAACATTTTTAAATTTTCTAGGGCAAATTTTACCCTGTCATTTTTGTCTTTCAGAATTTTCATCACTGTTTTTGCATATTTGCTTTCAGCATTTACTTTATCATTTCTTTGACTTGTAAAAAAAAATCTGACAACATTTTATTGTGACAGGGACAAATATGTAGATGAATTTAGGAAAGACCTTATATGTTCATATTATTGAGACTTTACTTGTCTATATTATTTCTTAGCATTGTATACTTTCTTGTACCGCTTATATTTTTAACCATGTATACGTATTATTTTTTATAACCAGAAAAAAGTTCATTTCCATTCTAAAAAAAAAATTTAAAAGAATACAACAGGGTAAACAATAATTAGCAGAGATAAATTTATCTGAAGAAGCCATTTGGGAGCTCCTTAAATCCTAAACCCCACAATTATGTCCTCCTTTCTGTTTATGGATGTCTTGCTTTCTCACGGTTGGAGTAGAAGAGATTCAGCAACACATTTTGACATCGTCGGCTTGTTGTACTAATGAGAAATGTTAGTTCTCCCTTCTGCTCTGTCTCATTTCTTCAAATTCAAAAGATATGCTACTCTCTCAAAGGTTGTCTAGGCTGAGAGAGGCAGACTGTAAACTTGGCAGGCTTCCCTAGCATTCCCCAGCCAAGGCCGTCATTGTCTGACTAAACTGAAAAGGGTCAGGTTTCTAGTGACAAAAGGGCAGCTTCAGGTCCTGCTCCGGCCTCACCAGCAAACAGCTGCTTTTCTCTGGTGAACTCAAGTGTCTTCCCCGCCCCTCCTGAAGGCTCCCCAAGGAGAGACCTGTGGTGAGCGGTCAGGCACCTGAAGTGGGTTGTTATGCCTTTTTAAGGCAGTGAGAATGTGGTCAGGTGTTACACTTCTTTTGAAGCGATCATTTCTGGTGTTGGTTCTTGGTTTCCAGGTAAGTGAAGGCCTCCTAGTTCTCCCATTTTCTTTTTGGCCCCATTTCCTTTCATTCATTCACTCATTTCAGCACGCAGGTGAGAATAATCATTCTTAAATGTAAGTCAGAACTGTGTCACTCCCCTCTGCTCATAGCCCTCCACTGACTTCACCCGGAGTAAAAACCAAAGTCCTTATCTATCCACTGTTTGCCAACATCTGTGACCTCATCTCCACCTTTTCTCCCTATCATTCACTCTACTCCAGCCACACTGGCCTCCTTGCTGGCCCCTTATTGCTGGAACTCTCTTACCTCAGCTGGCTACCTGGGTCACTCCCTCACCTTCTCACCTCTATGAGTGAGGCATTGTCTGGTCACCCTAGCTAAAATGCTAAGCCCTGTACTACCAGCCCGCCCTCTCCCGCCTTCATTTTCCTTCCTAGAGCTTACCACTATCTAACATAGTCTAAGATGAGCTTCTTACTTACTATCTATCTCGCCTTATCAGAATATAAGCTCCAAGAGGACATGAATTTTTGCCTCATAGTTTTGTTGCATCCCCAGAACCTAGAACAAGGCCGGCTATAAAGGCATTCAGAAACACTTGCTGAATGAGTGAACACATGCACAATCACTCTGTGTTGGGATAAGGGCATTTCTCTGTCTTCCAGCTGCCTTTCCCCAAAGCCACAGAGGTTTTGGAGTTTCTGGTTCCGTCTCATAGAACAAGAGTTTAACTTTCATGAAGCCATTATATTAAGAGGTGGGGATTCCCAGAGGCACCACTGCCCTTAGAACTGTTTTCAGGGGAAATTGCTTTATTTGCAGAGTAAATAATCAAGACCTCTTAAAAAAGAAAGCTAATATACAGACTCTAACTTTGCCTACGTTCGAACCTTTCTTTGGTTAATGGGAAACAAATCTCTTCTAGCCATGATGTATTTATTTATCATGCATTTATTGTCATTTGATACACAGCACTACTGAAAACAATTTACTTCTTAGTTCCCTTAATGAGGGTGTGGGGGAGGGTGCCCAGATAATCATATATTCAACCAGTATTTATTGAGTCTCAATTAGAGCCAGAATCCGTATGCGGTGCTGGGCATAATTCTTTCTTTCTTAAAATTTACAGTCTAATAGGGGAGATAGACAATAAACTGATTAATAAATATATAATCAGAAACTGAAGAAAGCACACTGAAGGTAACAAGCAGAGTACTGTGTTAAATGGTAACTACATGGACCTTCTCAGGTACAGGTAAGGAAGGCTTGTCTGAGGAGATACTATTTGAACGGCAATTTGAGGACCAGGAGCCGGCCAAGACATACATGGACACAGAGAGTTGGTGTGTTCTCAGAGCTGAAAGGAGGCCAAGGTGGCTAAAGTAAAATGAACAAAAAGCAAAAGGACCCAAGGACGTAGAAGATGTTGAAAAGACATGGTGAGATCAGGCTGAGGAGCTTCGATTTTTTTTTTCTTTTTTTTAGATTTTATTTATTAGTTTGTCAGAATGAGAGAGAGAGTGAATGAGAGCACTCAAGCAGGGTGAATGGCAGGCAGAGGGAGAGGGAGAAGCAGGTTCCCCATGGAGCAGGGCCTAAGGCAGACATTTAATTGACTGAGCCACCCAGGCGTCCCTAAGGAGCTTAGGTTTAGTTCCAAGTGCATTTTTTGTTTTGTTTTTTTAAAAGATTTTATTTATTTATTTATTTGACAGATAGAGAGATCACAAGTAGGCAGAGAGGCTGGCAGAAAGGGCGGGGCAGTGGGGGTGGGGAAGCAGGCTCCCTGCTGAGCAGAGAGCCAGATGCAGGGCTCTATCCCAGGACCCTGAGATCATGACCCGAGCCGAAGGCAGAGGCTTAACCCACTGAGCCACCCAGGCGCCCTGTTCCAAGTGCATTGTGAAGCCATTTTGTAGTTATCAAGCAGGTGATGGGATGGCCCAAACCAACTTACTTTAAAAAGACGCTAAGGGTGGCTCAGTTGGTTAAGTGTCTGCCTTCTGCTCAGGTCATGATCTCAGTGTCTTGGTATCAAGCCCCATACTGGGCTCCCTGCTCAGTGGGGAGCCTGCTTCTCCCTCTTCCCCTGCTGCTCCCCCTGCTTGTTCTCTCTCTTTCTCTGTCAAATAAATAAATACAATCTTTAAAAAAATCAGTCTGGTTCCTTGAAGTATGATAGCCACTAACCACATGTGGCTATTGTGCACTTGAATTATGGTGAGTCTGAATTAAGATAGACTGTAAGTGTAGAATATACATTATTTTCTGTATTTAAAAATTTTCAAAATTCAAAATTACATTAAATGTAAAATATTTCACTCATGTTTTTATATTGATTGCATATTCATATATTTCATCAAAATTAATTTTGCCTGTTTCTTTTTAGTTTAATGTGGCTACTAGAAAATTTTAAATTACATATGTGGTCACATTATATTTCTATAAGACAGCACTACTCTGGCTATTTACGAAAAACGAGTCGCAGGGAGAGCAACAGAGGAAACGAGAAGACCAGGACTGGGACTATCATTGGAATTTAGAACTGATGGGTTGGGTCAGGGTCTTAATGTGGGGAATGGGGAGAAGCAGATACATCCATGATATGGTATTTGGTGGGGGTTTCTATAAAGTTTACTGATGAATCGAGGATGATTTCCACATTTCTGAATTGAGCAATAGGTTACATGAGAGTACTATACACTGAGATGTATAGTACTGGCTTTGATGGAAGGACTGGCTTTGAGGGTGGTACAGGCATGTCAAGCCCAGTTTTGGACACACTAAGTTTGAGCTTACCCATGAGCTGTTCCAGTGGAGATGCCAAGGGGGCAGATACTGATCTGGGACTAGAGCTTAAAGGAGAGGACTGGACAGGACTAAAGAGAAAATTCTGAGTTCTCGGCACATACGTGGTATGTAGGGTTAGGAAAATATTGTCAACAGAGAAGAGAAGGGGGCCCAAGGACTGAGCCCTGTCTGGGTTAGTTAGCTCATATGCCATAGCGACTGTTGGGGTGTAAGTAGGAGACAAGGAGCCTGCAAAGGAGAGCAAAAGGAACAGAGACCTGAGATCAACACAAGGAAGTAATGGTGTCATTGAAGCAAGAGAGGAGCTTGAAGAAAGAGTTCCCAGCTATGGCAAGTGCTGTTGAGAGGCCAGAGAGATAAGCACTGAGCAGTACTCACAGGTTCAAGGCCCAAGGAAGCCATATACTAGGAATATGCATGACAAAAGCCATTTGTCCATGGCAGATGGGCCAGGAAGCAAGGTAGTAAATGGAAGATGAAATAGCAGTGTGTGAAGACTTCACTCTTTAAAAAAGTTTGGCTCTGAAGAGAGCAGAGACAAGGAAGTCACCCTGAGAGAGATGAAGAATCAAAGGGGAGACAGGAGTGTTGGAATGATAATAGATGGAATGAGTTTAATGAAGTAGGACAGGAAAGCCATAACCAGAGGAACAAAGTCCTTGAGAGTTGAGAGGAGTTGAGAGCTGGGACAGCAGTGAAAGGAGAGAAGGATTTACCCCAGAGCTAATGAAGTTGAAGCCTCAGGGCTCCTTACTTGCATGAGCCTCTTTCAAGACCTAGTTTGTATTTGTAATTTTGTATTCTTTCTCTTAAAAGAGGCCTTCAGCTCCCCCTTCCCAAACCTGGTTTTGCTCTGAAGAGGAAGGAGTGACTTTTGTTAGAAGGAGAGATGGGCCAGTGTTTCCCAAACTTGAGTGATGACTATAAAGTAAAACAATGAAACAAAGTCTCAAGACATCAAAAAATTTATCAGAGGAACTCCAGGAACTTGTGTTCCCAGTTTTGAGAATCACTGATCTGCTTGAGACATTCACATACCCGACTGAGAAATTGAAATCTGAGATCTGTGTCTGGCTTCATGGGTATGTGACCTATATAGTCACATTGGGTCACAAGCTTGGAAGGACCCTGTGCTTGGGTCTACTGTCACCATCTTGAAATTCCTCATAATATTTGAACAAGGAGTCCCACATTCTCCTTTTGTATTAGGCCCTGCATATTACATAACCGGTTCTGACCAAAGGTTGCTACGTGACTTTTTCTAAAAATTGAGACATAATTCACATGCTGTAAGTACTTGACTTATTTGTGCCTTGGTTTCCTCATCTTCAAGTAACTGTCCTTCCTTCAAGGCGTTTATAAAGTTAATTGGGAGATGAAATCTATATAGTGTACATAGAAAGTTAAAAAGAATATGAGTTTTGGAAAAGAGTTTGGCAGTTTGTCAGTTCCTCAAAAAGTTAAATATGGAGTTACCATTTGATTCAGCAATTCAATTTCTAGGTATTTGCCCAGGGGGAAAGAAAACATATGTCCACATAAAAATTGTACATGAATGTTCACCGCAGTACTATTCATAATAGCCCAGGGTGGAAAAAACCTAAATGTCCATCAACAGATGAATAGATAAACAAATGCCGTATATCCGTAAACTGGAATATTATTCAGTCATAAAAAGGGATAAAATATTGCTGTACAAAAAGAAATGTAGATTTGATCTTTGTTCCTGGTTCCTGGCACAGAGCTCCTAATACCCTTGGAATTTTTTATGTGATGGGGTGGTAGGAGAGTCTTTTGTTATTCACAACAAACCCCTTTCAACCATACCTGAGTTCACACTGATGGGGTGACTCTTGGTGGGCCCCTAGATAGCTTCACAAAGGGAGCTGGTTGCAAGCAAGATCAGCCATGATTAGAGTTGAAAGTTACAGTCCCACTCCCAACATTTAGGAGAGAAATAAAATCTTGCATTTAATCACCAGGTGCTAATCACTTAATCAATTAGTAATGAACGGCCCATAAAAAAACCTTAAACAGCAGGGTTCAGAGGGCTTCCAACTTAGAGAACACATCAAAGTTCTGGGAGGGTGGCATGTCTAGAGAGGGTGTGGAAATTCTGTACCTTCACTCATCATACTTTCCCCATGCATCTCTTCCATTTGGCTGCTCCTGAGTTATATCTTTTATAATAAACTGGTAGCAGTAAGTAAAGTGTTTTTGAGACTTGGAGTTATTCTAGTGAATTATTAAACCCAAGACCTGTGTTCATGGAAACCCCTGAATTTGTAGTTGGCTGGGCAGAAATATGGAGAGCCTGGGCCCCCCATTAGCAGCTAGTGCATGAAGTGGGGTTTAGTCCCACAAGACTGACCCCTAAACTTTGTAAGGTCTGATGCTAACTCCAGGAGTAAGAATCAGAATTGAGCTGAATTGTAGGACACCCAGTTGGTAGCAAGGAATTGGTCCATGTCAAGAAGAAAGAACTTCAGGGGTGCCTGGGTGGCTCAGTGGTTAAGCCTCTGCCTTTAGCTCAGGTCGTGATCTCAGGGTCCTGGGATCGAGCCCCGAATCGAGCTCTCTGCTCTGTGGGGAGCCTGCTTCTCCCTCTCTCTGCCTGCCTCTCTGCCTGCTTGTGATCTCTCTCTCTCTGTCAAATAAATAAATAAAATCTTAAAAAAAAATAAAAATAAAAAGAAGAAGAAAAACCTCAGAAGCACTGATACATGGATGAACCTTGAAAACATTATGGTAAGCAAAAGAATTCAGACAGAAAAGGCCACATAGTCTATGATTAATATTAAATGTCAAGAGCAGACTGATTTTAGAGACAGAAAGTAGGTTCATGGCTGGCAGGGACTTGAAGGAAGGGGAGAACTGGAAGTGGCTGTTACTGAATATGGGCTTCTGCTTGGAGTGATAAAGATGTTTTGGAATTAGATAGTGGTGATGATGGCATCACTTGATGGATATACTGAAGACCACTGAATTGTACACTTCAAAAATAAACAAATAAATAAATGGTTTGAAAGAACTAAGGGAAGGAGTATGACACGGATATATGTGAGAAGTTATCACACCAGCTCTGCCTGCATAGAGCAATGCATTGTGAAGGAAGCACTATAATGACACACAGGACAAATTATAGCTTCCAGTCAACTGACAGTGACTTCAAAATAGCTGATTCCATAATGGCTATTTTCAGACTGTTGCCTTAGCTTAGCCTAATACAGAAACCAAGTGTTTCTATCTTAATCACATAGCCAAGTCTTTGCTGACTCCCAACATCTACTTTCCTCTTCGTCTTTTTTAACTGGTTTAAGAAATAATTTGTTATTTTTAGCTAAAAATAGAAATAAGAGATATCAAAAGACTGAGGTTGTCGTATTAGGCTGTGCTCTACCTGGAAAGCAAGGATTGAGACCAAGCCTCAAATAAAAGTATTTGGGGGTAAGGGACAGTGATCCCACAGAGTTAGGGAGAGTGAAATAGGGAAGGAGAAAAGACAAATATAGAGGTATAATCTCAAAATGGTTGCTATAGGAAACTGCATCTATGTCTCTTTGGGCTTTTTTTTTTTTTTTTTTTAAAGATTTTTTTTATTTATTTAAGAGAGAGACAGTGAGAGAGAGCATGAGCGAGGAGAAAGTCAGAGGGAGAAGCAGACTCCCCGTGGAGCTGGGAGCCTGATGCGGGACTCGATCCCGGGATTCCGGGATCATGACCTGAGCCGAAGGCAGTCGTCCAACCAACTGAGCCACCCAGGCGTCCCATCTCTTTGGGCTTTTTGAGGAGCCACATGAAATGACCTCAGGCTTTTCCACCTTAGATTGGGAAGGATTGGTTCCTGATCACATTGGTCAAGGTTTGCTTTGTGGGGCACAGATTCCCCTGCATTTCTAGGCTGTGTGTGCCTGAGTGCTGGCTGGATTTTGTAGGAATTCCTTCATTTCAGTCTGAGTTCTGGGGCAGAACATAACAATTGTGCCAGAGAGAAGCTGGTTGCTTATCCATGGGACTTACATCACCGGTTCTCCTGGTTTTTAGGCCTTTAATGTTGACCTGGACCTATACCACCAACTTTCCTGGGCCCTCATCCTGAAGACAGTAGATAATGAGACCCCTCAGCCTCTATAATCATATATTCCCTTTGATGAAACTGTACTAGAAAACATCAAATGTATGTGACATCATGCTTAACATGCATCCTTAATTTGAACTTAATAACAATAAGCTGTCCAGCAACTGAGAGATCATAGGAACCTCTTTTTTGGTCTCTTAGTTTACTCCCCATCGGGATAGCTGGCTACTATATTGTGAGGACATTTAAGCAGCCCTATGGGGTGGAGAAGACCGTATGGGGAACAGCTGATGTTTCCTACAAAAAGCCAGCATCAATCTGTTAGCAATGGATAAAGTGCAGTCTAGGAAGTAGACCCTCACTCAACACTGGAAATGCAGGCACATGATCTTGAACTTACCACGTTCCAAAACTGTGAAAACTAAGTTTCTGTTATTTATAAGCTAAAAAAAAGGGGGGTGGGGGCTTAGAGTAAAAGGTGAGTCAATTAATATATTTTTTTAAGATTTTATTTTATTTATTTGACAGAGAGAGAGAGAGATCACAAGTAGGCAGAGAGAGAGGAGGAAGCGGGGTCCCTGCTGGGAGCCTGATACGGGGCTCTATCCCAGGACCCTGAGATCATGACCTGAGCTGAAGGCAGAGACTTAACCCACTGAACCACCCAGGTGCCCCTCAATTAATAATTTTAAAAATATTGTAGCATCTTAAATTTAACCAATGTTAATGTTAAATATATTTTGATTAAAAAATTCATGCAAAATTTAAAAAATATTATAGACAATGAAGACTAAGAGATCAGTAAAAGAATCATTTCAGGCTGCCGACATGGAGATTATAACAGAGGTGAAACTTGGATTTGTAACATTAATATAGCCCTTTATCATAGTTATCTGGCTTTGTTATCATATTTACTTAAGTATAGTATATTTTACTTATATATTGCTTACAATTTAAATAGTTCTCACTCTCCCTACCATGCAGAAAGGATAAAACTATGTAAACATAAAAGAAAATAAGACGGGGGAAGGACAGACTTTTCAACAATTAGAATTGGAAAAACTAAATGCACACAAACAAAAGAATGAAGTTGGACCTTTACTTTACACCATATATAAAAACTAAAAAAAAAAAAAAAAAAAAAAAAAATCAAAGACCTACATATAAGTGCTAAAACTATAAAGTGCCTGAAAAAAACTTAAAAGAAATTTTCATGACATTGGATTTAGCAATGATTTCTTGTATTTGACACCAAAAGCACATGCAGCAAAAGAAAAAATAAATAAATAAATAAATTGGACTTCAACAAAATTAAAGCTTCTATGCATCAAAGAACACAATCAAGAGAGTGAAAGGACACCCCATAGAATGGAAGAAAATGTCTGCAAATCATTTATCTGAAGGGAATTAGTACCTAACATCTGCAAAGAATTCTTACAATTCAGTAACAACAAAAAGACACTACCCAATACAAAAATGGTCAAAAGACTTGAACAGATATTACTCTAAAGTGGATATATAGATGGCCAGAAAGTGCATGAAAAAATGATCAATATCACTAGTCATTAGAAAAATACAAACAAAAAAAAAAACAAAAGAAGAAAGAAAGAAAAGAAAAATACAAACCATATTAAGATACCACTTCACAGCCATTAGGAAAGCTACTATTTATAAAAATCCAAACAGCTGAAAATAACAAAAGGTGGTAAGGATGTAGAGAAATTGGAACCATTGTACTTTGCTGATGTGTATGTAAAATAGTGCAGCCACCATGAAAAACAGTTTGAAATAAAACACAGTTTGGCGGTTCCTCAAAAGCTAAACATAGAATTACCGTATGATCTAGCAATTCCCCTTCTCTGTAGACATCCAAAGAATTGAAAGCAAGAACTCAAATAGATATTTTACATCCGTGTTATAGAAGAATTATTCACAATAGCCAAAAGATAGAAAGAACCATGTGTTCGAAGATGAATGGACAAACAAAATATGATAAAATATTATTCAGCCTTGTAAAGAAAGGAAGTCAGTACAAAAAGAATGAACCTTAAAGAAGTACTACATGAGCCAAGCCAGACACAAAAGGACAGATATTGTATGAATCTGCTTTTGTGATGTACCAATAGCAGGCAAATTCATGGAGACAGAAAATAGATCAGAGGTTACCAGGTCTGCGGAGGGAGGTATGTGGAGTTGTTTAAGGATACAGAGACTATGTGTGGGGTCACAGACACGTCTTGGGAATAGTTATACAACACTGTGACTGCAATCAGTGTCACTGCATTGCACACTTTAAAATGCTTAAAATGATGAATTTTCTATTACATGTCCTTTGCCATAATAATAAAAAAAAGTACAGGAAGGAAGGGAGGAAGGAGGGAAAAAGGGAGGGAGGAAATAATGCAAAGAGTTCTTCAAAGGGATCACTTCGGTAACATCCAGGGCAAATCTGTACCATCTTAAGTCAATAAAAACAATTTTCAGAGGTCTCTGGGAAAGGCAAGAAGGGGCATTTTTGTGCAGAACAGGTAATTCTCACCTGTGTGTCAAATAGAACACCCATGGCTACAGGGGCTGGTAGTGACAATGTTTTGAGAAAAGTAGTTTCAGGCCAGACAGGGTAGGGCTAGTGTTACTCTGAAATCGAACCCCTACAAGGTTTAGCTTTCCTTTCCACCTGTTTGTTTGGCTCCTCGTTCCCTGTCATGAGCCAAGGCCAAGACCAAGGCCAGATAACCACCTGGCACCAGGGAGACTTTGATGCACTGTCACAGCATCTCTTCAGCCCCTGCCAGAAGCTGCCAGAACCCTCTATCTGATACCCAGTCTGTCCTGCACTGCCACCTTTGTTTTCAGAATGTCAGTCTTCAGGAGGCCTGGGTGGCTCAGTTGGTTAAGCAGCTGCCTTCAGCTCAGGTCATATACCAGCATCCTGGGATCCAGTCCCACATCGGGCTCCTTGCTCAGCAAGGAGCCTGCTTCTCCCTCTGCCTCTGCCTGCCACTCTGTCTGCCTGTGCTCAATCTCTCTAATAAATAAATAAATAATCTTTAAAAAAAAAAAAAAAAAAAAAAGTCAGTCTTCGACTGCTTGCAGGCATTTTTCTCCAGAGCTGCCCAATGGGGCTCAAGAACTGTTTTTCTGGTTCTTCCTGTTTAGTACCTGCTATTCTGATTGTCCTCTGAGATTCACAACAAAAGGTTTTTCCAGCAGTTTCCTTTGGCTGTGGTGTACAACCAGATCCAGCTGGTTTGGAGCTGTGAACCCCGTGCTCTCTCCACTCTCCTCCTTATTCTGCGTTCAGATCTTCTTTGTGGGACCCAAGAAGTGCCTGTCCTGGCAGCCACCGCGTGTCAAAGCTTGTGGCGGGCCCCCCTGCAGTTGGCACCATTTCCCCTGAGAACTTCCTGCTTGTTCTTTTCCATGATTCTTCAAGACTTTGTCTTTCTCTGCTTGTATCCTGTGGGGAAAGATTTACCTCTCTGCTTCAAAGGTTCCCGCTGCAGGATCTCAGACCTATGACCATTTTCAGAGAATTGTGTACGCAAGAAAAGTCTGAGCAATGTTCTCTTCAATTTTCCCTTGCCAAAATTTAATTTTGACATCTTACCACATGAAAGTTTTCTTTAACTGATATAAAATTTATCATAAAAATTACCATCTTAAGGGTACCAGGGTGGTGCAGTCAGTTAAGCCTGGGACTCTGGGTTTCAGCTCAAGTCATGATTTCAGGTTCGTGAGATCGAGCCCCAAGGCCACTCCACACTCAACACAGAATCTGCTTAAGATTCTCTCTCCCGGGGTGCCTGGGTGGCTCAGCTGGTTAAGTGTCTGCCTTTGGCTCAGGTCATGATCCCAGGGTCCTGGGATGAATCCTGCATTGGGCTCCCTGCTCAGTGGGGAATCCTGCTTCTCCCTTTATCCTCTCCCCTTGCTTGTGATCTCTCTCTCTCTCTCTCTCTCTCTCTCAAACAAATAAATAAAATCTTTAAAAAAAAAAAAAAGGAAGATACTTCCTCTCCCTCTGCCCCTACCCCCTCCTCTCTCTAAAATAAATAAATCTTTTCCAAAAACTACTATCTTAACCATTTTTTAGGGTACAGTTCAGTAGTGTTCAGTACATTCACATTGTTGTGTAATCTCCAGAACTCATTTCATTTTGTAAAACTGCAGCTCTACCCTTTAAACAGCAACTGCTCTGTGTCCTCCCCACCTCCAGTCCCAGACAGCCACAGGTCTACTTTCAGTCTCTATGAATTTGACTACCCTAGGTACCTCATGTTAAGTGGAATCACACAATATTTGTCTTTTTGTCATTGGCCTCTTTTGCTGACATAATGTTTTCAAGGTTCATCCTTTTCCTAGCATGTGTCAGAATGTCCTTCCTTTCTTTCTTTCTTTTTTTTTTTTTTTTCTAGCTTAAATATTCTAATTTCAAATCGTGGATGTTCCTGTTTCTTAAGGCGCTGGGCAGGGTCCCGGCAGGGTGCGCGCCCCACGCGGGGAGCAGCTCGTCCGGCGGGGCAGCGGGGTCACTCCGCGGCGACCAGCTGCTCGATGGCACAGCGCACTCTCTTTGCCGTCTCTTCGAATTCTTTCTGCTTACTGTTGGTTTCCTTTGCAATTTTGTTCTTGGCTCTCTCTTTGTCCAGTTTCAAAAATTCACTGAGGGTTAATTCTTCGAACTGCTTCTTGACAGAAAGGAAAGCACAACCAGACGAATGCTTCTTGTGCTCCTCTATAGGGTCATCATCCGGCTCCCAGCCTTCCAGCTCCTTGAAGCAGAAGAAGCACTGGGCCAAGTCGGGCTCGTTCTCAGTGGGACAGTGGATGAAGCCGGCCTCGGCCATCCGCTCCGGGGTGCAGGCGCAGCCCTCCAGGAACGGCCAGTTCTTGAACGTAGAGACGCGGTGGTCCTTGAGGTAGAGCTGCCAGGCGGGGGGCAACGACGAAGCGCCCATCCCGCAGCCGCAGGCACCGACTCCTGTCCTTCCTTTCTAAGGCTGAATAATATTCCATTGTATGCATATACTTTTTTTTTGTTTATCTATTCATCCATCAGTTTGGGCTATCATGACTAATACTGCTATGAACATGGGTGTATAAATGCCTCTTTGAGACCCTGTTTTCACTTCTTTTGGATATATATCCAGAAGCAGGATTGCTGGATCACATGGTAATTCCATTTTTAATTTTTTGAGGAATTGCCATATTGTTACATAAAAGTCTTAGAGGATAGCAAAATCACTCAGAAACGATGAATGGCAACTGGGCTAAAGTGATGCAAGATAAGCAGTGCCTGGGGGGCTCCCTTAGCTAAGTGTCCAACTCTTGATTTACACTCAGGTCATGATCTCAGGGTTGTGGGCTCAAGCCCCATGTTGGGCTCCACTCTAGATGTGGAGCCTGCTAAGGATTCTCCTTCTCCCTCCACCCCTCCCCCCACCACTTGTGTGCACATGTGCTCTCTCTCTCTCAAAAAAAAAAAAAAAAAAAAAAATGTGATGCAAGATGATAAGTCTGGAATCTTTAAAATTTATCATCAATGTTTTCTTTGTTCTTAGAGTTTCCATAAGACTGCCTCTTTCCTTTCATTTTAGTCCACAGAGTGAAGATTGAAACGGGAAGGAAGTAAAATTGAATAGAAGGAGAAGCTGAACTGCCACGCAGGTCTGTCGACAGCCTCATCCCAACCCAGGGGGGGAAGTGTAGAACTAAGATGGCTCATCAAGTAATTCCATGTTTGGCCAACACAGCAGTCTTTATACTCTTCTTCATCTTTGGATATGGGCTGCCTTGGGAAGGACATGACCTTGAGCCAGGCTCAAAGGAGTTAGGCTCTCTGCAGTTGAGATAAGCTCTGAAACCTGTAGCTGCCTGCCACACTTTCCACAGTTGGGGCCATAAGTCCATCCTTAAAGGGGGATCTGGGAGGCATACCACCATATCCATCACAGTAGTTTTTGTGAAAGCTTGCTGAGGGAAGTTTCAGAAGCACAGAAAATCATGGGCCACAGGCACCAGTGAGAATGTGGCAGTGGGGTGCTAATGGAAGGTATATCATTTACTGTAAGAGGGTCTATGTGTGGTAGTTAAGAGCATGAACTCTAGACCCAGAATACCTGGTTTGAATCCTTGGTCCTATACTTTCATGAGGTGAGCTTAGTAAGATTACTTAACCTCCCCGTGCTTCAATTTCCTCCTGGGACTCGGGGTCCTACTAGAATCTATCTCATATAGGTACTATAAGAATTAAATGAATTATTGTGTATCACACGCTTGGGATAATGTCATGTCCAGAATAAGTACTCTGTGGGTAACTATTATTAAAGATACACAAAACTTTATAAAAACTTTGCGTGAAGACAAGGGTTTTAGAACCAACCGAAACAGTGGGAAAGGAAGTTGAGAGATTCAGAGAGCTGGTAAAAATAAATAACAGGAAGAACCAGAGGATGCAAAATGGGATACACAGAGAAAATAATAAAATAATAAAAATAAAAATAAATCAAAAATATAATAAAAATATATAAAAATATAATAAAAACAATAAAATAATAAAAATGAAGGAAAGCTGTCTAATTGAATACTAAAAGGGCAACAAATTAAACGATTTCAGAACATGATTGGGAAGTTGGTTCTCTGAATACTCTGAATATTTAAAGGATGCTACTTTCAGCAAAATTGCTTCTAATTCCCACTCCCTCTTCGCAATCATCCCACTATATACTTCACCTTCCTCCTGCTCACTTTTTAAGTCCCAACCCCCTCCTGACCAATTATGAGGAACTGTCCTTGTAGGAATATTTCAAATGCAAACATAGTACACTCTATTAATAGAATGTGAATGTTGCCATGAAGCAGGTCAAGCAAAAGATGAGACAAGATCAACACATGAGAGAGGAGTATAAGCGCATCTTTCCATCAAGTGGTGTTTAAGGGCAAAACAAATGTAAGAGAAAATGGAATTTGAACCCATGAGCATACAGGCACCTGGCTGGGTCAGGCAGTGGAGCATGCAAATCATGATCTCAGGGTTGTGAGTTTGAGCCCCAGGCTGGGTGTAGAAATTACTTAAAAATAAAATATTAAAATAAAATAAAAATAAAAATAAACCAATGAGCATAATGTTGAGGAAATAGGCACTCCAGTCCCTTTCACACTGAGCCATCGAGTAACCCAGAGGAAAAGCTGTACCTAGTAGGAACATAATAGAATGGCCAAGAGCCCACAGAATCTGTGTGTATATACATCTGTGTTTATATACATCTGATGAGGTATACAAAAAATCACACATTTTTCAAGCTAGAACATAAAAAAGAAGTACCTTGTATACTTAACTGACAATGATCTTTAATTGTTCTGACTCAGTGACCGTCCCATCACCGTCTCATCCATGTGGCTGGACCACTCCTCCCCAGATATCTCAGTCCTGCTGTGCTTATGCAGAGGACCGTGGGATTACATAGAGCTAACTCCACCCAAACCTCTGAGAAGAGAGTTCTCTTTGTTAAGTACGGTTTGAGTTTTAGGCCAATTATTTGCATTTTTCATGTATCTATGATTCCGTGTTATATTGAGTACTAGATTTCTCTCCCGAATAACAGCACAACTTTGAAAAGTGGCTAAGCTCCTGAGAAAACTCAGACCCAAAAGGCAGAAGCAGGACCTGATCCCCAAGTTCAGAGCTCCATCTTTGCCAACAATGGGAGTATTATTCTCATCCCTCACTCAGCAGGACCCATTGTTCTCTGGTTACAACAGGAGTGAGATAAATAGCAGCTGTGAGGCCCCTGCCTTTCCTCCCCCAGGCCCGGGTACTGAACGTGTGCGGAGCCTAGAATTAGTACAAACGGTTCTGACAATTCTCAAAAGACAGAGTTGATGAAGATGTGGGCATAAATTCACTCTTTATTTTTTTTTTTAAAGATTTTATTTATTTATTTGACAGAGAGAAATCACAAGTAGATGGAGAGGCAGGCAGAGAGAGAGGGAAGCAGGCTCTCCGCTGAGCAGAGAGCCCGATGCGGGACTCGATCCCAGGACTCTGAGATCATGACCTGAGCCGAAGGCAGCGGCTCAACCCACTGAGCCACCCAGGCGCCCGTAAATTCACTCTTTAAACACCATATATTATCTGCAAGGAGAGAGGAGGAGAAGGCTGAGATATTACAATAACCATCATCACTAATATTTTCCTATATGCTGCATATGAAATAACCAGAGAAACAACATCATTTTGCCTGTAGTTCATATACCTGTATTTGCATTTGCCAAGCTTTACATAGTCTTTGAGCCAATTTTCAATTTTTTCTCCTTTTTTTCCTTGTCTTGATTTTTATGGTTCCTTCCTGCACCTTACCACCTCAGATTCCTTACACTATATACTCAGTTCTCACTTTTCATGGTAGATACGCTCTATGAAGTCATTTTGAATGCTGAATTAGTGAATACTGAAATGTCGCTCCTAGGGAAAATACAGGGTTCGGTTCCTGCAAGTTTCTAGTCACAACATTTGCACTAACAGATCATTCATGTGTGTTTCAAGACATCTTATCTAGTATATATTATTGATTCATTAACATTGAGCTTATAGCCAATAGCCACTGTAACTCATGTGTGAATAACACATTTTTTTCTCTGTAAGGCAAGTCATATTCTCCTTGCACTCAGATACACTAGACAGCACTTTAGCACTATACTTAGAAGCCTTTTAAAACAGCAAAGTCAGGGTGCCTGGGTGGCTCAGTGGGTTAAAGCCTCTGCCTTCAGCTCAGGTCATGATCCCAGGGTCCTGGCATCAAGCCCCCATCATGTGCTCTGCTCAGCAGGGAGCCTGCTTCACCCCCGCCACCGCCTGCCTCTCCGCCTACTTGTGATCTGTCAAATGAATAAATGAAATCTTAAAAAAAAACAAAAAAACAACCACAGCAAAATCACCAACAAAGAGTACAGAACCCTGAAAAACATGGCACTACATGGACCCTGAATAGGACATTTACTTACAGAATGAGAGCTGAAACGAGGAGGAACATTACGTCATTTGACCCCAGCTGGGAACATGTAGCTGCCTCGGGCAGCTCAAATTTTTCACAGCTCTACATATATGTACATGTGAACTCAAAAACATGGAGAAAGGGGGTACCTGGCTGGCTCAGTCAGTAGAGCATGCAACTCTTGATCTCAAGGTCATGAGTTCAAGCCCCATGTTGGGTGTGGAGACTACTTTAAAAAAAAAAAAAAGCATTGGTAGAATTGATTTGGAGGTTACAAATCAATTTCGGCAGATACACAAATTCATAAGGACTCATCCTGTAACTGTACACATTAGTGAATGAGAGCATTTTGTTGGCAAAATCTTGCCATGGAATCAGAGATCAAGAACACATGATGCTACATGCTTTCAGAACATGGAGAATTGTATTTTACGTCCACTTTGGGATGTGTCAGCCCTCCTATAGGAGAATGTCACTGGCACGTTCCTTAGGGGAGATGCTTTTCTACTCTTGGACATGTATTAACTCGAAGCCAATGATTCTCAAGCACTGCTCTGGATGGACTGGTGGCAGCATCATCTCCTGGGAATTGGTTAGAAATGAAAATTCTTGGGCCCCATTCCAAATCTGCGGAATTGGAATCTCTGGAAGAGGTCTAGCAACCAGCAAATTGTTGTTTTAAAAGACCCTCCAGGAGACTCAGCTGCACCCTCAAGTTTGAGGGCACTGCTCTAAGTTTTGCAGATTATCTGGTCTACCTCCCTAGCCCCCTACTGCCACCCCCCCACCTTCTGGGAGCTAATGGCCCATTGTCATTGGTGTAGAAAGAGACAGGGTTTGATAGTCAGAAGAACTGGGGTCAAATACCACTTCTGCCTTTTGTTGTGGGGAAATATGAAGTTACTTAAATACTCTGTACCCCCCCCTCCCCCTGCCCAGTTTCCTCATCTGTAAAACTGTGGAGATTAAAAGAAACAGTAGTAGATGAGAAAGTGCTTAGCACACAAAAGGCCCTCAATAGAGGTCAGCATTCTTTTCTTTTGCTCCCTTTATTATTCATTGCCGAATAAGACAAGAAGGGTGAAGAAAAAGAAAATCCCAGAGAGACAGTTTTCTTTCTTTAGAACAGAACAGAATAGAGCTTGGGGTTTTTATCTGAGAAAACAATGATCATTTTCACCATGCTCTGTCCTTCATCTCTCTGCCTTCCCTCCTGCCTCTCTTCTGTCTCCTTCTTACTGAAGGAAAGCTGGTGCTCTGGTCCCAGTGTAGCCACAGTGGGGAAATCACACAAAAGTTCCTCAAAGAGAACCCGGACTATTTCACTGAGTTCCTGTACTTTGATATACTTACTTAAAAAGTAAGTCCTTTGGAATCATTCCATCCTTCTATTTCATCTCTATCTTCTACTTCCACCCGGAGACTTTCTGTTCTGCTCCCCCTTTAGCCTAAGACATGAAGGTTTCCTCTCAGTTGGTTTGGTATGATCACTTAAAGACTTTCTGCCGCCAACCAGCCCTCCAACTCCCCCCAGATACAGCTGAGGAACCACTTGTGGTTCAACCTGCCAGACCTTCATCTTGAGTCATGCAGTCATTAAAACCAAAACAGAGCCCAGCAAATTGTTGTGTTAGGACATTGTAATTCTGCATATTGAAGAATTTTTTTCTTTGAAATTGCCTGTTTCACTTCCTCCCTAGAATTGTAGTTCATCTTCTTTGGCTGCCAGTGACATTATTTTCGTGTAGTTAAGGTCTATTGGAGTCATCTCGTAGACCTGCAGTTGTGGCCAATGCCTAAAAGAGTTTGTCCCAATCTTGATTCCTTTCCCCTAAGCAACTGATAATGTTCAATGGGTTCATCAACATTTATGATGAGGAAGAAAGGGCATCAATCCTGGAATTTTAATGGGAAAACCCAAGGAGAATTTAATGGTAAAAACCAACTACTCTGTCTTACGTCAGGGAAATTCCTTAGTGTGGGTTTCAAGACACCCCCCTTCAGCTTTCCTCACTCCAACCTACCTTAACTTTTTTAATCCTCAACTCAGACTCTGTTTCACCTAGACAAACCTCATTGCCATTTCCATTCCCGTGCAATTTTCTTCTTTGAAAAATGGAGCTGGAAGAAGCTAGGACCCAGAAAAGAGAAATGATTTATCCAGATCATATTTGGTCCAGGGCTCTTTCTCTGGCATAATACTTCCCATTCCTACTCCTAAGTCATTATCTTAGGCCTTCCTTATTACCCCAAAACTTGCTTTTTCCTTTCTACCAAAACCCGTGTTCAAACTTTTCAACTCTTTCTAAAAATTTATCTTTTGTAACCAACTAGACCTTTCTGGTCTTCATCTGGCTCTAATCACCCCATTTACTCTGAGATATATTTTTTTCTCCTCCAGTATAGAATTATAGACCATAGAAATAGGTCTATAGAAATAGGGCCATAGAAATTTCTGACTTAGAGGGCCATCCCAATTTTTATAGATGAGAATCCAAACTAGCTAAGTCATTAGTCTGAGATTGCTCACCTAGTTAAAGAACAGAGCCAAGTCTCTGAGTCCTTAGTTCAGAAGTCTTCTTTACTACATGATAATATCTATTTGTGCTTCTTCTCCTCTATCCATATTCTTACGTCTTTCCATGAGGTTCATGCTTCTAATTTCTTTTGTCACCCTTACTATTACCATAATCATAATCATCATCACTCAACACGTTCAGAACTCTTTGCACAGTGCCAGTGGGTACTCTATACCCATCACTGATTCCCCAGCTCCTTAACTCTTTTTCTTTATATCCCAGATGATTATAGCTTTATCACCCTGTGAGTGACCGTCACCCTCAAGCCTCAAGGAAACCAGAGTTGGTACAATGAAAGAAACATTGCTACTGATACAGGAAATCCTCTCATTGGAAACACCAAGTATCAAAATAGAACTAGCTGAACTGAAAAATCAGCAAATATGGGGACTACAGGAAATATAATTTCATGGAAGTTGACCCAGGTCCTGTCCATTAGAATTCACAGAACCCAATAGCAATTAGTGTGGAGATGCTGGATTTCAGAAGAGCCCCTTAGACCTTGGCAGCCATGAATACACTGGACACACTGGACAGCAATGAATTCCTGACTCCGGCTAAGCCGATCTTGTTCTCATATAACAATTTTTTAAAGATTTTTAAAATTTATTTGAGAGAGAGAGAGAGAGAAATCGAAAGAGATCACAGAGGGAGAGGGAGAAGCAGACTCGCTGCTGAGCTGAGAACCCAAAGCAGAGCTCAATCCCAGGATCCTAAGATCATGATCTGAGCTAAAGGCAGATGTTTAACCAATCAACAGAGCCATCCAGGTGTCCCTCTTGCGGCAATTTGTAATTAAGACTTAGAATCACTGGTGTTTGTCCTTTAGGAGCCAGAATCGCTAAGGATATAAGGCTAGAGCCCAGATGGTCTGATGATGCTCTGAGAGAGGGGGAATGAAGGAAAATCTCAAAGAAGCAGGGATGAGACCCTCAAAGAAACAGACAGCAGTCCTGGGTCCTGCTCCATACTCCTGGTTCAACTTTTTTGTGGTCTCTAAAAAACCCAGTAAATCCACCAAACCCCCTTTGCTTGTATTTCTTCCTCTTTTTCCCCTTGGCTTGAACCAGTTGAGTATGTTTCTTTTGCAACCAAGAAGTCTGAACTAAAGGCTTCTTCATAGACTCAACTGCATGTAGTTGGGAGATACGCCAGGCACCTGCACATTGTTGGGAGGTCAGGGAGAGGGTTGCCAAGGATTCGCAGGCGTTGTTTCCTTCTCTGTAGGAGGCAGTACTTGTCAGTGTGCGATTTTCTGTGATTCAGATCTCACAATCATAGATATTTTCCTTGACCCCACCCCCATCCCCATCCAGGTAAACACAGCAACTGTTGCCATCCTTCCGCATTCACAGAACTTCATTTCCTTTCATGCACTTCCTTCTGAAGAACTTCCAGGACACTTATGTTTGGGTGGAGACAGAAACAAGCTCGAAGCCCTGTTATAGTGAATCCAACTGGTCTTTGGCTTTTTGCCTTTAATGTCTCCGGGGGAGGTAGAAGGGGATAATGCAGAGATTGCCCAGCTTCAGTCACTAGAACACTACCTTTATGATTTCTGACGTTTCCAAATACCACCTATAATTTCCTTAATATTTTTTAAAAATGTAACAAACTTTTTGGCTCTTCCTTACCTATAATATTCATTAAGGATACCATGGGTTTGCTACGATATTATATTTTTCTAATATACATTAAAATGCAAAACCATTGCAAAACAAAATATTTCTCAGTGCCCATGATCATCCTACGTGCACCGCTTTCGGGGACATCACTGGAGCATGGGCTCCGGAACCAGAAAAGTCTTTTTCAGGTCTTACTTAGCTCTGCTGCGTAATACCTGTATGACCTTGTACGAGTCACTTAATCTTTCTAAACTTCAGTTTTGTCATAATGAATTTGTCTTCATTAGGATTTTGCTGTGGCTTGAATGGGATGAGTTTAAATATAGTTGGTTTCAACTGCATAGCACAATACCCAGCACGGGGGAAGTACTCAACAGATGTTAGTCTTCTCGCCGTTGCCATACCCTCTACTTCTCTACTTTGTCTGCCCCTCTTTATTCCCCCCTTTTTCTCTTCTCCATAAGTATTTGAAACAGGCACCAGCATGAAATAAGTTTGCTTGTTGAAGTGTATGGAATTTCTATAAATCCCTTCAGAGACCAGGAAGGAAAGCTAAGTGTGGAGCATGGGCTGGGTCCAGATTTGTTGTATCTAATGGTCTGACTTATTATCCTTTTGAGCTGATGTGGCTGAGATAATGGTATTGTTTTTATAGAACCTAGTTTCCAGGGTGTTCAAAGCCCTCACGGACATTATCTAACTTCTCCCTGTTAAATGTGGACAAGTGTTGTCTTCCTCAGTCTTCAAGTGGAGGAATCAAGACCTCAACAGGCCTGGCCCTGTTACTCAGCAACACTGACAGGCCACACAGCGGCCAAGATATTGCCTTCACACAGCATTCCCCACCTGACATGGAAAGGGTAAGTGCCAGAGCGTTCTGTGCTCAAGTAAGATCTGTACAATGAATCTAGTGTTGAACAAATAGAACAGCTTTTCTGTAGGACTTGTCAACCTTTAACGCCCTATGTGCATTACAGCTCTCCAGCAGAGATGCAGAGAATACTTACTTTTCTAGATCGACCTTTAGGTATACCTACTTAGCAATTCTTAAGATTGTTTTCTTCAGAGGACTAGCTTAGAAACAGGGCCTTCGTTGATACTACCAGCATGAATTCTACTCCACTAATTCCTCTCAGTTATAAAATCAAGCTGCTCTTGGAATGCTGAAAAATAACCATTTCCGAAATTATTCTGCCCCCACATCACCCTTGTCCCACCCTGGAGACTGAGATTTCATTCCTGTATCACAAGCCATTACATGCCCTGAGGAACTGATTTCCTCCACAGCCTGTCTTTGATCATGTGCTTGCTCATGTGTCATATTTTAACTCTTTGTTTCCTTGGTTCTTTCTGAAATGTGAATCATTTTTTAGATTTTGAGAATTTAGGTGCACCTGGGTGGCTCAGTGGGGTAAAGCCTCTGCCTTAGGCTCAGGTCATGATCCCAGGTTTCTGGAATCGAGCCCCGCATCAGACTCTCTGCTCAGCAGGGAGCCTGCTTCCCCCCCCCCCCCGCCCCTGCCTACTGGTGATCTCTGTCTGTCAAATAAATAAATAAAATCTTTAGAAAAAAATTGTTTTTGAGAACTTTAAGTAATATAAGAAAGCAATTATTCCTAATTTTTTAAGATAAAATCCTGAGAGAAAGTTAGAATTAGAATTATATAGGAATGAAGCCAAATCCTACTGCAGCCAAGTCACACAAGGAGAGAATCACAGTCCTAGAAATAGAAGTGAGGTACCCTGTCTCCTGGCACTAGGCTATTTGTCACTACTAATGTAGTGACTGCTGATTGCTTACATTGACGGGTTAGGTGTCTTACTGAGCCCTTTGAATTATCTTGATTCTGTGTTTCCCATTTGGATGTTTGGTATAAAATACTGTGTGAGGGGGCGCCTGGGTTGCTCAGTGGGTTAAAGCCTCTGCCTTCAGCTCAGGTCATGATCTCAGGGTCCTGGGATCGAGCCCCTTGTGGGGCTCTCTGCTCAACAGGGAGCCTGCTTCCCTTCCTCTCTCTCTGCCTGCCTCTCTGCCTACTTGTGATCTGTCAAATAAATAAATAAAATCTTAGAAAAAAAATACTGTTGGGAAGGAAAGGAAGAGATAGTAGTAAAAACATCTGCTTAAGAAATATGAAGTAGACCCAAAAATATCTATCCACAGAGAGAACCCCCTTATTATACCCAAGTGAGAGACCAGAACTAATCTGAGGTGATAGACTCATCTTGGTTATATTGGGCTTTTACTTAGCATAGTGGTCGTGCTAAGAATTGGTGAACAGACTTCTCCTGCAGTTGGGGTTCCCTTGCTGTAGAAGAAATAAAGCACAGTCAAAAGAAAGAGCCTATAAAGGAGGCAATCTGACAAAGAGAAGATTGTTGCCTTTTTTTTTTTTTTTTTAGGAAAAAAATCTTTTTAAAAAAAATGTTTTTAATAAAATCTTTTTAAAAGATTTTATTTAGGGTGCCTGGGTGGCTCAGTTGGTTAAGTTGGTTAAGCTGACTCTTGGTTTTAGCTTACGTCGTGATCTCATGGGTCATGGGATCTGGCCCCTCGTCTGGCTTCCTGCTTAGTGGTTAGCCAGCTTGAAGATTCTGTCCCTTTTCCTCTCCCCAACTCGTTCAGATTCTGTCTCTCAAATAAATAAATCTTTACAAAATTTTGATAAAAAACAAAGATTTTATTTATGTATTTGACAGACAGAGAGAAAGAGAGTATAAGGAGGGGGACCAGCAGAGGGAGAGGGAGAAGCAGTCTTCCAACTGAGCAGGGAGCCCAATATGGGGCTCGATCCCAGGACCCAGGGATCATGACCAGAGCCGTAGGCAGAAGCTCAACCAACTGAGTCACACAGGCACCCCGAAGATTCATGCTTTAATCACTTTTTTTTTTTTCCTGAAGAGGTTTGAGATAGCTTAAACAAAGGATATACATACAATAAAGTTAGTATCAGGATAGTTTTGAAGTAAGAGGAAGGCTTACTTTAAAACACCAGGAAGGTGACCATGCACACTGAGGACACATTTGTCTCTGAGTTTCCTGGCAACCATAGTGAAAAGGAAAAACAAGTTAAAAAGAACAGTGGTTGCCTACCAATTATTCACAATAGAAAAAGATTTTCCTGGAACTATTTTTTAAAAATTCTTTTTCTCGGGGTGCCTGGGTGGCTCAGTGGGTTAAAGCCTCTGCCTTCGGCTCAAGTCATGATCACAGGGTCCTGGGATGGAGCCCCGCATCAGGCTCTCTGCTCAGCAGGGAGCCTGCTTCCTCCTCTCTCTCTGTCTCTCTCTCTGCCTCTCTCTCTGCCTGCCTCTCTCCCTACTTGTGATCGCTCTGTCAAATAAATAAATCTTTTTAAAAAAATTCTTTTTCTCATTTAGGACCTTATTTTAGGGGCTATAATGCAATCTAATAGTTGTTGTTGTGGATAGTAGCTTTATAATAAATGCAGAAAACCTTCATGGGACTATGAAGATTTGAGTTGGATTAGAGATTTGAGGTTTGGATTGGAGTCAAGATTATTTTTAGCAAGACCTAATGGCTTTGGCATTAGATTGGTCTTTTTTTTTTTAATTTCAAGTTTTTTATTTAAATTCCAGTTAACATACAGTGTAATCTTAGTTTCAGGTATAGGATTTAGGGATTCAACACTTACACAAAACACCCAGTGCTCATCACAATAAGTGCCCTCCTTAACCCTCCTCACCCATTTAACCCATGTCCCAACCCACCCCACCCCCACCTTGAGTATGTTCTCCATAGTTAAGTTCTTCCTTCCCCCTGCCCCACAATGTTCATCTGTTTTGTTTCTTAAATTATACAAATAAGTGAAATCATATGGTATTTGTCTTTCTCTGACTGACTAATTTCACTTAGGATAATACTCTCTAGCTCCATCCATGTCATTTGTAAATAGCAAGATTTCATTCTTTTTAATGGTTGAGTAATATTCCGCGTACACACACACACACACACACACACACCCCACATTTTCTTTCTTTCTTTTTTTTTTTTTTAAAGAGAGCACAGAGATGGGTTGGGGCACAGAGGGAGAGAGAGAATTTTTTTTTTTTTTTAAGATTTCATTTATTTATTTGATACACAGAGAAAAGTCACAAGTAGGTAGAGAGAGAGGGGAAAACAGGCTCCCCGGTGAGCAGAGGGCCCAACGAAGGACTCAATCACAGGACCCTGAGATCATGACCTAAGCCAAAGGCAGAGGCTTAACCCACTGAGACACCGAGGCACCCCACACCACATTTTCTTTATCTATCATCATTCAGTGGACATTTGGGCTCTTTCCATAATTTGGCTATTGTTGATAACTCTGTGAAGAGCAAGATACCTATTATTTCTAGGCCTCAGTTTTCCTTCCTATAAAAGGAAGAAATAGCCTTATACATCAGAGAAGAGGTAAGGAAGCAGTATCAAATTCGTCTGGAGTCCTTCCTTCCTTCCTTTTTAAGATTTTATTCATAGAGGCCAGGGTGGTTCAGTTGGTTAAGCATCTGCTTTCAGCTCAGGTCATTGTCCTAGAGTCCTGGGATCCAGCCCCACATCAGGCTTGCTGCTCGGTGGGGAGTCTGCATCTCCCCCTCTCTCTGCCATGCCCCCGCTTGTGCTCTCTCGTTCTTTTGCTCTCTCTCTCTCTCTCTCAAATAGATAAATACAGTGTTTTAAAGATTTTATTCATCCATATGAGAAAGTGAGCACACAAGCAGCACATACTCAGACTTAAAGTGAATAGCTGTTAATGCTTAGTTATGTGGTCTTTAGACCTTAAAAGTAAAAAGAAGGAATAAAACATTATAGGTAAAGATGAAATCCCTGTACCAGTTAGGATGGGCTAAGCTATATTGCAGTAACATACAATCCCACACTTTTAGTGACTGAGAACAACAAAGCTTTATTTCTCAATTGTGCCTCAGGTTTGCTGTGGGTCATTTGGGAACTCTGCTCTGCATTGTTCTCACTCCAGGACCCCAGATAAGGAAGTAGCCTGAAACAATGAAAACTGAAAAATCGCTGGTCGCTTTAGCATAAGGAAAAGAACAAAGCAAATTCTACATTTGGTTCTTAAATCTTCCACATACAAGTAACACTCTACTCACGTTTTATTGGTCACGCCCATTTCAAAGAATGGAAGGAAGTACATCCTACCATGTGCATGGTAGGAACGCCAGAACTTTCATGAACAGATGCAGTGACTATTGTAGTTCCCTATGCTTCTTTCCCCAGATAGATTTCCCTCTCTACTCAGAGGTGGCCACTCTCATGAGTTTGGTGCATATTTGGAACTTATTTTGTATTTTTACTATGAAATGAGCACTTAAAAATAATATATAGTATTAGTTTGTGCATTTTATGAAATATTTTTTAAAGAAATTATCCTTTTATAATGTCCTACAATTTTTTAAATCCACTTTTCCCCCCAAGATTTATCTAAGATGAATCATATACCTGGTTCATTTAGTTGAACTGCTGCATAGAACTCTGTACTGTAAATATGCTGTGGTTTATTTATCCATTCCTATACACATAAAGAAACTATATCCAATTTTTTATTGTTATTGGTAGTGTGGTATTGTAAATATGTCTGAGAGAGTCCTTGTCAATCTTTCTCAATTGGATTTAATGAGATAAATTCCAATGTCATAATGTGTACACAGTATATAACAAATTAACTTTTCTCTTCTGCATCTAGAATGATACTAGTAATGTACTGTCCTTGGGAGAGTTGGTAAAATTGTTACTCAAATAATTATCTGTGTTTTGTAGTTCAGATGAAGGTTCTCATTTGAGAAAGGATGCTTGGAGTATAACCTAGAAGTAGATCACAAGGTTTTAAAATATGGACATTTTGGGGACACCTGGGTGGCTCAATCATTGGGGGTCTGCCTTCACCTCAGGCCATGATCCTGGGACCTGGGCCCCACATCAAGCTCCCTGCTCAGCAGGAAGCCTACTTCTCCCTCTCCCACTCCCCTGCTTGTGTTGCCTCTCTCGCTGTCTCTCTCTCTGTCAAATGAATGAATAAAATCTTTTTAAAATTTTTTAAAAATAAATAAAATATGGACATTTTCAATTTCTCTAGGTATTACCAAATTACTCTCCAAAACATACCTTGAAATTTCCATCAGATGTGTATGAGAGTTCTCTTTTCCCTACATCTTCACGAGCACTTGTTATTGTCAAATGTTTTACTTTTGGCCAATCCATGGGTGTGAAATAGTATCTTATTTTTGTCTTAAGTCACATGTCCCTGATTCTCAGTGAAATGGACTGGTTTTTTCATAGGTAGCAACTGACTTTCTTTCTTTCTTTCTTTCCTTTTTTTTTTTTTTTTTAAGATTTTGTTTATTTGAGAGCTAGAGAGAGAACAAAAACACAGGGAGAGTGGGAGGGAGAAGCAGACTCCCAGGAGCAGAGAGCCTAACATGGGGCTTGATCCCAGGACCCTGGGATAATGACCTGAGCCAAAGGCAGAGGCTTAACTGCCTGAGCCACCCAGGTGGCCCAGCAACTTCCTTTCTTTTTCTGTTATCATCTCTTGAAATTCTTTGTCTGTTTACTTTCTGGGTTGTTTGTGTTTTTCCTGTTCATTTATAGTAGTTCTCTATACATTTTGAGTCTAATGATCTATCTGTTACATATGTTGCCCTATGTAATCCAGATAATCCTGGTATATCTTCTACCTACATCTCCCCACCCCCCAACCCCCTCAACCACCACCTCTTCTATCTCTATCATTTTGTGTATCTATGTCATGCCTTGATAAAAATGTAATATATACCCAAACCTGGGAAATTTTAAACCAAGTTAGGAAGAGTTCTACTCAATATATAGATGCATTTTATATAGTCCTCTACCCCTAAGTAACCTCTTCCCTGAACAAAAGACATATTCTGAGTTAGCCTGAATGGCCAAGAACTTTTCAGTGGTGAGATCTGGACAAGGCTGTGTTTGGGTAAACACAGTTATTGTTACCCCCAAATCAGCCAGTCCAAATGGTATCCTCAAAGAGGACTTCTTTTACCTAGGGGGCAACAGATCTGTTTAAAATAAGCTGACCAGTCCTTTAAACAAAACTGGATTTGTGGTTACTTTCTGACAGACCAAGACAGAACAGTCAATTCAGGAGCACAATGCCCTGTGCTCCTGAATTGGCTGTAGTGTCTTGAAAAGAGAACACTAGTTTAAAACATGTTCTAAATGCAAAAATAGTGTAATAATTATAGGAGTAAATGGAGAGTCAAATTTTTTCTAAAACATCATCATTATTAAAATAGCCTGTGTGCAGGAATGTATTAAGATCATGAAGTTAATTATGGTATTTCCCCCCTTCTCCCTAGTGCCTAAATATTCTATAATAGAATTATACTATATTAATAATTGAAAAATCATAATGAGAACCAAAACCAAAATGTAACCCACTGTGATTACAAGGATTCTCAGTTTCTCACATAGGCGTTCATCTCAAGTTGGGGGAGACATCAAAGGCAGAAAAGTTTAAGGGTCTTTCCTATCTGCAAGCTTTTCAGAGTAAATTTGAAAGTGCTAGGCTTATCTAGGATCAGGGAGCGGAAGTGGCCAAATACTTTGACCAAGGAATGTAGAGACGAAATACTGGTGGTGGAGTGGGGAACAGAATGGAGTGAGGAAGGAAAATGGCGGCTCAGCCAAGTTCAGAGGGGCCCGCACATGGTCTTCCTTTAACCACGGTTCATATGTGAGGGGAAGTGTGTACAGTGATAGGCCTTACTCCTTCCCCAGTTCCTGACCCCAGTGACCACACACATGATGGAAGTTTTCATGGAGGAATCAGGACCTCCTAAGAAATTCTAATTTGTGGAACCTAAGCTTAGCTCTTGGTTTGGAAATCGCTGGCTCTGAGAAAGACCTACCTAGTATGCCTTTTCTTCACTACACTGTCAAAGGAGCTCTTGATCCTTGAGTTATAGATGTGGCTACTGAGACATATTGAGATTAAATAAATTTTCCGGACCACAGAGTGATATATAGTACGGTTGTTAATATTGAGCTCAGACATGTAGTTCAGTGATTGTTGAGGGGGGAGAGCGTGAGTACATACTCCCTATAGGGATATTTGAGAGTGTGTGTGTTTGTGTGTGTGTCTAAGAGGGAGGTTGAAATATACAAAGAAATCATCTTTAAGGTGGAGGACATTCAGAGCAGGGAATTAAGGTGTTCATATTCCGTTTATCTGATGGGGGAATATGGGTTAAGTCTCTATAGCCACATGTTTCTGCTTTGGCCCATTGGTGCTTTATATTTAATATAATCCTGCAATGGAATTATTCTTTGTGCTTTGCCATCTGGAACTTCACTATTTCTTATGAGTAGCCACTATTCTTCTTCTCTGTTTAATGTTAAGTCTATGATCTGAAAGTTTGTGTCCCCTGCCAAATTCATAGGTTGAAATCCTAACCCCCAAAGGTGATGGTATTAGTAGATGGGGCCTTTGAGGGGTGATGAGTTCATGAGGATGGGGCCCTTCTGGATGCGATTAGTGCTCTTATAAAAGCACAATGCTAGGGGCACCTGGGTGACTCAGTGGGTTAGAGTCTCTGCCTTCAGCTTGGGTCATGGTCTCAGGGTCTTGGGATTGGGCCCTGCATCAGGCTCTCTGCTCAGTGGGGAGCCAGCTTCCTCCTCTCTCTGCCTGCCTCTTTGCCTACTTGTGATCTCTGTCAAGTAAATAAATAAAATCTTGGGGAAAAAAAAAAAAAAAGCACAAAGCTCCCTAGCCCCTTCTGCCATGTGAGGATACAAAGAGAACTCTGTGGCCCAGAAGAAAGGCCCTAACCCAACCCTGCTGGCATCCTGATCTCAGACTTCCTGCCTCCACAACCATGAGCAATAAATTTCTTTTGTTTAGAAGCTACCCAGTCCGTGGTGTTTTCTTACAGCACCCCAAATAGATAAGATGCAGAAGGAGAAAAAGGCACTTATGTTATAAAATGGGAAATAATGCAATATAAGATTTTATATATATTATCATCTCAATTTATTAAAAACTTTTTTACTACTTTATGTTAGTACCAGAAGCAGTACACTGTAGTTGGAGAAAGCAAGGGTTACAATCAGAAGGACTAAGGTGTGAGTATGATTTCCACTACTGGCTGGCTATGTAAGTTCAGTGAGCCTTATCTGCCAGATTTGGGGGAGGAGAATTACATTTATTTTAGGAAAGCTGAATTAAATTAGAACAAATTCAACTAAAACACCTGACACATGGAAAGCACTCAATAAATGATTTGACTACTATTTTGAGGAGAAAGCCGAACGAGCCAGCTCTACAGTTGTATGACTGTGTAGTCACACAGGGTGTAAAATTGCGTGCCTGGGCTTTGGAAGGGGTCTGTGCTTTGCCTGAATGCTCAGCTGTTGCCTCCTTAAAATTCATCATAACTTTTGAACAAGGGGAGCAACATTTTCATTTTACAGTGGGCCCTGCAAATTATGAGGCTGGTTCTGGGAAAACACACACACACGCACATGCACAGGCATGCGCACACGCACACACACACACACGAGATTGAAAAGCAATAAAGCAAAATGTTAAGAGCGTTAACCTGTGGGGGTCTTACAGGTTCTTTTTATTTCTTCCTTGATTCTTCTGTATACTCTACATTTTTCATAATGAACGCATACTACTTTAATCAGAAAAAAAGCAAATACATGTTCCTCTAGAAAACCATTCTCCCCATTTTGCAGATGAGTGAAACCAAGGTAACAGGTAGGAAGTGAGTCATTGAAGATCACAGAGCGGTCGATGTCACGTTATGACAAGGGCTCAGGAAATTGCACTTCCAGTTCTGAGCCCCACTGACGTGGGTCTGAGTTACCCAATTTTTTCTAACAAGAATCTCTTTGGGCATCTGACTGCATTTGGGGAGCCCAGAAGCAAGCACAATTTGCAGAGAGGGCCCCCTCTGAAGCCCAGGGTCACCCTCTCTGTGCTCATGGGCGTGGGCTGACTGCCATGGAGGTTCAGAAGGACAAGCCCCCACCCCTGTTCTGGAAGGGGTTATAGACTAGCTATATAGGAAATAGCGGTATCGATACTGTTGTGCAGATTCTAAATGTAAGAGGCATTGGGGGTGGGGGGAGGGGCAGAAACTGGTCTCAGTGGAGCAACAGAGAGCATTTAGCACAAAACCTTTTTTCAGTAGGGCTATTTGCTCACAAAGCAAACCTGAGGTGTGCTGGAGTTTTGCTCCTTTTGATTTTCCCCAGCTACTCTCTGTAGGGGTTTCCAAAGGTGAAGGGTGTGAGGAAAAAAGGATCTAAATGTACAGGATAATTCAGTTGGTGCATTTCAAAGTTCACAGGATTAAAGATCTCTTTGACAGACTCCCACTGAAAAGGTCTTCTCATGTCCCATTCACAGTAGCTCAAGCTACAGCTCCCATTGAATTGATTTTTCCCTTCTGCACTTTCTCTTCCCCTTCTGTGTCTCCCAATCAGAGCCTTTTTGTTCTGTGGCCCACCTTGAGGCTTCTGTGAACATCCACGCATTTTATCCCTACTTTGCCTAACCCTTCCTCCTCCAAGAACCAAACTTCGTATTTAAGTTCCTTTTCGCAGCACAGAAAATCTACATAGCTGAATGCCTTTTACTGACCTCTAGAACTCACCTTTGGCAGAATTACGTAGGCCCAGACTAGAGGTTCTGGGCTGAAATAAAGGAGTTCAAGAGAAAGACTCAGAAGGGCCATCCAGCCAGGCTTATAAGGATGATATTCATACGAAATTTAATATTAGCTCCATTTTTAAAAAGACTTTTATTTTTAAGTAATCTCTCTACCCAACGTGGGACTCAAACTCACAATTCCAAGATCATGAGCCACATGCTGTACCAACCGAGCCAGCCAGGTGCCCCAATATTAGCTCCATTTAACGAGTGCTTCTCACTCTGTGCCAGAAAGGAAATCTGCTTTACATCTGTGTTCTGATTTATCTTAATCCTCACAATGATCTTTATAAAATAGATACTAAGGTCCCCATTTTTACCGGGGGAAGGGAGGCCAAGTGACTTGCTCAAAAGCACAGCTCGTCAAAAGCCATAGGACGAATCTTAGTGAACACTCTGGACTTGGAGAATCATGAATTATAGGTTCCTGAATTATAACAAATGTACCATTCTGGGCTCCCATGTTGATAGTGGGGGAAATTGCGTGTGTAAGGGTGCAGGATATTTGGGAACTTTCTGTATTGTCTCCTCGATTTTGCTGTGAACCTGAAACTCCTCTATAAAATGGGTTCTATACTTTAAAACACACCCAGCTAGTAAATAGCACGGCTTAGGGTAAAAACTAGGTCTGTCCCCTTGCATTGATGATATGTTTCTGTCATCAACGACATACTCAGCCCCACAGCAAGGGCAGCAATAACAATAGTGTGTGTGTGTGTGTGTGTGTGTGACAGTTATTGCACATCACACTGGCGTATCTGTGTGTGGGGCAGGGGTTGGAAGCGGTGTGTTAAGTGGTACCACGTAGAGAAAAAAGAAAGAAGAAATCTTGACTTGAGTCTTCACGCCATCACATGGTAGCTGAGTGATCTTGGGCAAGTCCTTTGATTTTAGGGTCCTCAATTGTAAATTGCAACTGGATCATTGGGAGGGTTAAATGAAATTACATATGTACAGAGTTCCTTGAAGTCCTAAACCACGACTCCCATGATTGTCATGCACACACTCAAATACACTCATACTTAACACTCATATACTCACCCTTGTACACACCCTTGTGATTCAAAGGGTAGCCAGGAAATTCAGTTTCTCTATCTCTCATTTCACCTTCACCACCAAGCTGCCTCTCTGTCATCGGTGAGAGGAAGTACTGGGCCTGAGACCTCCATCTTGGAGGGCTGTTTCGGTCTCAGAGCTCTGATTTTCACACCACTCAGAATCCCACTGTTGTGCCCCCAAGCCACCTGCCCCCGCCCCTTCCCCCAGTCTTCAAAGCGGTGTGTGCTGTCCTGGGGGCCCTTCCCCCATAGCACCTTCCAGCCTTCATCCTCCCCATGCCCCTAAGCCAAAGTCCTTTGTGCTCTTTGGGAAATGGCGTAACAGTGACTCTCAGATCTCACTGCAGAAATGCAGCTGTCTGCTGAAAAGACCGGGTGGGCCAGCATCCCATCTGCTGCTGGGATAAGTGGCCATAATTTGGGCTGTGCTTTTTAAATCTTCCTTTCCTTTTATTTTTTTATTTATTTTATTTTATTTTTAAAAAATATTTTATTTATTTATTTGACAGAGAGAGATCACAAGTAGGTAGAGAGGCAGGCAGAGAGAGAGAGGAGGAAGCAAGCTCCCCGCTGAGCAAAGAGCCCGATGCGGGGCTCGATCCCAGGACCCTAAGATCATAACCCGAGCCGAAGGCAGAGGCTTTAACCCACTGAGCCACCCAGGCGCCCTTACTTTTATTTTTTTAATGTGGCATTTCATGTGACTTATGATTGCTTAGCCCCAGCTGACCCAAAGTGGTGCCCCAGAGGTCCCTTAAGGGATAACTTGAAAAATAGTGGGCGGGACAAAAGTGAATATGACTTCAGGATCTGAGCAGCTACACTTTAACCTGGTTTTTTGTTTGTTTGTTTGTTTGTTTGTTTAGGGGTGGGAAGGGGCAGAGGGAGATGGGGAGAGAGCATCTTAGGCAGACTCCGTGCTTGATCACACAACCCTGAGATCATGACCTGAGCCGAAATCAAGAGCTGGATGCTTAACCAACTGAGCCACCCAGGAGCCCCTCACCTGCTTTATATTACCTTCTGCATAAGATTTCATTTTTAAAAATGAGGAAAGGGTTCCCTTGCTTTAAAATATTGAAGACCAGGAGCGTCTCTCTCCTGTTACTGAGATCAGCCAGCAGCCTCCTTACGCCACCAAGAGAGTGCCAGGCACCTTTCAACTTGATCACGGAGGTGAGAGGTGGCAAGTGTTGCATAGCAACATGAAGAGGCTCCGTTCTTAATCATTCATCAAAGAGTGAGTCACAGTTAAAATCCCCCTACCCTGAATGCAAAAGCACGAAGGGAAATTTTACTCACCACAACCAAGAGCATCCCTGGGGCTTGTGGGGGCATTCCCATGAGAGCTGTGTGCCCTGGGTTCCTATTTATGTCAAATCAGGCTTTTGCTTGATGAACCTCTCTCAAGAGATGAGTGGCCAGAATGGGATTGTTAAATACGTGATGGCCAGAGCTAAGCAGTGTTTTAAATATACTGAATTTTGGCCTAGAGCTCCATTGTCCAATATGGTAGGTGTTAGCTATTTACATGTAAATCCATTAAAATGAAATGGAAGTTAAAATTCAGATCTTCAGCCACGCTACCACATTTCATGTGCTCCCTGCCTACATATGGTTGACAGCTACTTGGCTGAACTGAGAAGATGTAAATGTTCTTTAACACTTCAGTCACTGCAGAAAGTTCCAGTAGACAGGGCTAATGTCACCCAATGTAATTCTGAATTACCATTTGGCCAACCTGGGCCCCTCATCAATCCCTGAATGGGTAGCTCCCTCCAAGGTGCCCCAAAAGTTTCTCTTTCCATCCATCCTGGTCCTAGGGTTCCTGGAGCAGGGAGTCTGGAAGCGGGTGAATTAATGTGTAAATGAGCATAAAGAAATTTGTGTGTGAAGTGTGCCTTTACTCTCACTCCTATATCTTGTTTGTTCTAGATCTGCTCTGCCTGCTCTCACTAGCAGAGGCAACAGATAGAGATCATTTTTCCTAAAATTTTTCTAACTACATAGATATTCCATTAGTGATCCTTAACTTTTACATATCAAAATTCAGACCTGGATCTGGGATGTTTTACTGTCAGGCAGGAAGTGACTAATAGAGACACACATTAGAAACAGACTTTTAAGAGCTGAAGGCATCTTAGGACTCATCTTTTTTGACAAGCTTCACTTTTCACAAAGGAGAACATAAATAGGACCCAGAGAAGTCATGTGACTTGCCTTAAGAACACACAGTAGCTCAGCACGCAGAGAGGAACCTACATCACCTGGTTTTCACCCTGGGGTTTTCCTCATTATTTACCATTGAGGGATCTTCTTCTTGCCAGTATCTTCCGTACATGGCCACTCTTTGTTCCTCCTACCTAGCAAGACACCACTAGGGTCCCATCGTAGGCCGTGCATTCCATGACCACTTTCTGAGTTGCTGTGAGTGTTTATACCTCTATCAGTTTAAGGATATTCTAAAAAATATCCTCCTCAAGAGGCAGTTTCCCTAAAAATGTCCCCTGGGCTTCACACTGAAAAAGTCACCCTCCCAGTGAAGAAAAACAAAAACCTTTCCTATCTAGATTGGATAATCTACAGGTAGGGAGAGTTCCAGTATCACAGCCAAATGTCAGAACACACTTCACAAAGGTTAACTTTCCACGCTTGTGTCTCACAAGGGCACATATTTTGTCATTTTATATCCCCATGGTTAGTGTTTAACATATTACCCTCACAGTAGTGGCTCAGCTGTGACCTCTCAAGTGGGAATCAGGTTTAAAAGACACGGTCTGGAAGACTGGACATGGCTGTGGTAATTAGACCTCCAGAATCTCTTTCCATTTATATTCTAGAACAGAAGTCAGCAGACTATGACCTGTGGGGCCAAATCTGGCCCACTATCTGTTTTTGTAGATAAAGTTTTATTGGAACACAGCCATACTCATTTGTTTATATACTGTCTATGGCTGCTTTCGTGCTACAATAGCAGAGCTGAGTAGTTGCAACAGAAACCATTTGGCCTCCAAGGCTAAAAAATATTTGCTCTCTGGCCCTTATACAATTAAGTTTGCTGACCCTTGGTCCAGAGTCACAGTAGATAAACCACTTTCCAAACCCAAATTTACTTCCAAATGATGCTTACGAGGTTAGGAAAGGTACAAATCTGGAAAGGTCTCACCAAACCAAAACCAAGCTATTTCCTTTTGAAATCAATAGGAAATTGGGGGTAGGAAAGAATATGTTCAGATGATTTTCTGTTTGGCATTTTCTTGTTCTGATTTCCTCTCTATTTAACCAGATGCACCCATATTATCTAAAGAATGATTGGGATCGACGCAACGGGAATGTTGATATTTTGCTTCTAACACCCAAAATGAGATTTTTCCAGCAAGATGATATTTTGGTTGTGTTTTGTCAAGAATGAGAATTTCGTCAGGTTTTGCTGAGAATGGGGATTTTCTAAATTTCTTTATCTCCTCTTAGAATTATTTTAATAGAGCTCCATATAAGGCATGTCCCAACCAAACAGGAAGAGAAGGAACACAAAATCCGCCTTTTCTGATTCTAGATTATAGGAATCGTGGGAAGAACTAAAGTAGAGAAAGAGAAAGCAGGTATTCAGGCATGTGTCTCCATCTGTCTGCTCTGAGCCAAAATCATGGATAAGAGCATAGGCTCTGAATCCTAATTGCCTGGGTTCGAACCTCGGTTCAACCTCAGGCAACTTCACCTCTTCATGCTTCTGTTTCCTCATCTGTAAAACAAGTGTAGTAATATTAGCTACCTTGCAGAACTGTTATGGGAACTAAGTAAGTTGAGTGTGTGTTAAAGCGCTTAGAATAGCACTTATCCCCTGGTGTTGTTTTGGGGGATGGGAGAGATGCTTATTACCCATATATCTTTGAAGGAATGCTGAGAAGAGAGTTGGCTCCATCTGTCACTCCTGCTTTGGAGTCCAGAAAGAGATCACCTTAAAGTCTGCCCTTGCACTAGTTGGAGCCGCCACATCAAAACAAATTCTCTACCAGAAATGGGGCTGAGCTTGTCTCTCCCCAGTATCTGTCCGTATCTCTCAGTTCCCATGTAGCCAAGTGTCTGGTGGGAGAGTTTAGAAGGGATCGTCTTAGAGGGGGTGGGCCACTGAGCTGGTACCACTGGGACAGGAGCACATGTGAGCCATAGCAGGTCTTTGGATGATCACATCACCACGGAGAAGTGAGACGGGGCAAAGTCAACAAGGGAGCCCACGGGGTCCGGAAGAGCAGAGAGAGAATGGACCATGAGTTATCAGGCCACAGACAGCAGCAGGAGGCCCAGGAACAGACCCAGGACCAGGCTCAGTCTCTCCCCAGCAGTCCCCAACTCAGGGGGCAACACAGAGCCCACCCAGCAGCTCCAGAGGAGAAATTAGCAGAGGCTCCAAGGTACCTCGAAGAGCCATCACCCCTCCACCTCCAAGTATATATAAATCATACCCCTTCCCCTGTGCACCCTAGATGCCATCTTTGGGGGAGAGGATTGGAAATTGGAAAGGTGACGCATTCTCTCTAAACTGGACTGTTTACTGTTTAAATTAAATCCAACTGTGTTTATTAGACTAGACTGAAATGTGATCCTCATCCCATTGACCGACCCTCCCACTCACCACATGTCTAGGGTGGTGGGGACATTACATCATTTAATAGAAACAAACAAATGCCCCCCACACACACACACACCCTGGGCAGCACGTTTAAGTGTGGTGAGAGTAAATTTGTGACTGTTACTCTCCTCGTTTCCTTAAACTCTGAATTGGATGATTCCCATTTAACATTGTCCCTGTCCTGTGTGCTCGCAGACACACCCACACCCACATGTCCACAAGCTAGTGTCTAAAACTAGGTTCAGGGACCAGCCAGAGAGTTTTAGGCTCTAAGGTAAACAAGAGAAAGAAAAGCTTTCCCAAAAAAAGACTCACTCCTGGTAACTTTATTTTAAAAAATAGAGAAAAATGCAACCACTTGCCTAAACAGAATTTGAAGGTATAACTTTCTCCTGCTCTCTTCCTGCCCGATGAAGGGAGAAAATAAGGACGTCAAATAACCTGTCAATCAAAGTTTATTGCTTACTCACTTTGTAGCACAAGGCTTATGTTTCAGAGCCTAATAAGTAAACTACAATCTTTTCTTTTTAACTTCTAGGGACAAGGGGACCAAGAGGAAGAGGTCACTAAGCCTCAATCTTGAGAATATGCTGGAGTCCACCCAACCCTGTGGACTGGGGACCTTACTCAGTTCCACCAATGCGAAGTCAGACAGCATCCTCAGGCTGTTTTTCAATTTCCTTGATAAATCCACAGGGTTTCTATGCCAGCAAGTAGAGCTACTAACTCAAAGCAGACTGAGTGAGCTCCGTCAGCCCCTCTGGGGCTGGGGGGGTATTGGCGCCACTCAAGAAAATGATGCTGTCACTACCAACTCAAAAGGCTACCTATCAGTGTGCCCCCGCCGGCCCCTGGAGTGCACACGCATGTGTGCACACACACACACACGCCAAGGGTATGCATGTGTACACTTCCTGCAGGGGCTGAGGTCAGGACAGGCTTCCCACAGCACATGGATGAATAGCAGGTCTGTCTTGCCAGCTGTGTGCTCTCTCCCACCCAAAGAAAGCAGGAGAGACTCAGACAGCAGAGCCTGGAGTAGCCCACGCAGTCGGTTAGCAGCAGCAGTGCGTGTGAAGGCCGGCGCTTGAAGGCAGCAAGATGGAATCAGAAACAGAAATCATCGACCTCCAAGTAAGTTCTCTCTGGGAGAGAGCATGAGAGGGTGGAGATGGGGAGCAGAGCGAACATCGAGGGAAGGAAGGATTGATATCTTGGTCATTTGATATTCTCCCCCTCAGCTCCCCCTCTCTTTCTTACTCACCCGCTTCTTCAAATGTCCCCTAAGCTTTATCTCTTTACTCTCTTTCCATTTCCCTGTCTGGTTCTTTGCTTGTTTAGAAATACGCGAGAAAGGGATTGTTTAAATCCCTCTTGGCCTCTGCTTCCTCTTGTCAGTCAAAGAGCTAATTAGATGCATGTTACCAGAAGATGATTTCAAGTTCAGCATAGCTCTTTCCTCCAAACCCCAGGACAGTAGAGACTTATTTGAGAGCTGTCGGGTGGTTCTCTAGAGACATGAAGAGATAGGGGTTTCAAAGTTAAGAAGAGAGGCAGCTGGCCAACTTTGCATTTTACAGGTTGGAAAAAGCCAGAACCACTCCTTGGCTCTCTCCACAAAGCTCTCCTGTGTAGGGCAGAGTGTCTCATTTGGCCGGGGGTGGGGGGAAAAGAGGAAGTCAGTGTCATGTGTTAGGAGGAGGCAGAGATGTATGTCCTTGTCTACCTGGGACAGGCTTGGAGGGCATCTGAGGTTACAATCTATCATTGTAGGGGAAGGGGTTGGGTTGTTCTGGTGAGAGGAGAGCCAGGACCCTGGAACAAGCATTCCCTGTCTGTCTAGTGGATGAAGTCAACCTTCTGTAGGGATCACAGATTGTATGGCGAAGTTTCATAGAGTTGGACGGTTACGGAGTGGAGAAGGGCTTCTGAGACCAAGGATTTTTGATCATGACATCTGTCCTTCAGGCAAAAGCTTCAACAACACCCTGGTGTGTGTGTCAGATGAAAAAGGAGTGCGTGGGGCGTATGGGTGGTTCAGTCGGTTAGGTGTCTGCCTTCGGCTTGGGTCATGATTTCAGGGTCCTGGGAGCGAGCCCCACATCTGGGCTCAGTGGGAAGCCTGCTTCTTCCTCTCCCACTTCCCCTGCTTGTGTTCCCTCTCTCTCTCTCTGTCTGTGTCAAATAAATAAACAAAATCTTAGAAAAAAAGAAGAAATGAAAAGAAAGAAAATAGAAAAGGAGTGTGTGTTGGGCAGGGTGTTGCGGGCCTGGCATTAGTCGAACCTCCACCCCCAGCCCCATCACCCCTGGTACACAGCCAGGGAAATCCTAGGATCAGCAGAAGTCCTGTTTCAAAGCTATTGGTCCAGTACAACCACAACACAGGTCCATTTTCCTTGATGGTCACACAGTCCCAAATGTGGTCCCGACTCAGGGTTTGCTGTCTTTCTGTCTTTCTGGTCTTTCAGGTCTGCTGTCTTCTGTCTTTCTCCTTCTAGTACATTCAGATCTCAGCTCAGATGTTTCTGCCTCAGGGAGACCTTCCCTTCACTCTCTGCAGAGGAACCCTCTTTCCAATTCGTCTTTATCATTTGTTTCATTTCTTCCATAGCACTGCTCACGATTTGAAGTTACAGTGTTTGATTACTTATCCAATCTAAGCAATCTCAGAACAGAAATGCCATTGGAAGAGGATCTCCTCTGGTTTTTTCCCATTGCTGTAGCCCTAGTGCCCAGGGCAATGCCTGGTACACAGTAGTTGCTCAGAAAATACGTGCATGTGGTTAACTTAAGGAAACCATAAGTTAGAGGGGATGAATAATAGGCAGAAGGTGACTCAGACCCTGACAGAGTCAGGCCTCAACCCAGGTCTTCTGATGCTAGGGTATATTTTGTTTTTTAAGATTTTATTTATTTATTTATTTGAGACCAAAAGAGAAAGCAGGGTGAGGGAGGTTGAGGGAGAGGGAGAAGCAGACTCCCCACTGAGTGGGGAGCCTGATGCCAGGCTCACTTTACAATCCCAAGATCATGACCTGAGCCAAAGACAGACACTTAACCAACTGAACCACCCAGGTGCCCCCCTCGATGTATTTTCTTTTTACTTCCTCTAGTTCTTGTCTCCGTTGGATCCTTAGTAGCTAAAGAAGCAGTATTGTTCATTTTCAGTCTCTGAAGAACAAGTTTTTTTATGCACTGATGAATTAAACAATCCTGAGTTATGGGCTAAGGACTCTACATTTGAAAGAATGGTTCAGAAAGAAAGAGGTAGGTGGAACTAAGGAGGAGAACATTACTGGCCAGGCCTTGATAAATGTCTTCATTTCTACCCGGTAACTGAAGTGTTAGGGTGCCCTTCTCTTCTTTATTAGAGTTATTCTCTCTTCTCCAATTATACTCTTTTATTCTAATATCTTGTTCACACCTGCCTTTGGTCATTTCTTTTTGTTGTTGGTCAGAAGATCATCCATGAGTTTCTGCATCTTCCTGACCAGCTCTCTGGAACTGATTAGGTCTTGGACCCTTCTCAGGAACAGTCATTGCCGTTCTGGGAAGAAGGCAAGTTTGGATTAAGGAGAGGCAGAAACACCTGTTCCCTAGTAGTATGATTTTACCCTCTCCTCACATAGCAGCTACCATAGGAAATCCAGAGGAAAGACATATATAAAGTCCCTAGAATATTATATACATAGTAAATATCAGTTCCTCTGTTTCTAAGGTTTTCCAGGGATGGTAAAGATACATGGACTGTAGCTAAGCCATTTCATCTACTCACCGGTATTTACTAATCAATGACCCTCTATTTCCCTCTGTGCTTGCTAGGTCTGGAAAAGTGTTCTTATTTTATGAGCCATTACGGTGGGATGAATTCTACATGAGCTAAATAGTATTACTCTGGTTTAAAGCCCCAAGACTAATTCTTAAACTTGCAAATGTATTATTTACCCCCAAGAAAAACAGCTAGAAAGTATGTGAATGATTTACTGTTTTCCACTCTAAACACCTCAAAACTCAAGTTCAAATAATGATGGCAGAGTATTTAAATTGGAGCAACTCTCTTTACCATATAAATATCCCTTATAATCCTGATCTTGAAGACATCATTTATATTATGTATATAGATTGATTCCTATTCCTCACTATCCCATTACCAAACCAAACCAAACCAAACCAAAGGGAGAACAAATATTTATTGAGCTTCAGCACTGTAAGAAGCACCAAATGAACCATGGTGCCTAACCTTAGAAAGCTTATAATTAAGTGGAAGAAATATACACAACTATAATATAGAGAAACTGTTCAAATAAAACAGTATTTCCCAAAAATGGGGTATAATACCACCAATGGGTAGTAAAGGAACTACCACTGGCTGATAATTTTTTATTGGAATGGCCATCTTTATAGTTATAGTGGGTGTTACAAAAAAGGGAACGGATCCATCAAACTTAATGATTTCAAAATTTTTATTGCTAACATGAAGCTAAAGTATTTTGGAGGAGGTGTTTCCAAATGGAAATTCCAGAAAACAGTTTGATGGTGTATGTCAAGACACTTAAAGATGACCCAGAATGGGGTGTCTGGCTGGCTCAGTTGGTAGAGCATGTGGCTCTTGATCTTGGGGTTGTGAGTTTGAGCCCCAAGTTGGGTGAAGAGATTACTTTAAAAAATGAAATCTTTAAAAAAGAAAAATGACCCAGTAATTCCACTTCTAGAATGGGCCTAATAGTCAGACATGTGTTCAGATATGTAAGGATGTTCACTGAAATATTGTTTATAATAAAAAGGAGTATCCAACAATGAGGGGATGATTAAATACATTTTGGTACATCTGTAAGTTGATATCATGAAACAATTTTTTCCAGTGTTTGGGAATTATATTTAAGAGTACCAAAATGCTAATCATATGTAAATCAAAAAAGTAGGTTACAGAAGTATATAAACATTTTATCCCAATTCCTTTAAAAATCATATAGAGTAAATATGTGCACGAAAACTATTCACAAGAAATACAACAAAATGTTAATACTGGTTATTTAGGGGTTATGAATGACTTACTTTCTACCTTTACTTTACTTTTATTTTTACTTTTTATTTCCTTTGCACATTTTCACCAATGCATATATTTAGAATAGGAAAAAAAACCCTGTAGTTTAAAAAAGAAAATTAGAGAAGCAGATGTGCCTATATGCAAATCCGTGAATATGAGCATAATATACACACATATATATTTATTCCCAACTCTGATTACCATAGAAAATAAACAGCTGACTAGTCTTCTATGTAAGTAGGCATCTCCTTGTATGTAAGTGGCCAGCCCTCATTTTAAAAGTTTTATATAGTATCTCCACTCTTGTGTTTTATGTCTCAGTATGCTTCAAGAACAGACTTTAAGAATCTGAAATCCCAGGACAAACCTGCAGACCACTGAGTTTCTACGCAGTCCCTTCAGAGGGACACAAAGAGGAGGGGGTGAAGTGGTTGTATCCTGATTTAATTAGATCTTATACTTAACAACTGCAGTAACTTGTCCTTCCATCATTTAAAGAAAAATACAAAATCATTTGTCTTAAGTAGAGAGACAGATACAAAGATGATAGCTAGCTAGCTAGACAGATGACAGAAGGATTTAGGATGACTTCTTGGAAGAGGCAGTCATTGCTTAGACTGGGAAGGATGAGTAGGACTTTGACCAGTAGAAGATATTTCAGTGGTGAGAACAGTGACAACGAGGCCTGCAAGCAGAGCATCACAGGGTGTATTGGGGGAAGGATGAGTAGTCCCATTTGTCTAGGCTCTAAGGTGGATGGAGGGAAAACAGTGGAATTGTGATTATAAAGGTAGGTTGGAACCAGATCATGATGGACAGTGAAGGCCACGTTACTCTCCTCGAGGATGAGCTGACTGGTCACTGATGTTCTTTGCTCTGCAGAAGCACGAGCTCCCAGGTGGAGGTCCTAGAAAGGGGTGGGCAAGGAAAAAGAATGAGGCTATGCCTCCCAAGACCTAAGGTCCCTCCCAGAATTGACCTTCTTTCTATATGGGACTCAGAGGGGCCATTAGTCTGGTAGACCGAAGGTCTTATTTTATTGAGAGAAAATAGTCCAGAGTTGTGATGTTTAACTAGGTCTTAGAATCCTCACATATTATCTGCCCAAAGTCAGCCATGACACTGGGAAGAGTATCCAATGGACAACAAAATGCTCAATATATACTATATTTGTTGACTAATTCATAATTCAATTTGCCATGCACAATGAGAGGCTCTACCAAATACATGATGAAATCTAATCCTCTAATCTAGTCATCCAGTGGTCATTACTCCACCTTTACTGGAAGAAGAAATGAAGCTCAGAAAGGTCAAGTACAAGATCTCAGAGCAAGAAAGTGGCAGGGCAAGAGATCAAACCTGGTTTTTCCATTTGCTATACTCTAGCTATACTCTATACTCTAGCTAAGTGGTTCTCTTTTCTTTTCTTTTTTAATTTTTGAATCTTTATTTTTTTTTTAATTCAATTAGACGACATATTGTATATCATTAGTTTCAGATGTAGTGTTCAGTAATTCATAAGTTGCGTAAAATGCCCAGTGCTCATCCCATGCCATCCTTAACACCCATCACCCTCCCTGGTTTTCAAATGTTGCTGGAGCAGCAGTATACCATCACTTGGGAACTGGTTAGAAATGCAAATTCTCAGTTCCTCCTCCAGACCTACTAGATCAGAAACCCTGGGGACGGGGGTGCAGCAATCTGTATTTTAACCAGTCTCTTGGTAATTTTGATGCCCTCCAAAGTTTCAGAGCCGCTGCCCAGATACATTGCTGATTGCTGTGGGGGCTGCCATGGAGGCTCCAAGCCTGGGCCCCTTTCTCCCAGGCAATCGTAGATAAGCCAGGGAGTAGTGCTTGCATTCGCGCAGGACCTACAGCAAGGCAGGGACCGGGATCAGGCAGGGTTGCTGGCAAAGCAAGAGGCTCAGGCTGGATGGGATGCCAGGTGAGAGGAGCTACCTGTCACCATCTGAGAGCACAAAGGATCTAAGTCTCTTGTAATATGGGGCCACCGCCACCCTGTCATGGCTACGACTTGCCTGCCACATACCTGTGGGGTGGTGTGGGCGGGATCCAGCCTGGGGAAGAGTGTGTTAGACCAGCCTCGGGAGAGGAAGCATAAGGAAGGGCCCAGGTGAAGATGATGTCCTCACCCGGCCCTGCCTCACATGGAGGAAGAAGAGCAGCTGTGGGCAAGGATGGAACTTTCCCCCAAGGCACAGACACCTGGGGTGGAAGTGGGGAAGTACTCCCTCCCTGCAGGGGTGGAGCAGAGAGAGCTCAGGAATACAGGGCCTTGGGGATCAGAGGAAGCAGGGCAAGGGGGCAGCAGCCAGGTGGGAGCAAGTTGCATCCTGCAATCCAGAGTGTCTGGGCAAAAAGGCTCATCCGATTCCTAAAGCGGTGAGTCTCAGAGTTGGCAGTCCACCAGGCTCTGAGCCGAGGCATGGGAAAACGCTGGGCCTCTGCAGAGGTGAACTCTGTTTCCAAAGCCCCATTCAGGGAACTGGGACTGTTTAGTCCCAGGTGCAAGAATCTGGCCTTGGTCTTTGCGTGTGTGAGCCAACCCGGTCTCCCATGCACCAAGGCCAGCGACCCATCTTCTGCCTGGGTACCCATTTTCAGCACTCATCTGTAGACAGCTGGGCTGGTGTCACTAGCTGACCACGGCCTCCTCTCCCACCAGACTTCGGAGGCAGTTTCCTAGAAATGTGACCGCCCCTAGAAAGTGACCGCCAGGCGTTAGGATTCAAACAGGGCTCACCCCAAGGGAGAGCAGGGCAGGGCAGGGCGGGGCTGGCAGTGCGGGACCATTAGTGCCTCACCCTGCCCTGTCTCTGTCTCCCGGTTTTCACTGCCGTCTCTGTCATTTAGCACTCATCGCGTGCCTTGTGGCGAGCTGCCTTCGATGGGGTTTGGGTTGGGAGTGGGGAAGCTGCTCTTCTGCGAGGCCCGGGACTTGTTCTGGTTGCCACAGCAGAATCTCTGGAAACCAGACCCTGGGCTGCTCCCAGCAATCGCTGCAAAGCCAGTGCCCTCCCAGCCCCGTGGAACCTCTAAGCTGCAAGTCTCCGTGCTTTCAACGCCTCAGGGAGCAGGAATTGGACAGGAGCTCCAAATCCTCTCTCCAAGCAGAGATCTCTCCTCTCCATATAAATGGAAAACATAGACTGGTGGTTGTGGGAGGACCTGAAGAGGAGGCAGGGTGGGACGGAAGGGAACGAAGGAAGACCCCAGCCTCGGTTCCTGCCTAAAGAAAACCCAACCAGGTCTCAGAATAATGGCATGGATGTGGTAACAGCTGCTTGGATTCCGGGAGGAATGTATTATGCCCAATAAGGGGTCTGAGGCTCAGAGAAGTTAAATCATTTACACAAAGTCACACAGCTAGCAAGGAGATGCAGTTTCCAGTTCCTGCTCACTGTGGTTTCCAGTGGCATCCCGGACCCCAAGAGTTCAGTATGCCCTATGGGATCCCCATAGTAGTGGCCAGCAGGGAACTGCCACTGAGACTGTGAGATGGAGAGACAGAGAGAAGCAGAGAGATAGAGATACAGAGAGGAGGCCTGTTATTTTGTCTTCCATTCTCCACGTGATGTGCAGTACTTTTCCTCCTTCCCATTAGAAGTCAGCCTCCTCCCCTACCATCTGATGTGACCTACTTATCTACTCCCTTTAAAGGGAGGTACTCTGGAAAGCATCCCAGTCTAGGGCGGTTCTGTCTGCTTCTCAAAGAGACAAGCTGTCTCTTTAATAAGGGAAATCCAGAAGCTGTAAAATCGGGGGTGGGGGCAAGGTAGTGGGGAGGTTAGAGAAGGTTGGGGAGGAAGGGCAATGGCGGAACTGAGGAGAGCACACAGTGGTGTGGCATTGGCCATCACGACGAATTCACGCTCACGCTGTGACTAAGGGAAACAGGTTCTGGACCAGTCAAAGACTGGGATAAGACTGCAGATGCTGACGGCTGGAGAGAGTACACATGCAGAAGTAAAAATAAAACAAAATTCCAGCTTTTGCAGGTCTCCAACTTTCTGCCCCAAGTTCATTGAGCTATCTAATCTCGGAGCCTGTTTCCTTATCTGCAAAGTGGGAATAATAATTTCTACTGCAGAAAATGGATGAAAAGATGAAATTAGTGACCCTAGCCTCAGTTCCCGCCTAAAGAAAACTTAACCAGGTCTCAGAATAATGGCACGTATGTGGTAACAGCTGCTTGGATTCCAGGAGGTATGTATTATGCCCAATAAGGGGTCTGAGGCTCAGAGAAGTTAAATCACTTACACAAAGTCACACAGCTAGCAAGGAGCAGAGCAGAAGTTCACACTTGTGGCTGTCTAATTTAAGGGTGGACTCTTAAACACACCTCCCCTAGACTGTAGTGCCCAGCCTTAATGAGAAAGGATTTGACAAAACTCTTGTCCCCGGATCTTAAGCAAATCTGGAATGCTGAGTCAGATAGGGGCTGGAGGAATCAAACAATAATTGGGTTGTATAAAGCTATCATTTTCCGCTAATCTTGGCACCGAGGAGAGATTGTCTTGCAGCCTGAAAGTCTATAAACGTCTATCTGTCTCCTGCCACTGGCCCTCCAGTCTGGCCTCCCTCCAATCCATTCTCTTCACTGAAGCCACAGGGAACATTTTCCTGCTTCTATCAGTGGTTCCCAGCTGCCCTCAGGATTACATCCAAACTCAGTGTGGCCGGGGCCTATCTTGTCCTTAGTAGGCCCTAGGCTTGGGAGGCCCTGCTCCATTTTTTATCAGATGTATTAAAAATACAACCCTGTTGTTCACTAAATATGAATTTTTTAATATAAAGATTTTGAAAGGATTTTTAATGATTTGAATGTTGAAATGACTCACTTAAATGTTCAGTTTTCGCATACAGGTGCCGACTTCTTTTTCAGATCTCAGATATTTGGGGTGTTTGGAAAGCTCATGAATACTATACACATGGTGCCTAAGAGGTGAAGCAGTCCTTTGCTGCAGCCCCTGGCCCCTTTCCCCGCATGCCAGACTTCTGTAAATACTATTTCCTTGGCTTAGGATTGTCTTTCTACTTCCACAACTGTACCTGCTCATATCATTCCCCCTTTCCTCATTGCCTTGCAGTTTATTTACTTGACCTTAGTTCATACGGGTTTAAACTCTCAGTTGCCTTGTGTATAAAACAGTAATAGTGATACCTACTTCATAATGACTTTAAGAGGATAAAATCAATTAACACACAAAGCCTTGCTCTACAAAGTATGATTTATGCAATCACAGGGGAGCTGGTCACCAATCACAGAATCTCAGCACCATCACCCCCCCCCCCATGTACTAATCAGAATCCTCCAGGTAACAAGATCCCCAGGTAACTGGAATGCATATTTAAGTTTGGGTAGCACTGGACTACAGCATTGTTATTATTGTTATTGTTGAGCTTCTTAAAGGTCAGTTTTTTATAGTTGTCTCCAGTTTCCCTTTCGACCCTACTTCTAACCTCCAAACTCTAGTTCAGTGCTCTTCAAATGGAGCCCCTGCTCCAGCCTTGTGTCCTGGGAACTGGACCATGCCTGGCATTTCAGCCAAATGCTGAGGTTTTAGTCAAGATCTCTTTCTTACACTCAGGTGGCTTCCCTCCATCTACAGAGGGAGATAGCTAAGGAAATTGCAACAGGCTGTGTCATAAGGACTACCAAAAAAAGGCATAGAGGGGTGCTGTCAGGGGCAGCTGACCTAGGCTTGTTGGGGGGCGGGGCAAGGAAGGTGCTCTCCACTCTTAAGACCTGAAAGGGGAGTTGGCTGGTGCTCTCTTCAGTGGACTGGCTGCTCCTACAATGTAAAAAGGGCCTGGAAAGGCCCATAACTTGAGGGAATATCTGCAGCCCTTGCTGTTTGCTCCCCCAAGCAAACAAGGAAACCCATGGGGGTTTGAGTCTAGACACTACTTGGCGCCCTGGTATGACGCCCAGTCACTTAGAAAAAACTAACTACGGCTTCCACTTGCAAACTTGACCTTCAGTAGTTGTACAATTCTTTCTCTCTCAGAAACTTGGTTTTCCCCGTTCCAGAACTAGGATAATGGTACCCCCTCTACACAGCGGGGGAAGATTGTGAGGATTAGGAGAGAGAACAAAAGTCAAGTTGCAGGCACACAGTAGGGGCGGGATCAAGTGTCCCTTCTCGGTGATCTGAGTGGTGGCCCAGCGGATTTACTCAGGCTCGAGCTTCTGAAACCGTAAACACCTCCTAGTACTTGCAAATACCACCCTTCCCTCCGCTCCTCCAGCCGGGGCCGGAGACTGAGGTCCGCTGCAGGCGGGCGTGTTGTCTCCGTTCAGTCTCCCAGCAGCTGGAGGAAACGGGGTCAGTTAGGGTCGCAGGTGGGCAGGTTTGGGAGGGAAGAAAAGGCGCAGTGTTTGGGGGCAGCCCTCGGTGGAAGCTCGGAAAGCTCCAGAACAGAGCCCGAACAGTGTGGTCACCGCGAGCCTCGGGCAGCCGGCCTGCCCGTAAGAGGTGCTCCCACTGGCAGAGGCTGCCCAGGCAATGTGACTATTCCTTTCATAAGGAGACACCGCGTCCGTGAAGGGACCCCGGAGAGCGCCGTTCCCCAACACAGACTGGCAGCGGCGGGAGGTGGGGGGGAGGGAGCTGAAGAGGCCGCGCGGCCAGGTGTCCGCTGATTGGCCGCTGGGGAGGCTCGCGCCGCGCGGACCCCCACACCCCCCCAGCCTCCGGCGTGCAGCTCGCACGGCCGCAGGGTCGAAAGGGCGGGGCCGAGGGGCGGGGCGGGCTCGCGACCGCGACCGCAGGTCAGCTGACTCTCACCGCGCCCGCGGAGAAGGGGGAAGCCGGCTGAAAGGCTTGCTTCCCGCTCAGGTCCCGGGGCCTGCTGGGGTGGGGGTTGGCCTTGAGCTTTTGTTACGTGGCTGTCCCTCTTCCTTCCCCCGCAGAAGGTCGAGGGCCGACCTCACCCGCTGCTGAAGCAAAACAGGCCCCTGCCCACCCCGGCCTGGCCCAGCCTCTGGCTCGGATCCTGACAGTCCGGCGGCTTCGGGTCCTCTTCCTGCTTCTCCCCCTCTCCGAGGCACTTGCTGATCTCGGTGGGTGGAGCTGGGTCTGGACTATTTCGGTTCCTTCTTCGCCTGGAGTCCTGGGTTTCTTGCTGAGTTTCCCCTAGGCTTCCCTTATGTTATTAATAATAGCTACCATTTTCTGAGCACTTTATATCAAGCAGGCACTTTACATATTCATTTTTATATTCCAGAGCAACTTTGTAGTTATCATTAACCCCATTTACAGATGAAAAAACTTAAGTTCAGATGAGTTAATCTGCTGAATGTCACAGCTATCAAATAGTTCAGCGAGGATCCACTTCCCAGGCTGTGGAACTCCATCGCTGGTCACCGCTCCCCAACGCCCCCCACCCCTTCATGCTCCCCGGGCGTCCCCAACGCCCCCCACCCCTTCATGCTCCCCGGGCGAGGCCTTGCCAGGAGCGTGAAAAGACTAATAGTGGGCAGCTGAATTCTACCCTAAGGCCACATTGTCTTCCAGAACACTTTGGGGGGCCAGACTAGGAAATAACCTAGCTCTGGGGCAATATTAGAAAAGATTCCCCAAGAGCCTACTTCTTTAACATCGAGATCTAATCAAAGCTAGTGATCTGGAATTCTTTCCTGACTTCCGTGAGAGGCATCCTGGCTTGGGGCACATTCCTCCTCCCTTGCACATGCCTCTTCCTCTCCCCTTCATTCTGCCGAGAAAGAACAAGCCATTGCTTTTGTCCAAAGCATCTCCAACTGGAACTGACCTGTAAACTCAGCATAAACAGAACCAGTCTTGAAAGGTGAAAGTGAGGCACTAGGAGCAACTCTGTACAATCACCTTCAGTGCTCACAGTGCTTGAGAAGGACATCAATCTCCCAGTTCCTATCCTTCTTGTGCCCCCCAGAGCAGACCCATCTCATGTCCTCAGAACTACTCCCTGGCAGAGAGAGGGTAGGACTGTTTGAGAAGCAGCTTTGAAAGCCAGAGAGCATTTACACGTGGAAGACAAGGATTTTTGTTTTGATGAGAGATCAGTAAGTCAAGGACTGTTATTTAGTATTTTAAGATAGTACAAGCCAATTGTCGAATAATTTTACCTGGTAAACACAATTCCTTAAGAGAGAAGCCTGAAACCCATCTGGAGGACCTATCTCTGAAGATCCCTAGACACAGGACATGCAAATAATTTATGAAGATCACTTCTCTCCCCCATTTCCAAACTACAGCCCTCCATTCCTCTGCTACTGAAAGTGGAAAGAATGTGTAGCAGTGGAGCCAAGGGGGGGCGGGGGTATGATGTTTTTTTTTTTAATGTGAATAAACACAATAAAAACAGGTCATTTAAAAATAAGGAATACCATTAAAAAGGGAGGATGAGTTACTGACTGTAGTTGAGCACAGAAGGTTCTGGAGCCATGAAAAGGGAAGTCTGAGCAGCCAGCAGGGCTGTTTCTCTAGGGTGTATTGTGCTAGAAGAAACCCACTTTAACTTTTCTCAGGTCAGAAGCCCTGCTATCCATCCTTTCATAAAGCTTCAGTTTCCACATTTGGAAAATAAGGACTTTGGCTGTGAGGGTTCTTAAGCTGCCCCCAACTCTGGAAACTTCTGATTCTGCAACACCCAGATATTTTCATTAAATGATGCTCAACTCCTCCATCTCAATAACATGTTAATCATCTGACTAACTGCTCAGCTTTCCGGCTCTATGAGATCATCACTGCCAGTTCCAAGTGCATTTGGCTGCCAGAGAGCAAACATTCCATGTGTGAACTGGGGATACATATTGCTGTGATAATAGCTGGCAAATTTGAAGCATGCTGATTTAATCTGAAACAGCACTAAGCTTCAACACACAATTGGGGACCTGGGCCTGGTGCAAAGCCTCCTAATTTGCTTTTAGGTAACATCCGTCAGAATGCCTCAGGACTTTGAGAAGGTAAAACTTGCCTACCCATGATCCTCAAAAAAGTTACCCGGTCCACGCCCCACCTTCCATCAGGTAAGATTCATTACACCTGGACCAACATCAGCCTTGCCTATGAGGCTGGGGCCCCATGTGTTGTGTTCCACAGTTTGGACTGCCACCGTCCTTAGGAGGCACTTGCCGAGGAAATCTATGTATATCGCATGACTAAATACAGACATGGCAGATGGTCATGATCTCTCAGTAACAGTCCATACATAGTTTCCAGAAGGCATCAGTAGCTCCTTATAGGTACCTTGAAATTTCAAATCCATAGATGAGGCCATAGGTTAAGGTGGGGAACGGGATTTTTTTTCTTTCTCACAGTTAATTCTCACACAGTGATCTGTATGTCGTCGTTGAGGCATACCAAAGATGTAGAAACACAGAGAAGGTAGGAGAGGGGTGGGGAAAGGGGCCATTAACTGGATACCTTTAGCATAGGGGTTAAGAATACAGGCTCTGGAGCTGGACTGCTTGGGTTTGAATCCTGGGTCTTCTACTTCTTTGGGGTGCTGTCTAACCTAAGGCAAATTCCTTAAACTCTCTGTCCCTCAGGTTCTTACAGGACTATTAATTCACATAGAACACAAAGAACAATGTCTGCTCCATGCCAATGCTACATAAATGTGACATTATTGCAGCAAGTCCCATGTTTTGTTTGGGTTTTAAAAGCTTTTTGTTTTTTATTTATTTTTTATTTTTTTAAGATTATTTATTTATTTATCAGAGAGAGAGAGGAGCGAGAGTGAGCACAGGCAGACAGAGTGGCAGGTAGAGGCAGAGGGAGAAGCAGGCTCCCTGCCAAGCAAGGAGCCCGATGTGGGACTCGATCCCAGGACGCTGGGATCATGACCTGAGCCGAAGGCAGCTGCTTAACCAACTGAGCCACCCAGGCGTCTCTGTTTGGGTTTTTTAAAGATTTTATTTGTTTATTTGAGAGAGAGGGAGAGGGAGAAGTGGACTCCCTGCTGAGCAGAGAGCCCAACGTGGGGCTTGATCATAGAACTCTGGAATCATGACCTGAACTGAAGGCAGACACTTAACCAACTGAGCCACCCAGGCACCTGCAGCAGTCCCATGTTAATTGCCTTATTACTCAACATTAACACGAGTTCTTTTTGAAAAGGAGATTACCGAATTCTGCTCCACTAATTATAACAATGTTTGTGACCAGAGGAATATACGAGGAAGGAAATAAACAGATAAGTGGACCAAACCCTTGTTTCCTTACTAGTCCCTTCTGCATAAAGGGTTTCATACTGTACCTAATAGCTTCTTTTTTTGACACATTCATGTGAATTAGAAATCTCTCCATGTCAGAATATGGAGATTCGTCTCAGGACGGACATAGAATAGTTTATTTACACAGTCCTGTATATTTCTTGTGTATCTCATGTTTACTGTGTACGGTACAAGATGTGGGAGGAACCATAGGTGGTAAAGTAGCATAGAGCATAGTTTCTCCAAGAAGCTGGTGGGGAAACTGGGGACTTAGATGAAATAATCCCAGACCAGTACAAGAGGGTCTGTAATAAAATATTAAATGGAATTCAAACCCAAGTGTCAGTGCTTGCCACTTAATAGGAAATAACAATACATTGTATATAACAACAGAGCCTAGAGCCTGCCTCCTGGCAGCTTTGGCTGGGACAGAGAGGAAATTCACCCATTAGTTCTCAGTTCTTCCAGCCTCCTTGAAAAATGACTCAAGACAAGAAAGACAAGTCTACACTCCCTTAACAAGCCGCAACACAGCAGCGCAAGGGTGTCTCAGCTGGAGCTGGAATGCACCAGGCCTACGCATTCTCTTGCAACTCCTTGGGCCTGTGGGCAGCGCAAAGATTTGTTCTCACTTCCATTCTCAGGTAGAGAGAGGGTCACGTTGTTCTCTTGATTCCCAAGTGGTGTAGATAAGCTCTTTAAGGCACAGCGACTCTGCTCAAGAAACCCAAATGAGAACTTTTTTTTTTTTTTTTTTTTTTTAAGTAGGCTCCATGCCTGGTGTGGAACCCAGTGTGGGGCTTGAACTCATGACCCTGAGATCAAGACCTGAGCTGAGGAGTCAGACACTTAACTGACTGAGTTACGCAGGTGCCCCGAGAACTCCCTCTCTTGAGATCCTCAGTCCTTTTGTTTGACTCTGCTTCCTTGGGAAGAATTCACAGGGCTGTGAGAGCAGTTGCCCTATGGGACCTAGTTAGGGACATTCTGTACTTAGGTATTCATCAGCTTTAGCCAAGGCTGTATTTCTTTTACCCCACCCCTAAGCACTAATCACTACCTAAACCAGTAACACCTGGTTGCCACAGAGAATTAGATTGTGTCAAAGCCCACAGTTGATGGGTAGGAGAAGAATCAATGAAACAAGATGGGATTGGGAGGGAGACAAACCATAAGTGACTCTTAATCTCACAAAACAAACTGAGGGTTGCTGGGGGGAGGGGGTTTGGGAGAAGGGGGTGGGATTATGGACATTGGGGAGGGTATGTGCTTTGGTGAGTGCTGTGAAGTGTGTAAACCTGGTGATTCACAGACCTGTACCCCTGGGGATAAAAATATATGTTTATAAAAAATAAAAAATAAAAAAAAAAAAGAAAGAAAGAAAAATAAACAAACAAACAAACAAACAAACAAAAAGCCCACAGTTGATATTCTTTCTGCAAGGCCCTAGCCAGCATCATACTAAGACCTTGGTTGGGATAAACCTTTTCCCTCTATCCTTGACAACCTATACTTCCATGCTTGCCTTTCTGTCTATATTGATGGGAGAATCAATAGTCAATTAATAGAAAAATATCAGGCATTTACTATGTATTTAGCTCTGGACAAAGCATGGGATCGGGAAAACGCTGGCAAGGCGAGAGTTCAAAGAAAAGTGAGATGGGGTGCCTGGGTGGCTCAGTCCATTAAGAATACAACTCTTGAGGTGCCTGGCTGGCTCAGTGGGTTAGGTCCTCTGCCTTCGGCTCAGGTCATGATCCCAGGATCTTGGGATTGAGCCCCACATTGGGATCTCTGCTCAGCAGGGAGCCTGCTTCCTCCTTTCTCTCTCTTTGCCTGCCTCTCTGCCTACTTGTGATCTCTGTCTGTCAAATAAATAAATAAAATCTTAAAAAAAAAAAAAAAAGGATCCAACTCTTGATCTCAGCTCAGGTCTTAATCTCAGGGTCATGAGTTCAAGCTGTGCATTGACCTCCACACCAGGTGTGGAACCTACTAGAAAAAAAAAAAAAGAAAAGAAGAAGAAAAGAAAAGTGAGGCATGGCCTGGTTTGGGGGGCTTAAAACCCTGAATGCCACACAGTAGTTTCTGAAACAGTGAAGGGCGATAGCACAGATGCTAAGTGCTATCGAATTTGGCAGGGAAAATGGGAGGGCAGAGAAGCAACCCTGGAAGTGAACAGAGGGCCCAGTATTACTGTTGTTGGGGCACCTAGGTGGCTCAGTTGGTTAAGCGTCTGCCTTCAGCTCAGGTCATGATCTCATGGTTCTGAGATCGAGCCCCACAATGGGCTCCCACTCAGTGAGGAGTCTGCTTCTCCCTCTCCCTGCTACTCCCCTTGCTTGTGCTCTCTCTCTGTCAAATAAATAAATAAAATCTTACAAAAAAAAAAAAAAGGAAAAAGAGTCACTGTTGTCAGGGGCATCTAGTCTCACCTCCCAAATACTCCTGCCAGCTTCTTCTGGCAACCCTGGGGGGTCAGTTCAGTAATACAAGATGACCTGATGAGAAACAGATCAACATTTTGCTCATGGATTCACAGAAAGTCAATGTTTCCCTGATCATTTTGGAAGCAACAGGACTAGACTATGTTTTTCGTATAATATTTTATTTTCCAATAAAGAAAAGTAGAAAAACTAGAACAAGGAATATTTGGAAACTTCCTCTACATTCATCAATTTTGCTGTATATTTACTTGATCTCTTTCTACAGAGGCACCCTCCTCCCCACTAGAAAGGAAGTTGTAGACATCATCCCTAAAGCCGTCAGCATATATCTTCCAAGAAGTGTATTCTCCCACCTAATGTAATTAGAATGTAATTATCACTCAGGAGAAATTCCACATTTGTGTACCATTTATATTCACTTTTCCCAATTGCCACACAACAATACCCTCTAGAGCTCTTATACAATCAAGGATTAGTCATTGCATTGGGCGTCTTTAATTGGCAACAGCACTCTACTTCCTTTTTTTGTCCTCTCATCTTGACATTTTTAAAGAGTGCAGCTGAGTCGTTTTGTAGAATGACCTACATTTTTTTTCTTTTCAAATTTTTAATTTAAACTCTAATTAGTTAACATACCATGCAATATGGGTTTTGGGAGCAGAATTCAGTGATTCATCACTTACATGTAACATACAGTGCTCCTCACGATAAATGCCTCCTTAGCACCCATCACTCATCTAGCCTGTCCCCCATCCACCTCGCTCCATCAACCCTCAGTTTGTTCTCTGTCATTAGGAGTCTCTAATGCTTTGTTTCCCTCTCTTTTTTCTTCCCCCACTTTCCCATATGTTCATCTGTTTTGTTTCTTAAATTCCACATATAAGTGAAATCCTGGGTATTTGTCTTTCTCTGACTGACCTATTTCACTTAGCCGAATACCCTCTAGCTCCATCAAGGCGTTGCAAATGGCAAGATATCATTCATTTTGATGGCAGAGTAATATTCCATTGTATAGATATACCACATCTTCTTTATCCATTCATCAGTTGATGGACATTTGGGCTTTTTCCGTCATTTGGCTGTTGTTCATAAAGTCGCTATAAACATCAGGGTGTATGTACCCCTTTGAGTCTGTATTTTTGTATCTTTGTATCTTTGTATCTTTTTGTATCTTTTGTATCTTTGATTAAATACCTAGTAATGCAATTACTAGCTCTATTTTTAACTTTTTGAGGAAACTCCATACTGTTTTCCAGAGTGACTGCTTCAGTTTGCATTCCCACCAACAATGTGAGGGGGTTCACCTTTCTTTGCATTCTTGCCAACACCTGTTGTTTCTTGTGGTGTTAATTTTAGCCATTCTTACAGGTGTGAGATGGTATCTCACCATGGTCTTGATTTGTATTTTTCTGACAATGGGTGATGTTGAGCATCTTTTCACGTGTAAAGATTTTTTTTAAAAAGTATTTTTAAGTAATCTCTACACCAAACGCGGGACTTGAACTCCAAGATCAGGAGCTGTATGTCTTACCAACTGAGCCAGCAAGCAGCCCCGGAATGACTCACAATTTGGGTTTGTCTGATTATTTCCTCCTGGTTGGATTCAGGTGCTATTTCTTTCTTTTTAAAAATTACTGAGGTAAAATATCTGTTCCACAACAGTAACCATTTTAACCACATTTAAGTGTACAATTCCGTGGCATTGAATACATTCAAAATATTGCACAACCATCACTACTGCCTATTTCCAGAATGTTTCCATCCACCCAAACAGAAATTCCATACCCATTAAACAATAACTTCCTATGTCCTCTACCCCCACCCAGCTCCTGGCAACCATCATTCTACTTTGGATCTCTATGAATTTGCCTATTCTAGGTATCTCATATAAAGAACATACAATTCTTGTCCTTTTGTGACTGGCTTATTTCACTTAGTGTGATGTCTTCAAGGTTCATCCATATTGTAGCCTTTATCAGAAGGTCCTTCCTTTTTAAGGCTGAATAAGATTGCTTTGTATGTATACACCACGTTTTGTTTATCCAGTCATCTGTTGACAGATGAATGGGTTTGCCTCTAACCTTAGGTTGTTGTGAATACTGAATACTATGAACACCAGTGTACAATTATCTGTTTGAGTCCCTGCTTTCAATTATTTTGGGTATATACCTGGGACTGGAATTGCTGGATCATATGGGAAGCCTATGTTTAACTTTTTGAAGAACCGCCATACTGTTTTCCATAGTGGCTGCACCATTTTACATCCTTACCAGCCTTCAGTTCTCATGAGGTCTCCAATCTCTCCACAACTTCACCAGTATGTTTTGTTTTGTTTTAATAATAGCCATCCTAATAGGTGAGAAGTGGTATCTCAATGTGATTTTGTTTGTTTTTAGAGATTTATTCATTTATTTATTTGAGAGAGACAGAGCAAGCATGAGGAGGGAGGAGAGGGAGAGGGAGAAGTGGGCTCCCTGATGATCAGGGAACCTCACATGGGGCTCAATCCCAGGACCCCCAAGTCAGTATCCAAGCCAAAGGCAGATGTTTAACCAACTTACTGAGCCACTCACGTGTCCCCAATATGATTTTAATTGTATTTCCCAAATGACTAATAATGTTGAGTATCTTTTTATGTCTTCTTGGCCATTTGTGTATCTTCTTTGGAGAAATGACTATTCAAGTTGTTTGTCTGCATTTGAATTGTTTGTTGTTGTTGTTGTTGTTGTTCGTTAAGTTCTAGAAGTTCTTTCATGTTTTGTATTTTAATCCCTTATTAGATATATGATTTGCAAATATTTTCTCCCATTCTGTGGGTTCTTTTTCACTCCTTTGATAGTATCCTTTATACATAAGTTTTAATTCTGATGACGTCCAAATTGCATACTTTTCTTTTGTTGTCTATGCTTTCGGTGTCATATCCTAGAAGTCATTGCCAAATTCAATGTCATTAAGAGTTTCCCTTAGGTTTTCTTTTAAGAATTAGGTAGTTTTATCTCTTAAGTTTAGGTCTTTGATTCATTCTGCCTTAATTTTTGTATATGATGTAGATAAGGGTTCCATTTCATTCTTTGGCATGTGGAAATATCCTGTTTTTCTAGCACCATTTGTTGAAAAGACTGTCCTTTCCCCATTGAATAGTTTTGTACCCTTGACAAAAATCAATGATTTCTGGCTTATTATTTCTGACCCTGTTCCATTGGTTTATATGTCTGCTCTATTCCATTTTAAGAAGTAATATGGTTTCTTCTAAACTCTTATCCTTGTACCCACTCCATCAAGGGGGGAATAAGGAGGAAAAGTCTTAAACACCAAAGGATTAAGTAACGAATGTTATGGTGCCCTGGATTTGAATGCTAGGAAGAATGCAACATTCTGGAGGTGCCCGATTTTCAGACTAGCATTCAAATTGTCAGTGTTGAGCAAGCATTTTGTTCTATTTTGAACCCATCCCTTGCTATCTTGGGCACAACCATTCTTTACATTTTTTCCCGTGTTACCAAACTTAGAGGACCCAAATACGCTTGCAAGTGATGCTGTTTTGAAATCCCACGTGATGGGAATGAGACTGATTCTGTGTGTGCATTCAGCCTTTAACTCATGAAAGAAGAATCGCTATTAGTCAGAGGTTCTTCATTGAGCACAATTTATTTGGGACACTGTAACACAAAATTTACATCCATTGTGGCTTCCAGTGCAATTAGGGAGGCAAAGTATATATATAAATGGATAATCATCTAGAGATGGGAAAGATGAAAAAGGAAATAGTCGCCCAAATCTCCAAATGTAGGATCTTTCCGGGATATTTAAAGAGGAAGAGTAAATTCCGTTTCAAGGGTTGAAGGGAAACAATATGGGGTATTAAGACGAAGGCAGATATGAATGAACTATCTGGGGACAGTGAGAAGGCCAGCCCAACTAGATCAGAGGGTATGTGTGGGAGAGCAGTGGTGGATAAGTGGGGTGGGGCTAAATTATGTAGGGTTTTTAAATAACCAGACAGAAGAGTGTGCACTTGATTTAGTAAGACAATAGGATACCCTTAATAGTTCTTAAATGACATGATTAATTTTTAAAATAAAGGATGGTGGTACAGTTTTAGGTAGATTTGCTCAGGAGGGAATGTGGGGTAGGTTTTTAGAGAAGAGGAATTGATTCAGTTATCATAAGACTTCCCTGGAAAGAAAAGTAGATCTTTGCCCCAAGTCCAATGTCAGATTGAGGTGTGTTTCAGAACCCTTGTTAATTGAAATCCAGTGTTAGAAAATGCACTGGATCTAAAATCCTGTAAGATCTTGCCCAAGTTCAAGCAGACCCACTAATCTTTCGTGTTAATGGCCTAAAATTTCCACTCTGGGTTCTGGTTTGGTTTGGCGCTCTCCCCAGATTGCCTCACTAGGGTGCCATGTTTCCAAAGCTACCAAGCTATGGGCAGGGCTGTAATTTCAGTTTCCTCATTTTTACAAAAGATCAGGTTTTCTAAAGCTCTTAGTGTATCAGCCAGAATTTGTGTTGAAAAGATACACAAAAACTGGGAACCACTGCGGTTGACTTTTAGCCCTTTCATCCCACCTGCATTCCCCTAAATGCTCAGCAGGACCTAGCATTTTCTCTCCACTCAGTGCTCTCCCTCAGCAGCCAAAGATTACCTGTTATGCACACAAGTGGTCCAAGCTGCTCTGTCCCAGAGAGGAATGTGGAGCCTTGCCAGTTGACATTTTGGGGGGTCACAGGAAAAGAGAGGGTAAGCAGGAAGTGTTTCATGGGCTAGAATCATGGGATATGCAAGGACACCCCATGAACATTCCAGAGCTCAGTGCTAGACAATGGCATATGAGGAACCATTAGACTGATTTCCCCTGTGGTCAGAGGCTGGCTGCATTTTTATCCTTCCTCCCCTGCCTGAACACTCCCAACATTGGAATTTCTTCAGATGGCTACTGTGTGTGGTTTTCAACCAGGACAAACAAAAAAGAGAGAGAGAGAGAGATTTGTTTTCCTGTCTGCTTTTGGTCAATGGAATCTCTGATTCGACTTAACCGGTCATGCCTTGGACACCCCGTGGCTGGTTAGGACTTTAAGCCCTAAGCACACGGAACTAGCTTTACTGACTCCTTTCCATCGCCCGAATCAGAGTACAAACTTCATCCTACCCCTCACCCCCAGCGTCCCTTCAAACTATGGTAATTCTGCAGGTAATTCCCAGCTAATATTCTACCCACAAATTGCTATTTCAGCTGAACTTCCCCATACTTGAGCATCCTTACCAAATATTTTGGGCTTCCTCATGGTCTAGTTACTTTCTCATCTGTAGGCTTTTCTGGTATAATTTTGAAGTGGTGAAAAATCTGCCCTCATTTTAAAAGGCATATAGTGGGCGCCTGGGTGGCTCAGTCGGTTAAGAGTCTCCCTTTGGCTCAGGTCATGATCCCAGGGTGCTGGTTGGGCTCCCTGCTCAGCGGGGAGTCTGTCTCCCTCTGCCCCTACCCCGGCTTGTGGGTGCTTGCGCACGCGCTCTCTTTCTCAAATAAATAATAAATAAAATGTTTAAATACATACATATACACAGACATAAATACATAAACAAAGGGCATATAGTAAGCTCAGCTCCCCGTCCCCCAAGAGATATTGCAGAAATCTGGATTTCTACTCCTTTAATACCAAATTCCAGCCTTCCAGGAGTTTCAGTATGGATTTCCCAAAACCTTTGTGCTTTGGTGTCTTGTTTTTCACCTTCTTTTTCCCCTAACTGAAAATGGGGTGAGGAGCAGGAGAAGGGATTGTGGATCACTGTGATTAAAAAACAAAACACACAGACGGCTCAAGGAGAATCCTGGCCCCTCCCATATCCAATCCCAGGGAGCAGGAAGTAGAAGCAACTCTCAGGTGAGTAAATTTGCAGATGCCCATGCATGTCCAGAACATTCCCCAAGGGTCATTAGAGACTGTCCAGCGGGGGCGTGGAAGCTATTCTTCCGTTTTGGTTTTCTTTCAAAACTTTCGTCCAGAGAGCATCCTGTTCTGTTATATACATCCCCAGCGCTTTCTCCAAATTGCTAAGTGGAGTACGAGACTCAAGTGCCTGACATTGGGTTAGAAATAGAAAATGAGCTGGCAAGACACTAGTCCCAAGCCTAGGATGGGCTGCTGCTGAGTCCTCCCCCACAAGCCCTCTGTACTTGGCCCTTCCTTCTTCCCCTCCACAGCCCCAGGGCTCAATCCTGTCCTTGTTCAACAGTTGAAGGCACTTTACGATATTTTCAAATATACCCTTGATCCCTGCACACATTTAAGAAGCAGCTGTTTTCCCTCCAGAACACTAAGCAGAAAGCCGACACCCCCCTTCCTTCTCCCTATCTTCCCCGGGGCGGGGGGTGGGGTGGGGTGGGGACTTGGCGGAGCTGGGACCTCTTTGTGGGGAGTCTGTGGCCAGAGGCGCACACACCTTTGAGAAGGAAAAAGCAGTGGGGTGGAAAGGCTATGCCCTTTGGGGATTGCATTTTGCAGGCTATAATTAATTAATTAATTAACTGGTTAATTAATTCACTAATTTGTTTTTATTTTATTTTTAAAATTTTAAAAATTATTGTTTTTTAAATTTCTTTTCAGTGTTCCAGAATTCATTGTTTATATCACTAACTAATTTTGAATTGAGCTCTACTCCCAACATGGGGCTTGAACTCATAACCCTGAGATCAAGAGTCACCTTGCAGGCTATACTTAGAAGCAGCTGTCCTGCTTGTAGAAAGCAGTGGCCCGCTCTAGCTATAATTATGTCCCTTTCTCTTCCTTCCTTCCTTCCGTTCTTTGTTTCTTTCTTTTTTAGTGACCTTCTTTCAGAAACTCGATTTTAAGGTGTTTACCATTTTCTGTAAAATGGAAAAAAAAAAAAATGTTGCCTTACAGGCAGGTGGTCCCCAGTGTATTCTCAGTCTCCTGAGGAAGGAATGGGGAGCAGTTTGGTAAAACTTCACTTGATGTTGGAGTTACCGGAGGATAGGAACTGAGGTGAGGCTTTTGGGATGACAGAGAGTCAAGTTCTTGTTTTTATCACCTAGACATTGGTGGACTGATTCAGGATTCCTGGGTTCCCATTTTCCCTTTTATCAGACCCATGCTACGTCCATCCACGTAACAGCATGGTGACCAGGTTTGAATCCCACCCTACTGGTTGCAGGACCGGCTTACTAGTTATGGGAACTTGGGCAAGTTCCTTGATAACCGGATCTGCCTCCTAAGATTACCGTGAGCTTTAAGTGCAAGGTGGGTAGGCCAGGGACCAGCATATATCGTGAAAGCATTCCTGAGATTATGGGCTTTTTCCTCTCCTTGGCTGTAGCATGACGAAGTGCTTGTAACTGTCATGTCGGTCATTCTGCACTCCTGACAGGAAGAACGTCCATTGTGTGCAAACACTCACTGTGAGTGTTGTTCTGAGGACCGGCAGAGGAAAGGAAAGATCTGGCTCCTACCCTCTGGGAGGGGAAGAGACTCCTCAGAGAGTTTCTCAGAGAATACGACTCACAAAGGGAAAGAATCTGCACCCAGCTTTCCCCTGTGGGAAATGTCAGGACATGGAGGCCTGTCAGAGGCTCTGGGACCGGGGATCGTCAGCAGCGCCTGGGGAGCAAAGAAAGCTGTGGAGGTTATCTTCATACCTCGAGGCCTCCTTCTGGCACAGAGTGTGAAAGAAGAGCGGGAAGGACAGACAGGACTGGGATTTGGCAGGGTTCCATGAGCAGCTGAGGAGCTCCGCCTCTAGGCCCCAAATCTGCCCCTTGGGGATTCAGGCTCCCCCTTCTGGGCCTAGCCCCACACTCAGAGCCCTGGTTCTGGGCACACTGGTGTGTCCTCCCTAGTGTGCGCCTGTGACGGGCCATGGCCATGCCCTTCCAGTCTTCCCCTGCCTCTCCTGAACCCCCGGCCCATTCTAGGCTTTATAATCAGAGTCCTCATTATTCTGCTTTGTCCATCCAATCTGTTAAGGTCCACTTCAATCTCATCTCCTCCCTGAAGCCTTCCCTGACCACCCAGCTCTCACTGCCCTAAGTTTCCTTGTAGTGGAAAGTTGAAATGTGGTTAATTACATTTGCCCCAAATATCTGAGCACCTGTTGGGTTGCAAGGCTCTGGGCGTGGATGTTGGGGAAAGTATGAAAGTAAAGGGCAGGGTCGTCTTTTATCAAGAAGGTTAGACTCTAAGAGAATGGCCTGGAAAATCCCCATGTTGCTTTGCAGGTCTGTTGTTATTATTTAACTTAATAACAACAATAATAATAAACCATTGGGGGAATACTTGCTATGTGTCAGTACTGTGCCAAGAGGCTTTCATGAACTATCTAACCCTTAATAGTTCTCCTGTAGGGGAAATGCTATTATTTGAGCCAGGCAGGCCGACTCTACTGTTTCCACTCCTCACCACGCTGCCGTAATTTTCCCCGTGTGTTTCACCTTTTCTGCTCAACGAGCATGAAACTCTTTGAGGCCAGGCACCTTGTCTCATCCTCCCTCAGCCCCTGCAGCACTAAACACACTGCTGGTTTTGGAGGTCAGCCGCACACGCCGCTGGTGAGTTGTCCGCCAGGATTCAGGGATGCCTCGGTGAGCAGGCCCGGCGGCGGCAGAGAGGAGAGATTGCCCCAGGTTTCATAGTTCCGGGCAGCAGAGCCAGAAAAATAGATGAGGAGTCCAGGGTCCACATACTGCTGGGGACCAACTCGCAGCTCACTCGCTGCCTCCAGGCCTAGACCAACATTACCACCGAGCCAGGCCTCTAGGTACTAGGTGGGCTTTAGGACCACTTTACAGCCTGCATGTAGGTCCATTAGGAACAGGCCTAGAAGGTTCCTGGTTAATGATTACCAAGACCCGGAAGTCCCCAACATTGCCTAGAACTAAGAATGTCCTGTCTTGAGGACAGACTCGTATCATCTTCACATCTACAAGCCAACCTTAGGATTGCTTAGCATGTCTGCCGAGTTAGAGTGATTGTATGTCTGAGAGCAGGGGCACTTGAGGCACAAAAATATCCGTCCTCATTCAAGGGGACAGATTCCTTGACATTTAATGAAAATCTTACTCCCGTTCTAGTTACTCATCTATCATGTTATCTCTTTCTTTCAGAGTTACTGATGGCCTAGATAGTATAATAAGCTATGCAGGGGAAAAAACAAAAAAACAAAAAAGGGACACCTGGGTGGATCAGTTCGTTAAGGCTGCCTTCGGCTCAGGTCAGGATGCCAAGGGTCCTGGGATCAAGGCCCATATCCTGCTCCTGGCTCAGCAGAGAGCCTGCTTCTCCCTCCCACTCTGCCTACTGCTCTCCCTGCTTGTGCTCTCCCTCTCTGTTAAATGAATAAGTAAAATCTTAAAAAAAGAAAAAAAGAAGCTATGCAGAGGGTGCCCTGGTGGCTCAGTTGGTTAAGCATCTGCCTTCAGCTCAGGTCATAATCCCAGGGTCCTGGGATCAAATCCTACAATGGGCTCCCCACTCGGTGGGGAGTCTGCTTCTCCCACTCCCTCTGCTTGTGCGCTCTCTCTGTCTGTGTCAGATAAATAAATAAAATCTTAAAAAAGAAAAAAAAAAGAAGCTATTTAAGACTTAAGGGCGCACACCACAAAACTGGTTTCCTGCCCTCCAGCAGCTAATAATCTCATGAAGGAGATGATTTTAGCTCTATAAACACACGTATCTACAACACAAGTCATATGATGATTATCATATCAACCGTTTATTAATTGCTCACCCTTTGCTTCTATGCTAATAATGTTTTAGCAGATGTTATCACACTTAATCTTTATAACAAATCTAGATGTAATTATTCCCATTTTATGTATGATGGATAAAGCTCTGAGAGGCTGATTTGTAACAGAGCTATCATTCAAGCCAAGGTTTGTTGGACCCCAAAGTTGGCTTCTAACAGCTACGCTGTACCGCTCCCCTTGAAAGGTCCAGACAGTGAGTGCTAAGTGAAAACAGAGATAAGGTCACTTTTGGCTCAGTTAACCAGAAGTCTTCTCCTCTAAATGATACTTCCCACTGCCATGGCCCAATCCTTTTTTTTCCCTTCATTTTTTTCCCCTACCTAGCCTTCACAGTACTACCAAATTAATGTTTCTTTCTTTCCCTCTCTTTCTTTCTGTTCGTTCTTTTTCTTTTCCTTCTTTCTCTCTCTCATTCTTTCTTTTTTTTTTTTAAGTGGGAGAGGGGAACAGAGGGACAGAGGGAGAGAAAATCTTAAGCAGACTCCACTCTCAGGGCAAACCCCAAGACGGGGCTTGACGCAGGACTCGATCTCACAACCCTGAGACGATGAGAGTTGGATGCTTAACTGACTGAGCCACCCAAAGCCTGACATGCAAGGTCTTCCACTGGCCAAGTATATCCTGGCTTTCCAGCCTTTGCTTTTTCTACTTCTGTTCCCTATATTTTTGCCAAATAGAACTATTTGCTATTCAGCATATAGATCCACCACTATTGCTTCCAAGTTTCTTTCCATACCTTCCATCTAGAATGCCTTTTCCTCAGTTCGTGTCTCCAACTCTTACCCGTTCTTTAATGTCCAGTTTAAATGTCACTTGTTACATGACAGTTACCAAGTTTGGGATATATACAGATATAGATATCTATATCTATAGATATCGATATAGATATAATTTCCATGTATTATTTATGAGTCTTTTTTCCTCTACTAGACAGCAAGTTCTTTGAAAGCAGAATCCAAATCTCATTCATTCTTTTTTTTTTTTTTTTTTTTAAGATTTTTTATTTATTTGTCAGAGACAGAGGGAGAGAGAGCGAGCGAGCACAGGCAGACAGAGAGGCAGGCAGAGGCAGAGGGAGAAGCAGGCTCTCTGCCGAGCAAGGAGCCCGATGTGGGACTCGATCCCAGGACCCTGGGATCATGACCTGAGCCGAAGGCAGCTGCTTAACCAACTGAGCCACCCAGGCGTCCCAAAATCTCATTCATTCTTATATTTTCCCATATCCCAGTCCCTAGTATCCTAGTACTTCTTTATGTACCTAGAATATCTTTATTCTATCATATCATATCCTCTATATCCTAATTAGATACAGTCTCCCATATCCTCCATGTCCTAACCTAATTAGAAGTCCATAAATATTTATTGGGTGAGTTAATTTTTTTAAAAAACTTTATTTATTTGACAGAGAGAGATCAGAAGTAGGCAGAACAGCAAGCAGAGAGAGAGGAGGAAGCAGGCTCTCTGCCAAGCAGAGAACCCGATGTGGGGCTTAATCCCAGGACCCTGAGATCACAACCTGAGCTGAAGGCAGAGGCCTAACCCACTGAGCCACCCAGGCACCCTGGATGAATTAATTTTTTAAATCGAAGGATAAACTAATTAAGTGGAAGGATTTGAATGTGTAGCACCTTCCTCTGCCAATCTTCTTTCGAAGTACCCATACCCTTACAGAAGCTGTGAAGATAGAGAGCTATAGTTTAGAGTCCTAGAAAGCCAAGATAGAATTGAACCTGGTAGGGTAAGAGTCTAGAGAACAATGGATCATTTGCTTGCTACATTGTAGAGGAAAAGGACAGGACACAGAGTTCAGGGTGGCGGGTAGAGGAAGGGCTGTAATAGCAATGAATTTCTTTCTTTGAAATATTGTCCAACATCCTGGTATTTGGGGAATCTGCCTCCCTTGTCTGGTGCAAACTGTGGCATTCTAGCCAAGCCTAGCAGCCAGGACTCTCACTGGTGGACCTGTTGCTTCACTGCCCCCAACCCCTACCCCTACCCAGCCCCTCCAGATGTATTGCCCTCCCTGTCATCCCCGAGCAAGTGTTAGGTGCAAACTAAGGCTAAGGTTGGACCCCCTTGGGCCAACTGAGCTTGGGCTCAAGTTGTGTAAAACCCATTGGACTTTCAGAATCAGAATCACATTTTAGGTGAATGGAAAAATCTTCCTTGATTTTGGCTTGCTTGTTCAGGGATTCACAGGACAGAGCAGGCTGAGCAGCCGACCTCAGCAGGATGCCTTAAGAAGGCATCTGCACAAAGGATGGGAAGGCAGAAAGACAGTCGTACCACCACAGAGAGGGGGCAGGAGGGGTGGAAGAGATGAGAGCAGCTTTCCATTTCAAGGACTACAAGTCTGCAGGTCCAGAGTTCCTAGATAGGCACTTGTAAAAATGGCCCTGTCAGGAGGGATTCTTGACTCTTAGGTAGTCTCTGTTCCCAAGCCCCTTTTATGGTTCCATTCACCTTATTCCAGCTTCCCAGGGGAGCTAGTACCGAGATGAGGTCTACATGAGCCACGCTCTGCCTTAGAGCTCGCAGCCTTTTTCTGAACCAGTCTTCCCAAGTCTAAGGAGCCTGTAATAGCAACTGGGAGATGGGACACTCAGAGGTCCCATTAAATGTCTGGTGAGACTTTTAGAACTCTGATCTTTAGAAAGCTAAGAGAAGGTAAAATTAAACTTATTGAAAGCAACCCACACCAGAGCAGAATTTCCTGACCTGAAGTCTCCAAATCCCAAAGATGTCTGTGGTGAATTCAGGGTGTGGGGGACCCACTGAAGTGGTGTGTAAAATTATATATGTTATGAAAAAAAAATTATATATGTATGTATAGGTGTGGCTGCCTTTGTTTCTGGAACGAGGGCCTGTAACCTTTATTACATTCTTAAAGGGTCTGTGACCTCCTGAAGTTAAACAAAACAAAACAGCACATTTTTCTAGAGGATAAAGGTGGGAACTGGGTGTCAGGGGAATTTGGAGGACATTCCAACTCCTCCCACTTCCCATGTGATGCAAACATGTGTGCGCTGGGAAACAGTGACAAATACAGGGAAGTGACAGGTCACTTAAAAAAAAAAAAAAAAAGCCCTTCAGGCTGATAGAATCCTGAGGTCTGTCCTTCTCTTCTTAAATGATACGACTTACGGGGGCGCCTGGGTGGCTCAGTGGGTTAAGCCGCTGCCTTCGGCTCAGGTCATGATCTCAGGGTCCTGGGATCAAGTCCCACATCGGGCTCTCTGCTCAGCGGGGAGCCTGCTTCCCTTCCTCTCTCTCTCTGCCTGCCTCTCTGTCTACTTGTGATCTCTCTCTGTCAAATAAATAAATAAAAATCTTTAAAAAAAAAAAAAAACACAAGTTAAAAAATAAATAAATAAATAAATGATACGACTTACGTAGCTGTCCCTCCTCTCTTTCATTTTGTCTTCGCTGCCACGGGATTACCTGTTCTAGAGAATGCTGTTTGTTCAAGGGCATTGAGCCTAAAAGGGGAGGCCTCGTTTGTTGGGCTGGCATGAAGAGCCACGGTCTGGGCAAGGTTGAGTGTGTCCTTCACCTGTTCTAGTGGAAGCCAAACTTGTCAAGCCTGTACCCCTTTAAAACTTCTAAAACATTTGTGGATTCCTCCGGGTAATTGTAATTGTACTTTCAGTATCCCTGAATGAAAAACTGCACGCTGATAAAAAGCAACAGTGTGGGTGATATTCCTTTAAATACGTATTTTTAAAAATGACAGGAGCATCTCTGTGTGTTTGAAAAACAGCTCAGCACTTACATGCGAGATGAATTATTTATCGCGTCTATAGGCAATGATCGGAAAGCCTCTGGATTCCGGAACCCCTCACTGTGGACCTCCTGAGGACCTTCTCCTCTTCCCTCAAAGAGGGAGTCACTGGTCTCATTTAAGCTCTTCGCTTTATAGATGAGGACACTGTGGTCTGAAAATATGAGTCTCCCAGTGAGGCGGGTGGAGCTCATTCGAGACCTTCCTTACTGCCACTGGAGGTCTTTGCAGGAGGCCTGTGAGGCCACAGAATGTTCTCAGAGCCTCCAGTCTCCCACTGGCCCTGGAACTCTCCTCTCCAACATCCATACCTCCACACCCTCCCCTCACTAAGAGGGCCACCTCTCCAAAGGGCACCTGAGGGAAGGAAGGACCCTGGCCCTCTGACAGGACTGCGTTGCTGCCATCAGGCACCCGAGCAAACTGTAGAATGGACCCTTTCGTGCGGTTTGCCATTAAATCAAGCAATCAGATTCTCCCCCTGCTTACCTGTGGAAGACGCTTTATTCCTTTCAGATTAGCAGACCTGAGAAACCATCAGACAAGAGAGTCAACTGAGGGGCACCAGGCCTTGGCAACAAACATAATGGCTGCCACTTGAGTGACTGAGCCACCCAGACAGGTTAAGCCCTGCCTCATGTGGTCCTTACCACACGCCTGTATTATTCTCATCCTCATTTGACAGATGAGACTGAGGCTTGGAGAGGTAAATGGCAACGCCACACACTTTCTAAGGGCTTCAGGGATGGGATTCAAAGCCAAGCCAAGAGCTAGAGCCTACAGGGGTAACCTCTATGCAGCACTCTGTTACGCCAGGCTGACTGGTCCCAGGATTCTTGGGTCCTCATTGGAAGTAAATGATATTTTGACCCCTTTACTCAAGGAATCATTCTAAAGCCAGTCATAGTTACCCAGTAATGCAGAAGCCCTTCTCTTCCAAAACTGGGAACCTCTTTGCCACATCCTCTAGGGACCCAGATGGACTCCATAAACAGTGCTCATCCATGAGAACACAGGCACTTGATCTTTAAAGTTCTGATTCTAGGGCACCTGGGTGGCTCAACTGGTTAGGCAACTGCCTTTGGCTCAGGTCATGATGCCAGAGTCCTGGGATTGAGTCCCTGATAGGGCTCCCTGCTCTGCTGAGAGTCTGCTTCTCCCTCTGACCTACTCCCCTCTCCTGCTCTCTCTCACTTTCTCTCTTAAATAAATAAATGAGATCTTTAAAAATAAAATAAAATAAAATCCTAATTCTAGCTCACAGCTCCTGCACAGAGGAGGTCAGAAAGGGTGAGTTCCTAGGCTCGTTCCCACCTCTGCCCAGGCTGTGCTCCACCAGGAAGTGCTCCCTGACAGATCCACTCACCACTAAGGCCTCCAGGCTGACTCAAAGATTTCCCTGGTCCACGAAGTTCTTCAGAACTATATGAATCCACGCTGATTTGTCTCATTCTTTCTGGAGGAATTTTCTCTTTGGCCTAATTGCAGCTTCTGCATTTGTCTGTTTTGACTCGTGGAAGAGCCTTAGCCCCCAGCAAGCTCCCTGAAAGCAGAAGCCAAACGTATTCAGTGTCGCCTGCCCCCAAGCACCCAGCACACGGTAGGACTGCTTGTCAGTACTTCCTACATGGAAAGCCATGGTCCTGAGAACTTCCTCCCTCCTGGACCATTCATTCTGGCTACAGCTCCTCTCCAAAGACATTGCTGGCTTCCCACCCCCTACCTAATTCCCCTGAGGCTCATGACCTTTGAAAGTGCTGGGATTTGTTTTGCTGCCCTCATCAGAAAGAAGCCTGACTTTTTCTGAGAATCTTTTTGTCTTTGGGGCCCAAGGGGCATGGCCTGGAAGACGTGAGACCAGTTTTTCTGCACCTGAACAGGGCTCTCCTTGAGCTCTAAGAGGCCATTCAAGGCTTCGGCAGCTCGGACTTTTAAAATCACCTGAGTCCAGACAGGGGGTTAAAAAGGCAAGAATCAGAGGAAGGTGTGTGAGTTTTCTTCTCCGCTCGTGTCTCTTTCTCAAGGGCTCTTCTTAACTAAGTGTGTTTGCCTTTCGCTATTCTGGGAGGCTGAGAGCCTCTTTTTGTCTGTAGACTGAGACAGAATGTCTGAAGCAAGAGGAAATCAAGCTCCTGACCCAATCCCCCCACCGCGGTGGAGCCCAGCGCTCTGGCGAGGTGACGAGGCGCTGTCCTGACTGATCTTCACTGGGTCAACTAGGACAGCTCGCTGAAGCCTCCTGGCCTTTGAGCCAGCCATACCCCTCTCTGAACCTCAGTTTCTTCAGCTGTAAAATGGAGGGGCTGGGCATTGATCACTGAATCCCTTCCTGCCCTGAATCATCACTGCCTTCTAAACTTTTTCCTCCCAACCTCTACCCCCACTCTGCCACTGACTTCCCACAGGACTTTGAACCACACGGTGGTCAGGGCTGCACCTTGGCCTTGCCCAGCTAGGAGTTCTATAGGTTGAGATAGTCCTATTGACAGAACAGGACTGCTGCCATCCAGTGTCCTGGCAAACTGCAGAAGGGAACAAGAGGGTCTTTTAGGCAGTTTGACATTAAATCAAGAAATCATAGCGTCCCCTACTTACCTTTGGAAATGCTTGGTCCCTTTCAGATAACCAGTGTACTATTTTCCACTGAATAATTTTACTAACAATAATATCTGAATTTTTTACCCGTCCTTTACAGTTTATGAAATGGTTTTATATCTGTGATCTCTCTCTCCTTTTTTTTTAAAAGATTTTGTTTATTTATTTATTTGAGAGAAAGAGAGAGGGAGAGCAGGGGGAGTGGCAGAGGAAGAGGGAGAAGTAGGCTCCACACTGAACACAGAGCCTGATGTAGGACTCGATCTCACAACCCTGAGATCATGACCTGAACCAAAATCAGGAGTCGGAAGCCCAACCGACTGAGCCACCCAGACAACCCAGCAATTGCTCTCTTTTTAAAAATGTTATTTTTAAGTAATCAATACAGCCTATGTGGGGCTCAAACTCAGAACCCCAAGATCAAGAGTCTGCACACTCCAATGACTGAGCCAGCCAGGCACCTCCCTACAATTCATTTTTAAATTCTCACCGGGACAACTCCACATAAAAGACAGGGATTATCATTCCTATTTTGCAGACCAGGTAAATGGAATGATTTACCTAAATTATTCAACCAGAATGACAAAGCTGAGAATGAATGTCCTACAGAGAAACCACAGGCACCTAGAAGCCAGGAGCAAATGCAGACCTGTTTAAGGATGTTTACCTTACCACGATAGGACTCAGTGTGAACATGTGAAGGAGAAATATCTGTAATATAGAAAATACATGCAAATGATATGTAAATCTGCCTCTGGAGATTTTGAACCAAGAGTTTGCTTGGTGCTTTGCAAAGGAACACAAGAGCAGTAGTTCGATTCCTTCCCGTGAGCAAGAACCAGAGAAAGTAGAGGAGATGGTGACCGGACAGAGGGTATTGGGTGATTTCCAGCCTGCTTTTTCTTCCTTCTGATAGTTTTTGTTGTGGAGGCAGAGGGTGGGAAAGGAGGTAAGGAAAGGAGAAAAGAGCTCCTTATGTTTGGCCCCATCCCCTTTTCAGGTCACAGCTCCTGCTCAGAGCTAGGCAGGATGCGAGAGCCCTCTTGAGACCCAAGCTCCCTTCCTGCAGCCCCAGGGCCTCCCCCTTGGGGGAGGGCAGTGATGAAAGTGCGCAGTGGGAGGGAGACGCAGGCTGTAATCTCTCCCACACGGTCCCACCTCTCTGAATCATGTAGGTCATGCCCTACTGTGCTCTGAGGCTCCTGGTGGAAAGTGGCAGAGTGTAATTATTCTCTCCAGAAAGGGAAGGCGTTGGAAATGGTACCCAAATTCAGCAAGATCATCACCCCTCAACTGGGCAAAGGAAAATGAGGTGATCCTTAAGGAGGTACAGCGAGAGCTTTGTACCTACAGCATGGTCCGGTCTGGAGAGGTCAATCTGCTGTGCCTTGGACACCTCTCCTGTCACTTTATAGCCTGTCCCCTGGGCTGGGTCAGAAAGTACAGCTCCCCCGAAGCAAGAAAGGCACCAGGTCAGGCAGGAAAAGCAGTTCATTTGGGCTATCCAAGGAAGACTCACAGATCAGAACCCAGGGCCCTGTCGACAGCATTTCTCAGAAAAGGAAACCACTTGGTCTGCGCTCACCAAAGCTGAGGCACTTTGGACAAATTCTCTCATTTGAGCCTCACATCATCTCTGTAAGAGGGGAACTATTCTGAGCCTCATTTCATGGGGGATCAAGGTCACACGGCTAGCTGGTGGCAGGTCCAGGGTTCATGCACAAGGGTTCCGCACCCTTGATCAGAGCATGACACTATCTCTACCAGGGCTCTGGGTGCAGACGGAGGTGCATGAGACCTCTGAATGGCAATGCCCAGAGAAACAGCGCTCAGGGTGCTGGGGAAGCAAAGGCCCAGGCTTTGGGTGACCAAGGCCTCTGGAGAGCAAGTGACTTCAGATCAACTTGTGAGGGAGCAGCCCTTTCCCGGGAAGCTGGGCCCTGGGCCGGCTGCCCCACGGTCATTGCCTAACCTCTGTGGCTAAACAAAGAGAGCTGAGGTGAGGAAATCAGAACATCCTGTGGAAGGAGCAGAGAACAGAAAACACACTGACGCCATGGGGCCGGGGGTGCCCAGGGGCCAGGGAACCCTGTGAGCCTGGCTGAGGGCCCTGGGGTGGGAGCCGCCTCGCTTGGCCAGCCGTGGGAGCCTCCACTGGCAATAACCACCTTGGAGAGCTCAGGGAACCGTGAGAAACTGGTCTTTTTATCCCAAGGAGCTTGAGAGCTTCACAGAACCTCTTAATTACAAGCCCAGGAAGAAAGGGAGGAAAACGGTGCTTTGGCCGGGACACTTGCCTCATCAGCTATTGTGAATGCAGGGCTGGGAGGCCAGGAGAGGTGCAGAGAGGCAGGCATCAGCAAGAGGGTGGCTCAGCCCAGGGCCAGAGCTTTCATCTGAGGGAAGAAGCCTGCAAAGCCTCAGCCAGAGACAGTGTGCTCTGACCGCTGCGTACTCTCCCCCGGGGTCTTTCTGCTGATGTCCTCTTAGTTTGTGCCAGTGCCCACCACGACAGCCTTGATCGCATGAGGGCAGGGGGCTCAGCCCCACAGCAGAGGGTGACTATACCCTTTTAATGAAATGCGGGCAATTTCAGCATCCCGCGTGCCAGAGACTTGCAGCGTTTATTCTGGAAGGTAAAGTAAGGATTTGTAATCCTTTATTCGCCTAACTAGGAACACTGGTCTCTAGAATCAGGTCATCTAAGGGCTGCTGTAAGGAAGCGTGTTCCATTTCGGACAAAGCTTATAGGTATGAGAAAGGAGATCATTAAGCAGTTTCCTTGTATCACGCAGAAGTCTGGCTTCTAATTTATGAGCTGGTGTATAGACCCGTTTCATAAGTCCCCGCTCTTGGCATCTTGGCGTCCTGCCTATTTGGAGAGGGGGTGGGAGTGCCTTTCCTGATGAAACCCGTAGCGCTGTCCTTGTCATTGTCCCTCGGACTGGAGCAATCACGTGTTTCACTGTAATGATAAGAGCACCATGCAAATGTTTTCTGGCATTCCATCCCTTGAAAACCTTATGCTGCTCTCACCCAAGGGTCTGGACATTTACCCTCCCAAGATCAAGACCTCCCAGCCTACATACGTTCCCTTTTTCCTTCATGCCATCTATAATTAATCAGCACAATGCAAAAAATCTTGAGGGATAAACCATAGAGAGCTGAGCAATTTATAGGTATGCAGTCTGGTTATTCTGGGCATGTTGACAGTTAATCCCAATGACCAGGTTATTACCATTGCCTCCTGGCTTTCCTCCTCTACCTTCTATTCCTGGTGAGGTCCACCTCTGCTCTTGCAGCTTTTTTGTTTGCCAGCCTTTCTTCAATCTAGGCCAGGCAACCAGTAAGGATAACAGGGTGGTCTTGGTTTCCCACCCTCAGAAATTTCCTGGGACATCTGGGTGGCTCAGTCCGTTAAACGTCTGCCTTTGGCTCGGGTCACAATCTCAGGGTCCTGAGATAGATCCCCACATCAGCCTTACTGCTCAGCGGGAAGCCTGCTTCTCCCTCTCCCTCTGTACCTCCCCCTGCTCACGCGCGCGCGCTCTCTCTCTCCTCCCCTTTCTTTCAAATAAATAAATAAAATCGAAAGAAAGAAAGAAAGAAAGAAAGAAAGAAAGAAAGAAAGAAAGAAAGAAAGATAGATCTCCTTGAATCAATCCTTTACCTTCCTAAGAAATTCCTCTGCTCCCAACAAATTCTCATTAGGTCTTTCTAACCAGTTGAGCATTAGCCCATTGAAAGTCCTCCTTTCTGAAGCCCTTCACAGTAAATAAAATCCCCTGTAACCTACACCCTCTCTCTCAGAGAACATCTTCCATCCTCTCGACCCACATGCTCTAGCCAGCACCATCTCTCTGCCAGTCAACAGGATCTTCTCTTGCCTGTCGGTCGACCCTGAAATGGGTACAGGAAGTCACGTGAGGTGCATTTCCGGTGCTGGGGGTGGGGGCGGCGTGCAGCCCATGGGGTGACGGGCTCTCACGTAGCCCTCGGTGATAGCCTATGGTACACGCTGTAGTCGTGGGATGAACCGGGTGCTTCAGGAGACCTGAGAAAGATAAATTTAGCCTATGGGGCTGAGGAAGACTTCCCGGTTGAGTTGGGCTTAAAAGAGTAGGTAGAATTTCTTCAAGCAGAGAAAAGAACGGGAAGCAGTATGGCCTTTGTGCGGGTAGAGTCTGTCCTTTAAAAAAATCATGCTCCTGGGGTACCTGGGTGGCTCAGTGGGTTAAAGCCTCTGCCTTCGGCTCGGGTCATCATCTCAGGGTCCTGGGATCGAGCCCCACATCAGTCTCTGCTCAGCAGGGAGCCTGCTTCCTCCTCTCTCTCTCTCTCTGCGCCTGCCTTTCTGCCTACTTGTGATCTCTCTCTGTCAAAGAAATAAATAAAATCTTAAAAAAAAAAAAAATCATGCTCCTTTGGAAAAATACGACATGTTCCCATTGATTCCTCTGGTCCCTGAGATTTGAGGAAACTTCCTAGGGGCCTGCACTTTTCCTCTGAGAATCTCTCGTTCATTGGAAGTAAGCGCTAACTACAGATTATTGTTTCAACAGTCCACAACAGATCAGGGGTTTCCCTGCACGGCTTCTGGTACACAGTCACATAACCATGCTCCCTCGATTCTTCAGGGAGACCGTGGAATTGTGGAATCTTTCTGGAGTCCTGGCAGGGCCTCTGCAGGCACTGTCGGGGATGTGAACTTGTACACTAAGGGGAAGAGGTCAAGACCTCAGGCTTGCTTACGTTTTCCACAGCCTCTCCAGGCCTGGCAGCTTCCTCATCTGTGCATGACAGCTGTTTGTTTTCTAGAGGGTGCTGACCATGCATGCCACCCAGCATGTGAAGACACAGTCCTGCCCTCAGGCCTTTGGGAACCAGAGCTAGAGACTCAGCTCTGGGTGCAAACACAGCTTGAAAAGCAGACAGGCTGAGCCCGAAGGTGTGAGGCCTTTGTTCCCTCCTCTGAGAGAAAAAAAAAAACGAGCTGGCTAGACAAATTCTCTGAAGAAGGGAGCACACAGGGATACCCAAGAGCTCCCTTTGTGGAGGATAAGAGGGGAGGCTGGAATCCCGTTAGTGTCCAGGCACCAAAGAATGCCTAGGGATGGAGAAGGGCAACACAAGCCTGAGGCAAGTGGGAAACAGATGGAGGCCAGCAGTGAGGGAGGACCGGCCCCACAGGGGAAATGAGAGGCCACCCGGTGAGAGGAGTGCCATCTGCTAAGCCTCCCTTGGCCCCACAGGCCTCATCCGGCATACTGCCCCTCCCCACCTAGGGCCAGGGGCTCACAGCCCCACACCCACACAGATCTAAATCAAGCCCTGCTGAGCAGGTGCCCATGGAGAACGCTGGAAAGGAAAGGCCAAAAGAACTGGTAAAGATGAAACGTCAGGAGGCAGTATGGAGCCATGTAAAAGACACAGGGCTTTGACCCAGACCAGCCAGGATTCCTTCCTTCCCTAGTTCCATTCCTACCAGCTGTGTGTCTTTGGCCAGCTGATTAGTCCTTCATAACTTCACTTTCCTCTCTGGAAAATGGCGCCCTGTAGGGTTTCAGTGGCATAGCAGTAAAGTGTCATACACAAGTGCCGGGTACACGGTAGAGGTACACTCGTTACTCCTTCCATGGAAGAGAAGATGTTCATTCTTTAAAATCCACAGTGAGATTTAGAATTAGAAAGAATGAGTTAGAAAGAAAGAGAAAAGGATCATTTTGCATTCTTCCTGGGAGCCACAGAAAGGACAGATCTGATAGAGCTGCCCTACGGAGTTTGCTTATCAGCACGGGGAAGCTGTTTCTATGTGTCAGATTACCCCCAAAATCAACCAGCCTGATGGCAGGGAAGGTGGAGTGAGACTGGGGGGTCCAAGGCCAGGCGGGGTTCCAATCCAGGCTCTGCCACTAAACCTCCGTGGCCAAACTTAGCTTGATGCTTTTGACCCCCTTCACCCCTAATTCTGAGATACTACAAGGCCTGCTTAGAGTCCCTTGGAAAGTCCATAGACTGACCTGCTAGCCAATCAACCAGGCAATCAACCTAACCATCCATTTAGTTCACCTCCGATCCCTCTATTATAATGATTAAAGGATCTAACTAGCATGCCACGGAGTGGGCCACAGAGGAGGGGGCCCCTGGCTTACAAGGATACATAGGTTTTTACAAGGATCAGAAGACACTTAGACACTCTCGGTTAGAGGTAACAGAAATGAACCTCAAGTATCTAAAACCAAAAGGGAGAATTTATTACAAGATGTCAGAGTCTCTCCTAGGTACCATAGGCAGAGTGATCAGTGAGGCCATACAAAGTAGTTCTGGAACCAGAAACCAGGAAGCCAACCTAGGCAGCTTCTTTCACTCTGCCTTTCCAAGGCTGACTGGCCTTTCATTTCTGCTTCTCCTTAAGTGTCTTATTTCATGCTATCATCACCGGTTGGATGGCAATAGTGAATCTCATTTGCAAATTTATAGGAGAGAGAATCTGATTGGCCCTGCTTGGGTGGGATGCCTATGCCTGGTCCACTCAGCCAACAGACAGACGAGCCAAGCATTCACAGACCACTAGGATAAACTCTCATAAATAGAACTCTCTAGGCTGCTCCTAGGTGAGTAGAGTTGAGGAATCTCAGAGAAGGGGAGGTTGTGACCGCCCTTACACCCCAAAGTGTGTTAGAATACAACTAACAAAGGTTAGTTAGAATACAAGTTTGGCAGCTCTGTCAAAACCCAATATAAGAAGGACTTAGACAAGATGGAAGTTTATTTCTCTCCGGTGGGAAGAGTCTGAGTGTATACACTGCAGGGATAATACGGGGACTCCCCAGTGTTAGGAATCCAGGCTCCTTCTAGCTTGTTACTATACTCTCAGGATATTTGTCTTAAGCACACAGTTGAGGATGGCTCACCATTATGTCCAGTCTAACTGGACTGGCCTTCCTTTTAAGTGCATAATTGTTTTTGCTAACTCTTTCTTTCTTTTTCTTTCTTTTTTTTTTTTTTTTTTGTTTTTTGTTTTTTTAAAGATTTTACTTATTTATTTATTGGGTGGGGGGCAGAGGCAGAGGGAGGGAGAATCTCAAGCAAACTCCTTGCTGAGCACAGAGCCCAACTCAGGGCTCGATCTCACGACCCCGAGATCATGGCCTGAGCTGAAATCAAGAGTCAGATGCTTAGCTGACTGAACCATGCAGGTACTCCTCCTGAAACTTCTTATTAGCTAGAACGTGATCACGTGGACATACCGCAAGAGAGATTGGGGAAGGTTGACTAGGTGGTCATGTGATAGGCTAGGTTGTCATGTGCCTGGTCAAAAATCCCACCACTCTGTGAGAGGATTAAATAGATACTGGGGGATGATCTCCTTCAACAAGAAAGAGTGGCCTTGGTTCCTAGAAGTTCATGGAAGTTTTCGTCCCTCCTGACTCTAGCCTGGAGAGGAGGTTCTTGCCCTGGGGGACAGATATGGCAGGCATGGAAGCATGGACATGGGAATGGCGAGGAGGACAGAACAGGACGAGTTTAGACTAAGCAACATCTAAAGCCCTTTGCCCTCTTAATGCCACTTTGAGAAAGCGTGAGGGTGATGGGCCTCTTCCCCTATCCTAACTTAGGGGATAGAAGCGGAAGTTCTTGGGACAGATTGCAGAAGTGAGCTGTCTAACACGGAGTTCTTTAAAGAACACATCTTCAGAGCTGCGGTTCTCCTGGGCAGAGCTCATCTTGGTTAAACAAGATGGAGCTGAAGTCATTTCCTTTAGGCACTAGACCCACACATTATGCCCCTGCCTAGCAACCCCATCCTGCAGCTGTGCTGGGCGGAGCAGCTCAGAAGAGCTAATCCATCAGGAAACCACGCTGGGCACCTACTGTTTGCAGGGCACAGTTCTGGCTGCTGCAGGAGAGCCCACGGCAATGGTCGGGGTGCGTTTAGCAGAAGGTTGCGCTCACCAGCCCCTTCCTCTCTGCCACCAGACTGACCTTATCTTTAGCTGAGGACTTCCTGCCCACTGTCAAGTAATGACGGGGCAAGAGGCTTCAGTTCCGAGTCAGCGGGATGCTGTGGCTTTGCTGACTCTGCACTCAGACTCTCAGCTCTGTACTCTGCCCCAGAAAGGAGGGCTGCCAGAGGGGGCTGACTGTCAGCTACTCCATAGCATTGACCTTGTGTTTTTCGGGGGTCCAGCACTGAGCGTGTGTGTATGTGCGTGTGCATGTGTGTCTGCACTTGTCAGGATGGGGAAGGCAGAACAGAGGTACCACATGACTGGGGGAAGTTAGGAATTCAAAGTGGACTTCGTAGTTTTTAGTCAGGAGCAGAGAGAGCCCCAAGCTAAGAATCGACCTGTGCTCACACTCTCTTTGGCTACGACTGAACTGAGTGTTCAAATATCATTCCCCCCATTTTCAAAAACATCGCGTTGCTCAACTCCAGAGGATTTATAAAATGAAAGAGAATTGGCCCGGGAGCCTTGCAAAGACGAGGTCTCTACTTCATTTATCTGTGCCCTTCAGCACCTGGCATGGCACCTGGTACCTCTCCAGTGAGTCTGGTCCAGACCAAATCACTGAATTCACTTGTTCCACCTGACGTGTAAGGAAACCGAAACCCAGGGAGGGACAGAGATGGGAGATCAAACATGGAAAGTGCCCAGTACCTGACCTTGTTGAGAACCCGATCCACGTAAGTGGCCTTCCTTTTGAAACGGCGGCACCACGAGTAGACCCCAGATCTCTGACCTTTGACACCTCCACTCTTACCCCTCACCATGTTGTTCTAAGTACGATGCATGGTTAAGGAACAGGGTTAAACCCTGGAGCCAAATGGCCTGGGTTTGAATCTTGGTTCTGCCATCTACTACACGACCTCACTTACTCTCTTTCTGCCTCAGCTTTCCCATCTGTACAATGGAGACTGACATTGTATTTAAGATCGCAAGGTTGTAGTGAGGATCAAATGAATTAAAATATACAATACATTTAAAGTACATAAAATACACTTACAAAAGTGCCTGGCACATAGTAAGTATGTTCTCGCTGCCAGTCACAGGAAATGTTAGGCTTTGGTCACCATCATGGTGGCTGCAAAGTCAGTACCTACACTCAGTCTTCACAAAGACATCCTTTTAAGGATGGAGTTTGCTATTTCTGACTAGAATTAAGATTTCCATGGTTATTTTAAAGGACTGGAGACTCTGTTGTGTAAATTTTTTGAGGGCTGTGATGCACCTCTAGGAAGGACTCCCAATGACTGAGTTCAGTGCCATACAATTGGTGGGCAATTAGGAAGCAGTGATCAGCAGGAACCTGGAGTCATTGTGCTCGATCCACAGCACATTGATGGCTGAGATAGGACACGGGTTTTCTACAAGCACATCTCCTTCCCTTAATATCTTTCCAGTCCCAGGCTTCATTCAGATTTACTCAGCATTCCAAAGTCCCTGGAAGCCCCCCAGCATGAAGAAGGTGGCTAAACGCCAAAGGACCAGAGCCAGGAAAACTATGTGAGAGGCAACCTTGCTTCTGCCAAGAATGGGATGTGATTTCCTACCCCTACCCCCGCAGTGGGCCCCCCAACCTTCTGTCATTCCCATTCCCTATCCACTCCCAGCCCTATGGGCCACGGATTTCTGCCTGAAAAAGCAATTCAGCATTGCTCACTCAGGATATTTCCCCCTGACCTACTTCCTGAGTGCTGGGGCCGAAGGCTTGCCCTGCTGAGAAAGGCTGGGTTAGCTCAGCATTTCCCCTGCCAAACGTCACCCAGATGCTGAGTATCTGTCACTCACTCCTAGTCAATTGCCACACCTGAGAGGTGGCTTTTCTTACCGGTTTCCCATGTTGACACCTAGACTGACTAACCTGACAGGTTCCCGGAACAGAGCTGAAACCTGTTTCCTGGTAGAAACGTGCTTTTGCCTTTTCTGTTGTATGCCTGTTTTTGTAATTTGGTTCAGAACCACCATTTATTGTGGACCCAGGGACTGAGACGGTCATTCCCAAGTGTTCCTAGTTCCTTCTTCTTCGTCTCCCCCCCCCCCCCATCCTCTTCATAATCAATACCTTACAGGGCACCTACTACATTTTCAGGGATTCTACATATTACCTCTAATATGCCCAGTCCTTGACCTTGTGAAGTAGTTATATTAGGACAGTGTTTCTCAGACTTTAATATGTAGAGGGAAACCTGTTTTGATGTGATTCTGTTGAGTAGGTCTGGGAGATGCATGGGAATCTGCATTTCTAACAAGATTTCTAACCAGCATGATGTTGGTGCTTGCTGGTTCTAACTCCTTGAGTAGCAAAGGTATCAGGAAGGCTCTTTTGGTTGCAGGTGACTGAAATCCAGTGTGAACTAGTTAAGCAAGAAGAGGAGTTTGTTACAAGGATAGTGGAGTGTCCCACAAAGCCAAGTATAGGATTAAAAATGTGCCTCCGGAAGAGTTGGAGCCAAAGGAGACCCGAGACCCCCTTGGTCTCTTGCCACTGCTTTTTCCTTGCACGCACTTCATTGCTTCATTCTCCCTCCACCCCTTCCTTCCTTACTTTCCCCTCCATCCTGGTTAGGGCTAAGGCAGCTTTCCCCACAGTCCTGTGGATTCCACATCTTCTGCTTCCTTGATTTCCTGCCTTGGTTAGGTGGTGCACATCTTCCAGTAACTTCCTAAGAAAGTGAGCAAAGGAAGTAAAATGTTACTTATTAATATAACTGAAAATGTCTTTATACTGGATCGATGGTTTCCCCAAGTACAGAATTCTAGTTTCCAGAATGGCTGTTGTAATACTCAATGCCATATCAGCCCTCTGTCCTTTGTATCTCACGTCTGGAAGTTTTTCAATTCTTCTCCCTGACCTCTGGTATTCTGGAAGTTCACAACGCTGTGCCTTGGGATGGCTCCTTCCTCACTCATTATACTAGGCATTTGATGGGTCTTTTTGACCTGGAAATTTATATCTTTCTGTTGTGGGAAAAAAAATTCCTTTGATTATTTCTTAAATGATTTCTTTCCCCCTCTTTTTTTGTTCCGTCCATCTGGACCTCCTGTTGTCAGGATGTTGGATCTTCTGACCTGATCCTTTGAGTTTCCTAGCTTCTGTATCTAATTTATCATCTCGTTATCTCTTTGTTTTACTTTCTGGAAGATTTCATAAACTATTTTTTCTAACTTTTCTTGTTGAATTTTAAATATTTATAGTTTTAAATTCTCAGAGTTTTCTTTTATTGTTCGCTGAATATTCCTTTTTCTAATAGGCTACCATTCTTCTATGAGTGGAATAGCTTCTCTTCTGTCTCCAGGGATATGATTCTTTTCCCTTTTTTGAACTTTTCTTCTCTCTACATTCTTTTCTCTGCACTTCTTACTTCTTTAATTTGGTTTCTGTCTTTCATATAGACTTCCTGTTTATATTAAAGAGTGAGGTGCTAAACAGTTTACCAGATGAGAACAAAGAAGTAGCTGATGGCACTCTTCATTGCACCCTTTTGAGTCTTTTGAATTCTGGACCATATTAGTATAAAACCTATTCAAAAACCAAAACAAACCTTTTAGAACTTTATTTTAAGCTTTAGGTGCATGGGTATAACTTATCCATTGAAGAACTTCACTGTAGAGATATTGATATGGGGTGTCAAGCAGCTTTTTATCTGAAGAGACTTCTAAATGTCAACGTTTCAAAGTCTCTCTGGGCCATTAAGTCTTTGCTGATAAGAATCTTCTAGACGCCTCTCTGGAGATGGGTGTTAGGGGAGGGTGTAAGCCTACCTGACAATTTTCTTGAATGAGTGTGGGAGGAAGGCTGGATATCCTATTGTTGAGAATGAAGTTTGTTAACCAGGAGCCTCAACCCTCTCCTAACCACACATACAACTGGTCTGTCAGCCTCTAGGGGATGCTTCTCAAGCTATCTGTGGTGAAGGATCTGTTTTTAAATCTGATCTGTCAGGGACCCACATGTAGTTCTAGCGTGCATGGCTAGTCCATATCTCCTACCACACATGACTTCCAACTGGAGTTCAAACATCCAAACTCGTCTACATCCTGTTCAGCAAGAAAACTCCACTGAGAACTCACTTGAATGTTGAGGCAATTTTAATTTTCTATAGAAATTCTAAATACTTGTTTGTATTTTCTGTACTTATCTTATTAGGGCCAGTAACAAAGTCTGTGGGCCTAAACCAGTTCATGAACCACGACTTAAGACTACTGCTCTAGAAAAGAGCAAATCTCTAATCTCTTGCCTGGAGGAGGAGCTGTCACCAGGCTTTGAAGGGGTGTTCAGGGGACATCGGGAGTGTTGGACTTCTGTGAGAATAGACTTTTAGCTCATCCCCCATTTCAACTCTGCAAGTCACTCCCACGTTCCTTGGTACCCTGTGTTTCCAATGATGTTTATCCAACTGAGCCACCCAGGCACCCTGAGAAGCCAGCAAGATTTTGAAAAGCATTTTTTAAAAAGATTTTATTTAAGAGGACCTTCTTGAACTTCTCATGCCCCATTATTGGTTCCTTTCCGCAGACTTTGGGCCACAGCTTCTATTGCTTGGTCAAATCATTTACCCCTCCTTACTCTTTTTTTTTTTTTTAAGCTTTTTTTGCCTTTTTTTTTTTTTTAAAGCAATTTATACTTTTAAAAATCCCTTTCAAGGGCACCTGGGTGGCTCAGTTGGTCAGGCATCTGCCTTTGGCTCTGGTCTCAATCCCAGGGTCCCGGGATAGAGTACAGAATCTGGCTCCCTACTCAGTGGGGAGCCTGCTTCTCCCTTTCCCTCTACCCCTGCTTCCCTGCTTATGCTCTCTTTTGCTCACTCTCTCTATCAAATAAATAAATAAAATATTTTTTAAAAATGCTTTTCAAAATCTTGCTGGCTTCTCAGGGTGCCTGGGTGGCTCAACTGGATAAACATCATACTCTTGATCTCAGCTCAGGTCTTGATCTCAGGGTTGTGAATTCAAGCCCGCATTGGGCTTCACATTGAGCAAACTGCCTACTTAAAAGACAAAAAAAAGTACTGACTTCTTTGCACGGTTCATTGTAGAAATATGGAATTTTATGGACCCAGAATAGCCAAAATAATCTTGAAAAACAACAAATTTGGAGGACTTATATATATCCCAATTTTGAAACTTACTGCAAATCTACAGTAATCAAGCAATCAAGTGTGATACTGGCATAAGGATAGGCCTACAGATGGATGAAATAGAATTGAGAGTCATAAAGAAACCTTTATATTGTGATCAGTTGATCTTTGATAAGAATGCCAAGACAACTCAGTGGGGGAAAGAATAGTCATTTCAGTAGGTGGTGCCAAGATAACTGGAGATCCACACACAAAAGAACAAAGCTGAACCCCTACCTCACACCACACACAGAAATTAACTTAAAATGGATCATAGACCTAAATGTAAGAGCTAAAATTTTAAAACTCTAGAAGAAAATATAAGAGTAAATTTTCATGAGAAAAAGCTTTCTTTGATGTAATACCAAAAGCACAAGTAACAAAGGAAAAAATAAATTAGTCATGAAGATTAAAAACTTCTGTTTCCAAATGACACCATCAAGAAAGTGAGAAGAGAACTTTCACAAGAGAAAATATTTTCAAATCATATATCTGATAAGGGACTTGTATCTGGGATATATGAAGAACTTTTACAATCTATAATAAAAAGGCAAATAACCCAATTTTTAAATGAGCACAAGATCCAAATAACATTTTTCCAAAGAAGATGTATCTATGGCCAATAAGCACATGGAAAGATGTTCAACATCATTAGCCATAAGGGAAAGACAAACTCAAAACTAAAATGAGATGCCACTTGATACTCAGTAGGAGGCTAACATCACAAAGACAGATAGTAACAAATGCTCTTAAAGATGTGGAGAAATTCCCTCCAAAATATGAGCTCTTCTGAGAGCTCTCTGTGCTATAAAGACACTTTAACAGATGCCTCACTCTTTTATTTCCCAGAGAGTGCTGTGTCGGAAGTGGGTTCTGATACTTCCATAATAAGAGCAGAACTCATTAGAAACAACATGCCATCCTGATGCAACCAGTATTGCAACATAATTATCATTTCTGAGAGGGTATCTGTTCTAAATTTGTGATTTTCTCTTTATTAAGGAGAAGGGGCAAGAATCTAATTGAAGCATCTCAAGAGAATATTTTCATGTTGGACTGTATTTCCCCCCATCCTCTCTTCCTGTGCAAATTAAAATGCTGGTCTGATTTATCTCAGTCTTTACAAAAAAAAAAAAAAAGATGTGGAGAAATTGGAACCTCACATTGTATTCATGGGAATGTAAAAAAGATAAACATAGACCATAGGACCCAGCAATCCCGCTCTTGTGTATATATTCACACAATGAATGAATGTTCAAAGCAAAATTATTGATGGTAGTCAAAAAATGGAAACAGCTCAAACAGTCAACAGCTGAAGATGGATAAGTCAAATGTGGTATATCCATACAATGGAATTTTACTTAATGATAAAAAGAAATGAAGTACCCATACATGCTACAACATGAATTCTGGAAACATAATGCTTAGCAAAAGTCACAAATGCTTCCATTTACATAAAATGTCCAGAATAGGGAAATCTATACAGAGAGAAAATGGATCAGTGGTTACCTAGGATAGAGTCCAGGGGATGGGGTGGAAATGGTTATGGAATTTTTTTTTCAAGGTGATAAAAATGTTCCGAAATTGATCATGGTGATGGATGCACGACTCTATGAATATACTAAAAGCCACTGACTTTTGCACTTTGGATAGGTGAACTGTATGGTGTGAGTTACATCTCAATAAAACTGGACTTTCTAGAGTCAATGCAGCATGTCTAACTGCAAGTCTCCAGCATCATCACTCTTGAATGTGGAAGTCTCCAGCTTATCTTATGCACAGTGCTCTCACTTTATCAACGCATTAGATCCAACCTGAGGTGTCAACACTTGCTCTCGATCTGATCGTGACTCAAGGGATTGCTGTTGGCTCAAAGGATGTACCGAGAAATAGTGTTTATTGAGGCAGACAAATTAATAAACTGTGCCTAACTTGACACTCTTATTCCATAGAAAATAGTTTCTTTGCTTTTTAAAAAGATATCTCCTTTTATTAACATCCATTAGTACAAAAAGCCCCTTCCTACTGGCAAGGCTCAGAATGTGTTCTGAATGAGGGTACAAACCCAGTTTGCTCATTTATTCAACAAATATTTATAGAGCATTCACCATGTGTTGGCTGCTCTGGCAGGTTCTGCAAATGCAATAAATGGCAGGCAAATTACAGAGAGGAGAGCTGAATAACTAAGCCTTGGTCCATGTGGACCTAAACCAGTCTGTCCTGGATCTTAAAGGGCAGAGGAATAGGTGGTTGTTAACTATTGAGGGATTCGGGGAAATGTCCACATATCTTTTTTTTCTCTTTGGAAAATCAGGATGGGTTTTTAAAATTATTACTATTACATAAATATTAGAACAATACTAACAGAAATGGGGAATAAAAGAAGTTTAACAACAGTTCTGCCCCCCCGCCCCTCCCCCAACTGATCTCATTTCAACCCATTTCTCAGCTCCTACCCAAGGCTGAAGATTCTTCCTCCATCTCTCCCTAGCTTTGGCCACCTCCATTCTATGCCTCTCAGAGGACCCAGTTCAGAGGACCTCCTAAGGCTCACTTTGAGAAATTCAGACCCGAGGCGTTGAAGCTTCTGGCAGCCAAGACCTCCCAGTTGCTCAGGAGGTAAAGGAGTAGATGTGAGTCCCAGTGCCAGTTTGCTTCGGGGCACATTCCGCAGAGTTGGGCAGGGGAGGGCTGCTGAACATCAGGCCTCTGCTAGTCTGGCCAAAGGACGGGGGTGGGGTGTTTCCTCAACTGTGTAAACCTTGGCATTAGAGGTGTCCCATGTTCAGAGACTGGCCATGTGAACAGTGTCACCATTAAGTCAGTGGGTGACATCTTAGGAATGTGAGTCCCCCACTCAATCGTGTTGGGCTGCAAGTCTGACCTCGCTGATGAGGAGAGACAGCAGGCCAGCCCCAGGGACACTTTTCCACACTCTGCTGCGGAGAGTTGGGTCCAAATGCTAGCAAAGCCAAGAATGTGTTGTGAGATCTTGATGGGTCCCTTTACCTCTCTGAACCCATTTGTTGGTCTGTAAATGGCGATAATAATCCTCACCCTGAGGAACGCTGTGGGAGTTAGAGATGGCAAGAAGCCTAGCACAGCATCTTCCTCTCAGTGGGTTACTTGCCGCTGTGTCTAGGACACCTACCTATTCTTGTGGGCTACGAGCCCCCCTGAATTTCTAGGATTCAGCTTTGTTATTCTCATCTCTCAGTGAATAGAATTTTTTCAATATTAAGAAGCTTATTGTACAATATGACTACAATGTAATACATGTTTATGATGGAATCTTTGAAAATTACAGGAAGACAACACAAAATCAAAATAAGCCAGTAATCTGACCCCTCAGAAATAAGCATAGCTAACATTTTCATTTTAACTCCCAGTCTTCTTTTTTTTTTTTTTAATAGCATGTAATTTTAATAGTGGTTCCAATGTAGTAATTACTTCATTACAAAGATACAGAATATAAGATATATCAATATCCTCTTATTCTAAAACGAAGCAAATTCAGGGACGCCTGTGTGGCTCAGTTGGTTAAGCATCTGCCTTTGGCTTGGGTCCTGGTCCTGGGGTCCTGAGTCTGCGTGGGGCTCCCTACTGGGCAGCAAGTCTGCTTCTCCCTCTTCCTCTCCTTCTGCTTTTGCTCCTGTTCTCTCTCTAATAAATAAATAAAATCTATAAAAAACAAAACAGAGCAAAAAAACATAGCAAATTCAGAACTTTTTTTATAGTTTCAGGGGTAGAATTTAGTAATTTATCGGTTGCATGTAACACCCAGTGCTTATTATTAACAAGAGCCCTCCTTAATGCTCGTCACCCAATTATCCCTCCATCAGTTCCCTTGCCTCCAGCAATCTTCAGTGTGTTTCCTAGAATTCAGTGTCTCTAATGGTTTGCCTCCCTCTCAATTTTCATCTTATTTTATTTTTCCTTTTCTCCCCCTCTGTTCTTCGGCTTTGTTTCTTAAATTCCACGTATGAGTGATCATACATATTTGTATTTCTCTGACTGAATTATTTTGCTCAGCATAATACCCTCTAGTTCCTTCCATGTTGTTGCAAATGACAAGATTTTGTTTTTTGATGGCTGAGTAATATTCCATTGTGTATAAAAACCAAGTCTTCTTTTTTTTTTTTTAAAGATTTTATTTATTTATTTGACAGAGAGAGAGATCACAAGTAGGCAGAGAAGCAGGCAGAGAGAGAGAGGAGGAAGCAGGCTCCCTGCTAAGCAGAGAGCCCGATGCAGGGCTCAATCCCAAGACCCTGGGATCATGACTTGAGCCGAAGGCAGAGGCTTTAACCCACTGAGCCACCCAGGCGCCCCCCCATACCACATCTTCTTCATCCATTCATCTGTTAATGGACTTCTGAGCTCGTTGATTTATGTACGTAGTGTCATGAAGTACACACATTTAGTTAATGACTTGTGTTCTACTCTAAGTATCTGTCACCACAATTCTCATACAATAACATTTAAAGTAACTAGCATTTAACATACTAATAGCACATAGTATGATGATACCATAAGTCTTTAACCAGCCCCCTATTGTTAGTTATGGCCTGTTCTCGCTCTTATAATTTGTATCCTCGTGAATATTCGTAAAGCTAAATCTTTCACATATTGCTGATTATTTCCCTAAGATAAATTTCTAAAATAAAAATACTACCTCGAGGGACGCCTGAGTGGCTCAGTTGGTTGGGCAGCTGCCTTCGGCTCAGGTCATGATCCCGGCGTCCTGGGATCGAGTCCCGCATCGGGCTCCTTGCTCGGCAGGGAGCCTGCTTCTCCCTCTGCCTCTGCCTGCCATTCTGTCTGCCTGTGCTTGCTCTCTGGCCCTCTCTCTCTGATAAATAAATAAAATCTTTAAAAAAAAAAAAAGTACTACCTCGAAAGGTAAACACATTTTTAAGGCTTTTGAGACCCACTGACAAATTAACTAGACAGGAAAGACTTTTTAAATTTATGTTTTATCTATTTTTTAAAAGATTTTTTATTTATTTGACAGAGAGATCACAAGTAGGCAGAGAGAGAGGGGGAAGCAGGCTCCCTGCTGAGCAGAGAGCCCGACGCAGGGCTGGATCCAAAGACCCTGGGATCATGACCTGAGCCGAAGGCAGAGGCTTAACCCTCTGAACCACTCAGGTGCCCCTTAACTATTTATTTTAATATTTCTCTTTTTCTGCTTGTAAAAAAAATACATTCTTGTCAAAAAAAAAAAACAAACATTATAGAGATATATACTAAAAAGGATTTCAAATTTCCCTTAATTCTGTTGTCCAGAGATCATTGCTACTAACAGTCTGGTGTACACTAGGAATACCTTGAATGAGTCCAATTAGATACTTAGATTCAATGATGACCATGTTTTAAGCATCTGCCTTCCTTTCTCTTCATTTCTTACAAGCCCAGGCTGAGTCACGAGTGAGCTCCTTCTCTGAAGGTGGCCTGTGGCCAGGTCTACGCCATTCACACCCTTGGCACAGCCCAGTCTGGTTATCACAGGCAAGCTCGGGCAGCCACCTCAGCCTCTCTCCAGAATCCACTGTGGGTCCCCTCTCCCTGGAGAGGAAAAGCAAGAAGGGGGTGCCAGAATGGGGCTCTAAACGTAGGTTCTAGCCCTCACCCTCTGGATGCCCAGGGGAAGTGAGTGAAAACACCTGGGATGTAGCCAAATCTAGAATCATTCCTGGGCATTCTAGAAACAGGTCATTAGCAAAGGACTATTTGAACATATCTACACACACAGGGAACAAACGTCTGTGAGCTCACACACAATTCGGTGCCTAGATTCGGTATGCCAGCAGTGGTCTCTGCATCCATGACCAAGCTCAGTTCTCTACGGAAGGCTTGTCTGCAGATGCTTGTGAGATGTGTTTACGTATGAGAGATTAAGTTGTCTCTGGAGGGGACCTCCCACTGCCATAGGAGACCAGAGTTACAAAGAAAATCCTGTTGGTGATAGCGGAAAGTCCCTTATGCTAGAAGGGTTCAGTGATCTACTAGAGGGGTACAACAAGTCAGCATTCCACCCAAGCTGACCACACCCCCAACCCACCCACACCTTCCATTCAGGGCTAGCTCTATTTTCAGAGACACAGGCTCCTACAACAGTTCTTACTGCTGACTATTCATGGTAATTCCAGCCAATAAGTTCTATTCTGTGGCTGCAATGATCCTTAAAAGAAGATCCATGAAATCTTCTTGGTCATTGGCAAGAGAAGTAAGAATTTCACTTGGCCCTATATTAGACCAATTTCACTTGGTCTCAAGGTCGGGTTTTTTTTTTTTTTTTTTTGAGACTCTGGTACATCACGTTTGTATGATAACTCCTAAACTTCTTTTTTTATGAGATTTTATTTTATTTATTTATTTGACAGAGAGAAATCACAAGTAGTCGGAGAGGCAGGCAGAGAGAGAGAGAGGGAAGCAGGCTCCCAGCTGAGCAGAGAGCCCGATGTGGGACTCGATCCCAGGACCCCGAGATCATGACCTGAGCCGAAGGCAGCGGCTTAACCCACTGAGCCACCCAGGCGCCCCGATAACTCCTAAACTTTACACAATGTGAATAATATGCATTATCTTTATTCTTTGATTTGTTGGACCTATTTTCACATGTCCTTTCCTGTAACATGTAAGTGTCAGTGTCAGTGTTCTCGTGCATTACAATCCTTAATATCCTGGGTCACCAAATAGAAGCTCCAACAGCCCATGTGTAAGGAAACATATGATATTAATAACAATACTGGGGGGCTCCTGGGGGGTTCAATCATTAAGCGTCTGCCTTCAGCTCAGGTCAGGATCCCAGGGTCTTGGGATTGAGCCCCGCATTGGGCTCCCTGCTCAGCGGAAAGCAGGCTTCTCCCTCTCCCTCTAGTGCTCCCCCTGCTTGTGTTCCCTCCCTTGCTGTCTGTCTGTCTGTCTGTCTCTCTCTCTCTCTGTGTCAAATAAATAAAAGAAATATAATACTGGGATTTATTGAGTGCCGACCACATGCAGGTCTCTGTTGTAAGCACTTCGCTGGCATCAATTCATTTAGTCCTCACAACAATTCTGTCAGGATGATACTATCGTTATTTTCATTTTACATATGAGGAATTTGAGGCACAGAGAGTTTAATGACTTGCTTAAGGTCATGCAGGTAGTAGGACCAAACAGTTCTCATAAGCTCACGACCTATAACTGCCAACATTTTGCTGTTCAGCATTGTGGTTTTTTGCCCAGGGTATAGAAAGGCACTTTGTTTTACTTTAGAAAACTGAGGTCATAAATATACTTAACACGTGTTAAGTAAGTCTTTGTTCGGGATATAAATTTGAAATATCTGTATGATGTACCTTTAGATTTTATTTGTTTGTTTATTTGTTTGTTTATTGAGAGAGTGCTCAAGTGCACAAGTGGAGAGAGGGACCGAGGGAGAGGGAGAAAGAGAATCCCAAGCAGGCTCCATGCTCAGCACAGAACCCCCGCCCCGCCCAGGGCTCCATCCCACCACCCAGAGATCACGACCTGAGCTGAAATCAAGAATCAGAATCAGATGCCCAACCAACCGAGCCAACTGGGCACCCCATGTACCTTTAAAAAAATTTTTTTTAAGATTTTATTTATTTATTTGACAGACAGAGATCACAAGTAGGCAGAGGCAGGCAGAGAGAGAGGAGGAAGCAGGCTCCTCGCCAAGCAGAGAGTCTGATGCGGGACTCGATCCCAGGACCGTGAGATCATGACCCGAGCCAAAGGCAGAGGCTTAACCCACTGGGCCATCCAGGCGCCCTGTACCTTTTTAATTTTAAGAAGTTTTTCAAGTGGCAGAAATTTAACCTTTGTGATGTCTATTAATCTTTTCCTTTGTGATTTCTGTCACTTTTTTTTAGATTTTGTTTATTTATTTATTTATTTATTTGAGAGAGAGAGCCCATGAGCCGGGGGAGGCACAAAGGGAGACAGAGAGAGAGGACCTCAAGCCGACTCTGCATTGAGCTTAGAGCCGACTCGGGCTTGATCTCACCACTCTGAGATCAGGACCTGAACCGAAGTCAAGAGTCAGATGCTTAACCAACTGAGCCACCCAGGTGTCCCCACATTTTTTGTTTGGAAAATCCTTCCCTGCTACAGGATCACTATCTCATCTTCTGTTTTTATTGTTTCTTTTTGACCTTTAATTATTATTTAAGTTATTTGAAATTTATTTGATGAATAACGTATCTGTTGCCCTGATAAGTCTCTGGTGTTTCCTTCACATTCATTACGTTCTTACTTATTCTAAGATCAGTTTCAGAGTTGACTGAGCTGCTAATTTAATACATGTTCTTTTCTAGAGCAAGCTTTCCCCCTTTTTTCCTTTCTTCCTAACTATCATGCCTTAATGTTCTGCCAAATAAACAGTACAATTATTGCATTAAGCAATATTATTGTTGGTTAACCTAACAACTTAATTTGAGAAGTTGATTTATTTAAGATATTCAGATTTCTCTTTTCTTCCATTTTATTTTATTTTTTAAAGATTTTCTTTATTTATTTATTTGAGAAAGAGAGAGTGAGAGCACAAGCTGGGGGGACCAGAAGAGGGAGAGGGAGAGGCAGGCTCCCCACTGAGAAGGGAACCTGATGAGGGGCTCAATCCCAGGAGTCTGGGATTATGACCTGAGTGGAAGGCAGATACTTAACCTACTGAGCCACCCAGGAGCCTCAAATGAGAGCATTTAGATTTTTTAAAAAAGATTTTATTTATTTATTTGACAGAGAGAGAGATCACAAGTAGGCAGAGAGGCAGGCAGAGAGAGGGGAGGGGAAGAAGCAGGCTCCCTGCTGAGCAGAGAGCCCGATGTGGGGCTCGATCCCAGGACCCTGGAATCATGACCTGAGCCAAAGGCAGAGCTTTAATCCAGCATTTAGCTTTAACATGGCTTTTACTGGGACGCCTGGGTGGCTCAGTGGATTAAGCCTCTGCCTTCAACTCAGGTCATGATCTCAGGGTCCTGGGATCGAGCCCCACATCGGGCTCTCTGCTCAGCAGGGAGCCTGCTTTCTCCGCTCTCTCTGCCTGCCTCTCTGCCTACTTGTGATCTCTCTCTCTGTCAAATAAATAAACAAAATCTTAAAAAACAAGCAAACATGGCTTTTATTACATTCCATAATATTTTTTGATTCCCATAATTCCCGTAACTATGAAATCTATAATTGATTTTTTAAAAACAACTTTTTGGGAATATATATATATATATATATATATATATATATATATATATATATGTCTTATTCACCTGTTTAAAGCAATGGGTTTTAATATATTTAGAAAATCATACCCTGAAACAAATAATACATTATATGTTAATTTAAAAAAAATTTTTTTTAAAGATGCTAAAAAAAAAAAAAAAAAAGAAGAATTGTGCAACTAACACCATCATTTGTTTCCAGAACATTTTCATCACTTTTAAAAGAAAACCTGAGGGCACCTGGCTAACTCAACCAGAAGAGCATGTGATTCTTGATCTAGAGATCATGAGTTTGAGTCCCATGTTGCATGTAGAGATTGCTTAACTAAATAAACCTTTTTTAAAAAGCAAGAGAGTGGGGCATGTGGGTGGCTCAGTTGGTTAAGCATTTGACTCTTGATTTCAGCTCAGGTCTTGATCTCAAGGTTGTGAGATTGAGCCCTGTGTTGGGCTCCGCACTGGACATGTTGCCTGCTTAAGATTCTCTCTCCCTCTTCTCTCTCTTCCCCCTCCCTCAAGGAAAAAAAAAAAAAAAAAGACAGAAAAGAAGAAAAAGAAACCTACCAGGATTACTTATCCTCACTTCTCCCAGTCCCTGGAAGCCACTACTCAACTTTCTACCACCATAGATTTACCCATTTTGGACATTTCATATAAATGAAATTCTATAATATGAGGCCTTTTGTGTCTGGCTTCTTTCACTTAGCATAATGTTTTCAAGGTTCATCCGTGTTATCCCTTGTGTCAGTACTCCATTCCTTGTCATCACTGGATAACATTCCACTGTACAGATACACTACGTTTGATTTGGTTTTGAGACCAAACGGACTGATGGACATTCGGGTTATTTCTGCCATGGCTGTTATGAACATTCAGGTACAAGTTTTTGTGTGGAAATATGTTTTCCTTTCTTTTGGGTGGTATCCGAGAGTGGAATTGCTAGATCATACGGTTAACTCTATGCTTAACCTTTGAAGAACGGTCAAGCTGTTTTCTAAAGTGGCTGCACCATTTTTCATTTCCACCAGAAACGAGACTTCCATTTTCTTCACATCTGCATCAACAGCTGGTATTTCAATGCTTTTTGTTGTAGCCATTCTAGCAGGTGTGAAATGGCACCTCATTTATTTGCAATGATAACTAATGATGATGGTTATGAGTATCTTCTCATGTGAACTGTGGCTGTCCATATAGCACTTTCAGAAAATGGTCATTTTTAATTGGATCATTTGTCTTCCTATTTATTGAATTGAATGAGTTCCTTATATGGGCTAGATATTAATCCCTTATGAGATACATGATTGGTAAATCATGTTCTCCCATTGTATGAGTTCTACTTCTCATTTTCTTTGTTTTTTCACAGTCTTGAGGTCTTTTATTTTCTTTACGTTTATCATGCCATGAATTTTCTTTTCACTTTTTTTTTTTTTAAGATTTTATTTATTTATTTGACAGAGATCACAAGTAGGCAGAGAGGCAGACAGAGAGAGAGAGAGGAGGAAGCAGGCTCCCTGCTGAGCAGAGAGCCCGATGCGGGACTCGATCCCAGGACCCTGAGATCATGACCTGAGCCGAAGGCAGTGGCTTAACCCACTGAGCCACCCAGGCACCCTTCTTTTCACTTTCTTGATGCTGTTATTTGAAACACAGAAGTTTTTAATGTTGATGAAGTTCAATTTATTGTTTCTTTTATTGCTTATGTTTTTGGCATTGTATCTAAAAACCCATTGCCCAACTCAAGGTCACAAAAATTTACTCCTATACTTTCTCCTAAGTGTTTTACAGTATTAGTTTCTTAATTTAGGTCTATGATCCATTTGGGTATTTTGTTTGTTTTAAGTTGATTGATTGATTATTGATTGATTTAAGAAATGTCTACACCTAATGTGGGGCTTAAGCTCACGACTCCATGATCAAGAGTTACATGCTTGGGGCACCTGGGGGGCTCAGTGCGTTTAGCCTCTGCCTTCGGCTCTGGTCATGATCTCAAGGTCCCGGGATTGAGCCCCGCATTGGGCTCTCTGCTCAGTGGGGAGTCTGCTTCCCACTCCCCTCTTCCTGGCTCTCTGCCTGCTTGTGGTCTCTCTCTCTCTCTGTCAAATAAATAAATAAAATCTAAAAAAAAAAAGAGAGAGAGAGAGTTACATGCTCTACTAAGTGAGCCAGCCAGGCACCCCTCTATGATCCATATTGAGTGAATTTTTGTATGTGGTGTGAGGCCAGGTTTCAACTTCATCCTTTTACATCTAAATTTACATTTGTCCCTGTGTCATTTGCTGAAAAGATCATTGAATTGTCTTGGCATCCTTGTTAAAAATCAATAAATATGATCGTTTATTTCTAGACTCTCAATTCTTTTTTATCAATCAATTATGTCTATCCTTAAGTAAGTACTGTGCAGTCTTGACTATTGTATATTTGAATTTTTAGTTTATTCTTTGGAATATAAATGTATATTGAAAGCATTATTTTAAACTTTCAAGTTTTTAAAAAAATTTTTTTAGATTTTATTTATTCATTTATTTTAGAGAGAGAGAGACTGAGTGTGGTGGGGGTGGGGGGCGTGGGGTGGTGGTGAGAAGCAGAGGAAGAGGAACAGGCAGACTGTGCTGAGCACGGAGCCTGATGTGGGGCTTGATCCCACAACCTCAAAATCATGACCTGAGCCAAAATCAAGAGTCAGGCACTTAACCATCTAAGCCACCCAGGTGCCTCTAAACTTTCAAGTTTTTAGAGACTTAAGCTTTAGTATTCTGTTTTATGACATGTGGTCATTTAAGGCTTAATTTGCAGTTTCATTGCACTTTAGCTTAAAAAAAATAAAGGTAAGAATTTCATAAAGTACACTGCTCCATTTGTAATTATTAGGCTTATGAATTATAATATTTAGAATTGCCCTGTCCAGCACAGTAACCACTAGCCACATGTGACTATGGAGCAACTCAAAATGTGACTAATGTAACTAAGGAACTGAATTTTAAAATTTCACTTGACATTTTCATCACCCTCAAAAATTTCCTCATGCCCAGTTGCTATCAATTTCCATTCCACCCTGTGGCAGGCAATCTGCTTTTTGTTCTCAATAGATTTGCCTATTCTGGACATTTCATAATAATGGAATCATACAGTTTGCAGCCTTTTGAATCTGGTTTCTTTCATTTAACATAGTATTTTGAGGTTCATTCATACTGTAGTATGTATCCAGGCTTAGTTCCTTTTTATTGTTGAATAGTGGTCCATTATATGGATATACCGCATTGTATTTCTCCATTTACCCATTCATGGACATTTGGGTTGTGTCAATTTTATGAAATTTTAATTAATTTAAAATGTAAATACTGAAGCCAGTAAAATAGCTCTCCTTCAACCACAATTTTATTGCATTGGGAAGACTACATTTCTCTTGAACCTCTGAAAATTTAATGTACGAATTGAGATGTGCTGTAAGTGTAAGTGTAAAATACACACTGAATTCTGCAGACTTAATAATAGGCTTAAAAACATAAAGTAAAAAATTGAAAGACGGAAGAAGGAACAGAGACTATCAAGATAAATTTGAAAGATTAACAGAAATCACAAAATAGATCTGACTCTTGATTTTGGTTCAGGTCCTGATCTCAGAGTGATGAGATCAAGCCCGAGTCGGCTCTACGTTCAATGCAGAGTCGGCTTGAGGTCCTCTCTCTCTGTCTCCCTTTGTGCCTCCCCCGGCTCATGGGCTCTCTCTCTCAAATAAATAAATAAATAAATAAATAAACAAAATCTAAAAAAAAGTGACAGAAATCACAAAGGAAAAGATTAATAGACATCACAAAGGTTAAATTTCTGCCACTTGAAAAACTTCTTAAAATTAAAAAGGTACAGGGCGCCTGGATGGCCCAGTGGGTTAAGCCTCTGCCTTTGGCTCGGGTCATGATCTCACGGTCCTGGGATCGAGTCCCGCATCAGACTCTCTGCTTGGCGAGGAGCCTGCTTCCTCCTCTCTCTCTGCCTGCCTCTGCCTACTTGTGATCTCTCTCTGTCAAATAAATAAATAAAAACTTAAATAAAATTCCGGAAAAGTCATCCTCAGGCTGAATCCCACTGGGGCAAGATTGCAGATTTTGAATACACAGGAGTTGCTACCCTATCACAAACACTGATGTCAATTTTATCTTTATATCTCTAAATATTTTATCTACATTTAATTTTTACTTAATTTATTTAATCTAATTTGTTTTAGTTATTTAATTTATAATGTATATTTATAAAATCTAATTATTATATATGATATTATAGTATATATTATATAATTACTGCATATTGTATATTATAATATTACATTATATATTATGTATTATTGTAATTATAATTATAATTATTATGATTATATAACTTATAATTATATAAGATCATATAATTATACTATGATTATATAATTTTTTCTGTTAATATAGTATATTGTATATACTATATTAATATTTATTGATGGATTTGATTACATTTTATCTTTACTTCTGTTTTTCCTGATTATAAAAGAATGACCTTCTGGTTGTTAGAAATTCAAACTGAGGGGGTACCTGACTCAGTTGGTAGAGTGTCCAACTCTTGATCTCTTGGCTAGTGAGTTCGAGTCCCACCCTGGGTGTAGAGAGATTTCTTTAAAAATTCAAATTAGGAAAATATATAACTTAGGGAAATTCCTTATTGTGACACAAATTCCTTCCATATTTTTTCCTGTGCTTTACAAATGTATAGTAATCTAAAACAGATAGTCTGAATTTTTTGTTTAATTTGTATCAATACAAGATCATAATCATATTTGTAATGACTTTTTCCTCCACTAGGTATGTTTTATATATCTTGCCATGTTTATGCATAAGGTTCTAACTCATCCTTTTTCTTTTGATTTTTTTAAAGATTTTATTTATTTATTTGACAGAGAGAGACACAGGAGAAAGGGAACACGAACAGGGGGAGTGGGAGAGGAAGAAGCAGGCTTCCCGCCACCGAGCAGGGAGCCTGATGCAGGCTCGATCCCAGGACCCTGGGATCACCACCTGAGTGGAAGGCAGACACTTAATGACTGAGCCACCCACACACCCTTAACTCATTGTTTTTTTAAAGACATACATAATATTTCATTGGTGGATGAAATGCACTCTGGAGACCATTTTCTGTGAGAGAAACTCCCACAAGTGCACTTATTAGGTAAATGGATGAGAATATTTTAAATTTTAATAGATAATTTCCAAATTGTCCTTCAGAAAAGAGTGTAGGGATCTGGGTACATTTGGTAGTAAATTACGTTTGCATTCCACTACGTGTATGAAGATGCTTGTTTATCCACATCATCACCAACACTGAATGTTATCAAGCCAGTTAAATCTTTGCAACCAGCGTAATGGGGACACGCACGCACACACGCGCACACACACGGGCACACACACGGGCATGGGTGTGTGTGCACACTTCAGCCATCTGCTTCCTCAGTGACCTGTTGTTTAGCATCCTTTATTTTTCTGTTGGGTTCACTTTAAAGACCTCTGTGTATATCAGAGAAATCAGTCATCTGTCCTATGTGTTGCAATCGTTTTTCTCATTTGTCTTTGTCTTCTGACATTTATGGTGGCAATGCAGGGAGTGGCTGGCGCACGGGGTCTGAAGGCCAACTCCAGCTTCATCGCCAACAGACGAGCCAAATGACCATAGTTTCGTTACTCAACCTCTTGCTCCATGTCTGTAAACTGAAGAATCAGAACAACACTTAGCTCATGAGGTTGTTACAAGAATGAAATGAGTGTAGGCATATAAAGTGTTCATCCTAGCACTTGCGTGAAATAAGCACTAAAGTCGTATATACCATTATTATTATTATTATTATGCATTCCAATAGTTTTAATTTTATGCAGTCAAATTTATTGATCCTTTATGGTTTCTGGATTTCCTGTCATATTTATAAAGGCTTTTCTCCCTCTAAGATTAGAAAAATATTTGGGGCACCTGGGTGGTTCAGCGGGTTAAACAGTGGACTCTTGGTTTCAGCTCAAGTCATGAACTCAGGGTTGAGAGTTTGTGTCCCACTTTGGGCTCATGATTAGTGTGGAGTCTTCTTGTCCCCCTCTGTCTCCCTCTGCCTTCTCCCCACTCTCTCTCAAATAAATAAATAAAATCTTTTTAAAAAAAGAAAGAAAATTATTCATCAAGCGTGCGATTGAAAGGAGTCTTCGGAAATCCATTCACAATATGAATTCCCCTCCCCCATTTTACTCTCTTGTAAATTAATTTGGCTGTTCGCATACAGGATTTTTTTCCCCAGAAAGATAATTTAATTTTACTTAAAATGGAGGCTAAAAGTCCAAAATCAAGGTGTCAGTCGGGCTTGCTCCCACCCAAAGGCTCTAGAGAAGAATCCTTCCTTACTTCTTGTATCATCCAGTGGATGCTGGCAATCTTTGGCTTTCTTTGATTTGGGATGGCTAAGTCCGATCTCTGCCTCTGTCTTTGCATGGCCATCTTACCTCTGTGCGTCTAAGTCCCTGTTACCTGCCCCCTCCCCAGTTTTATTGAGAAATACTTGACATACCTCCCTGTATAAGTTCAAGGCATATGACACGATGGCTTGATTTATATACCTTGGGAGATGACCACCACAATAGGCTCAGCTAACAGCCATCCTTCCGGTGCAGTCTGTCTTGGTCTCTGTGGTGCAAGGGGGTGTTTCAGACATACCCCATGGTCTCGAATCCTCTCGGCGGTGTCTTACTCTTGAATAATTGTTAGCTGTTCTTCTTGGGAGAGGGTGTGAAGTCGGGAACAACCTAGATCACCATCTTGGGGACAGCACAGCTCAGGAGTTTTTTAAAGGGGAGCCCTGTTGTATTCAGCATGTATGCAATGACCAAGTCGGGTCGTCTTTACAGTGTCTTGGTTTGGGGAATAGACTATGCTCACTTTGCAATTTTATGTCCAAAAGGTGGGCCTGGCAGGTCATACAGCCCATCCCCCCTTCATAAACTAAGCAACTTGTACTTGTCAAAAGTGCCAGCTCCGTGCCGAGTCCCCGCCCTGAAGGACTTCACAGTCCAATGAGAGAACAGAAAAGTCATCAGAGGGAAGGTGTCATCAAAGGCCTTATGTTAGAAATAACATCCCTGATGGAAGAAAAAGCTCATTGTGTCAATACCAAGGAGGGGAGCAGAGGACATTTCAAACAGTGGGGACAAGATGTTCAGTCACTACTCTACAAATCTGTGTCTGCCTCTAATGGATCGGACTCTCTTGCTACCCCCTCCACAAAGGCATAGAGAACAGGAGGATAACCTGTAGCACTGGAAAGAGGTGAAAGATGGAGAATAGCTAGAGGCCAGATCCCAGAGCTTCAGACTCAGACCTCTGTCCCAGTTACAGCCTTAGGAAAGCGGCTTCCCTCCTCTGGGGCTCACTTAGCTCGTCCCTAATGTGCAGCCTCAGCTCATGTCCTTAGGCAGCTATGGAAATCCTTTAAGATTACACATGTGTAAAAATTCTGTCCCATACAATGTAAATATTTGACACCCTCAGGGTACTTTGAGCTGCAAATTAATAACTGGAGTGGTTCCTACTGAGGGGACTTCGCTGTGGGTTCAGCCTGTCTGCATTCCCCAGGGCTCCCACACCTGCTGCCCGCAGAGGGGACAGCTTCCAGCGGGGTCCCAACTCCCTGTCCACAGTCTGCCCTGGTCTCCTGAGTCTTGATTCCTGCCTCTCCTAGTCTTGTTGTTGACCCAGGTCAGGACTCCAATGCCCTTTAACCCTGACAAAGATACCCCACAGGAAGGTCGAGCCTCCTCACCTGCTAGGTTGTTCGTAGCGGGATGGGAATCTGCGCCCCCACTCCAGGTACCTACTGTGTTCTTTTGGCCTTGTTTTCCCCAGGCATTGGCACAGGCGCCTTCCTGTCACTGGCAATTCTACCATCTGCTTATGAATAAGAGCTATAGGCATAGAGGCAGGTCAGATGCACATCACCCAGCCAGACCTCAACTCCTCCCCATGCTGCGAGAGCCCAGAGAAGTGCATCATTCTAGAGATCTGAAGACCACTGCAGGGCACAGCACCCCACAATCCTAGTCCTGTGCAGAGAGCACAGAAAGGCGGCTGGCCTGCCGAGGGTCCCTAATGGGAATTAGGGAAACCTGTGTTCCATTTTCAGCACTGTCTAGTTATGGGAACTTGGACAAGTCCCTTCTTTGCTCTGGTCTTCAGTTTCTCCATTTATAAAATAAGAAGGCAGGCCACTGGGCTGTCCGGTTGGCAGAGGGACATGTGCATGGTTTGAGGTTGAATGCCTTTAGGTGGAGCTGACACTTCCCAGTGAGAAGCATTTGCCCCCACTTTTACCGTTGAAGGCACCTGAATTTGTGTTCTTTGCTGCTCCGCAATCCTGGCTCTTGGGAAAGGAGCCAACAGCTCCTGGGCTTTTGGGCACCACTATTTAAGAGGCAGAACACTGCGCTGGCCGACAAAGGGAAGAGGTAAATACAGAACCAGATCAGGCTAGGTTACCTCACCTTTTGGAGGTCAACTTTGACCTAAGATGCAAACACTGAAGCAGTCACTGGGTTTCCCAAAGCCTGTGGTCCTCATGGCAACAAGAAATCTTTCATGCTTTTCTCCCACACTTACTAAGAGGCTGGCCTGGCTTCACAGCACCTGTTCAGAAGGACACAGTACCACAGAGGGTCCCCACCTGGTTTAGTGCTCGGCTGTCACCATCTTGAAATTCTCAATAATTTTGAACTTGGGATCCCATATGTCCATTCTGTACTGGGCCCTACAAATTACTGTGGGTTACATTATACCCATTTGGCAACCTTTTATCATGTGTCTATGAGCCCCTCCCATTAGGGTACTGGTTTCTAAGACAGACTCCATGATTACCAGAGGAAGAACATTCTGAAGGATTCTTCTTATCCTTCAAGGTCCAGCTGAGATGGCATTGAAGTCCATGAGGTCTCCTCTGACCTCCCCAATGGAGGTTTTCCTACTTTCCCACTTTATTCATATCTCACATGGCACCCATCACTCTCTACAATTGATCACAAACTCCCTGTTGGAATTAGTCATTTCCACAGTACGCCCTCTGTGCTCTGACTTGCCCCCAGTGGATGGATGCTCACTTAGTAAGTGTTTGCTGACTGACTGGAGAGCAAACAGAGCTATCTACTCAGTACAGAGTACGGGGAACTGGGGGAACTGCATACAGTGGGTGCTCAATCAATGTGCTGACTCATGCTCTGAGCAGGCCTGGTGGTTACATCCCGTGGCCAGGCCCTCCCCCAAGGCAAGAAGTCCCATGGACAATCACTGTCTCCTTTTCCTACATAGTGAGGCTATAGAGCCCACGAGGTCCAGAGTGGGACTTCTCAGATACAGTGTCTCCTGGTACAGAGGTGGAGGCTAATTATCCTCCAAAGTGCCTGCGGGCGTAATTATATTAAAAACCCCAGACACTTGCAAAGCACTTCAAAGTCTGCAAGCCATTTTCATAAACATTATCCTTAAACTGTCCTATAAGTCAGGACAAACACTTCAACACCAGTGATGTGGTGGCTGTTTTAACATTTTTTTTCTTTTACTACTCATTGTTCATTCTCTTTTATTGTTCGCTGAGGCTCATTGAGGAAAAATTTAAAAATACAGAGAAAGCAAAAAGGGAGAGAATACTAGAGAGGACACCGTTCCCATTTAGTCCATAGCTTCTCAGATGCACCTAAAAATCGGATAATGCTAGCACTGTTTTGTGATCATGTGATGCCCGTTTTTCATAGGTGGCTAGCCGAGGTCCCCCGTCCCATAGTGAGGGAGGGACAGTGCTGAAGCCTGACTCCAGGGATTATCAGAGACCACTATTCTTATCCTGGAACCCGGCTGCTGCTCCAATTCCAAAGGGGCCAGAGAGACTGAATGCCCCTCTATTTGATGGCCGTAGGAAAGGAACCCCAGCAACAAAGTGATTGCTCTATTGGGCTGAGGGGAAAAGACATCACAAGTGTCCAGGCGCCCCACCATTCACCAGGGGTGAGGCTGGGCGGGGCCTAGGCTGCAGAGCTGGACTTTGTCTTGCAGTAAACAGCCCCAGGGATGACCGGGGTCGGCTTTCGGGCAGGGGGCCCAGAGGAAGCAGGTGCTGGGTGGCAGGATCAAGCCCGCATACGACTGACCCCAGAGAGCAACTGGATATCTGTTTGGTAGCCTTGAACAGTCCGTGCCCTTTGTATTTTTAGAAAGGGAGTGAGGGCACAGCAGTGACCCAGCGGCTGCCTCACTGCCCTGGGGCATTGCCCCAGGCTCTGAAAGGGTCCTTCTAAGATGGGTCCGGGCCAGCGGCTCGGGGCAGGGATAGCCGGCCTGCCTGTCTTTCCCCCTGCCATCCCTCCCTTCCTCCTTCCTCTTGTCTTCCTCCTTGCCCCAGCACACACTACTGCTGTGTCAGGCACCAGAGGAAAGATTTCCTCAGCGATCTGGCCTTCCAAAGCTAAGCAGAAGCTCACAGAACAGCACACTGTTTAAGAGTTAGAGCTCTCTGGCCTCAGACAGACCTGGGTTCAAATCTGGGCTCCGATCTCTCAAGCTATGTGACTCCATGCGACTTAGTCCCTCGGAGAGTATGCTTCTCCCATAAGGTTTCTATGAGAAGGGAGAAAATGCTTAGAAACACTCAGAAGAGTGACTGGAACACGGTGAGTTATGAACAGATGCAGCTCTTAGGAGAGAGGCCATAAATCTGGGAAACTTCTGGAATTTGGGCTGTTTAATCTGTTCAGCACCCACAGTGGATCTAGATCTAGAGAATGCCTGAGGGCGGGATGAGAACCGGCCTGGACCCACTGGACGTTTTTCCTAAGGGTTTGACAGAGTTTGACTGAAGTTCTTTCCTTCCATGTCTGTAGACCGGACCAGGAGCTAGGTCATCACAATGAGGAAGGAGGCGGGGATCCTCTCGTTCTCCAAAGAAGGAAGCTGGAGAAACAGGGAGGTGGCACAACTGGCCCCAGGCCACGGAAAGAAGAAATGTCAGCCAGGCTCCATTCTGAGCCAAGCTCAAAGCCAACCATTTGCTCAACCTCCACTTCCCCAGCCCCCAGCCCCTGGTGTCCGAGCTGTCGCTGAGAGTGCAGGAGCTGGGAATGGTGAGAATGTGTGATGTTGGCTTCTCCCTTCTACATTCAGATCTTGAGGATGGAAGGGAGAGCAGGTGTGAGAAGTCAGGCGGGGTCTGTTGCACCTGCAGGGCCTGAGCGGCAGAGCGGGGCTTCCTGGGGGGCTCGGGCTGCAGGTCTCCCAAAAGGCTGGGAGACCTCTTTGGACTGGCTGAAGCTATCTGGGTGCAGTGACGCAGGGCTGGCAGACCCCTGACGGTGGATCCCACCCTGGCTGGGGTCCCTAGGGTTCTGCTCTGGGGACTCCTGTCTTTATGCTGATCCCATCTGCCTCTGGGGCTGTAGGGAGTGTAACAGCATCGTTCCTTGCGAGCAGCTGTTCTCATCTATGCCAGGACCCAGGCACTGCAACCACAGGGACAGCAGACACGCACGCGCGCACGCCCGCGCGCACAAACATAGGGTGTACGCTAAAGTTGTAGGGAGGACAGAGAGGGGTCAGGAATCGACATGCCCATATAAGGGGCTCCAAAGAAGAGAGAGACCTGTGGAGCACAATTCACCATGCTTCTGCCTCTCAAGCCCCACTGAATGAAGACAGGGGTGACAAGAGCATCATTTGTTCATTCGACACGCGGGGCTAGGTGCCAGGCTTGGGACACAGCTGGGAACAAGGCAGATTGAGTCCTCATTCCCATGACGTTGATCTGCTGGCGTGGGATTGAAAAGGTCTTTTTATCTCCTGGCTTCCCTGCCATCGCCCCCCACCCCACCCCACACCGCCTTTATTACACTTTACTCTCTGCTAAGCCCTGTCATTTTAGGGATTAGGAGAACAGGGATACAGGGAAGACAGGGATCTCTGCTGTGTCCTAGATGCCTGGCACATGATAGGGGCTGAAAACATGTTTGTTGAACGGAACTGAGTAGGAATCTTGGCAGGCTCTCCCGGCAGGCCTGGGTGGGGTGGGAAAGGCACCACCTTCCCTTTTCCCACCTCGATGTCAGATAGGATCTGCTTCATGAGGTCTCCTCACCTGGACTGTCGCCAGATTGTGGGCACAGCTTTTACTGCTTCTGACTCTAATCGCCTGAAAGCCCAAGGAAATCATCCTCACTTTTGGGAAGCTCCTCATCTAGTGGGGACAGGGGCGCCTGGGTGGCTCTGTCGATTCAGCGTCTGCCTTCAGTTCAGGTCATGATCCCAGGGTCCTGGGATGGAGCCCCAAGTCAGGCTCCTTGCTCAGTGGGAAGGCTGCTTCTCCCTTCTACCTCTGCCCCTCTCCCTGTTTGTGCGTGCTCTCTCTCTCTCTCAAATAAATAAATAAAACCTTTCTAAAAAGTGTATAATCTAGTGGGGACCTTAAAAACGCACACACAGGGACGCCTGGGTGGCTCAGTTGGTTGGGCGACTGCCTTCGGCTCAGGTCATGATCCCAGCGTCCTGGGATCAAGTCTCACATCGGGCTCCTTGCTCCGCAGGGAGCCTGCTTCTCCCTCTGCCTCCATCTGCCTGTGCCTGCTCTCTCTCTGTCTCTCTCTCTCTCTCTCTGACAAATAAATAAGATCTTTAAAAAACAAAAACAAAAACACATGCACACTATCATGTGGAATAGTGATATTTTGCTCTAGGATTCATGATTCTGAAAGCCATTTTCACTTACCTGTGTTTAGGCTTCCCATCCGGATATAGGACCTACCACAAAATCCAAGGTTCTACAAGACCAGGAAAGGCTCAATAAATGTTACTGAGTGAAGACATAAAGGGAACTTAAGGGTAAACGTATCAGACTCTTATAAACGGGCTCAGGAGGAACAGCGACTGGGCAGCAGTGGGCGCTGGGTAACAGTGGGCGCTGGGTAGCCAGGAGCCGCCAGATATGCCAGCTGCCGGCGTGAAGGACAGTGGAAAGATCTAAATATGTTATGTCTACATACTTCAGTGTCCACTCTTGAGAGGTTTATAGGGCCAGTGCTGCCAGAGACTGCTGCTGTAGGTAAGCACCTAGACTCCAGAACCTGCCTGGGTTCAAATCCCAGCTCTGATACTTAACGGCTCAGTGAGCCCGGGGAAAGTCACTGAATCATTCCGAGTCTCAATTTTTTCCTCTGTAAAACAGGTACTATTAAAAGAATTCAGTGGCAGGGGTGCCTGGGTGGCTCAGTTGGTTAGGCATATGCCTTTGGCTCAGACATGGTCTCGGGGTCGTGGAATCAAGTCCCACATCCAGCTCCCTGCTTGGCAGGGAATCTGCTTCTCCCTCTGGCCCTCCACCTGCTTGTGTGCTCTCTCTCTGTCTCTCTCTCAAATAAATAAAAATAAAATCCTTTTTTTTTTTTTTTTTTTTAAAAGAGTTCAGTGACAGAATCAGTACCGGAGGGTCCAGCACTGAGCTTAGAAGACTGTAAAGATATTTGGTAACACGGTGTAGACCAGTGGTCATCCAGCCTGAGCTCGAGGGGGGAAATCCCTTGAAAATACAGATTGCTGGGTTCTGCCCCCAAGTTTCTGATTCAGTCGGTCTGGACTGGACCCCAAGAATTTGCATTTGTCGCTTTAGGATTTTGACCATAGGACCATCCTGTATGTAGTGTCTGGAGACTCTGGGCAGGAGACCTCGGGGAGCCTCAATGACTTCACCTGTAAAACGGAACTGTTCCCACCCACATCGCAGGGGTCATGTCTGGCCCACAGCATTATCGTTATTATTGCTCACATTTCAGCTCGATTTGTTGGCCCTTGAAAGATGAAGAGGCGTACAGGGAGTAGAGAGGGGCGGGGTAAGGCTGGGGAATGCTGCGGAGAACCCCAAAGTCAAAGTAGGGCCTAGAGCAAATGTCTGGAAGCCCCAGAGCAAGGTGCTAATTCAGGAAGTACTCTCGTCGAGGGTATTGGGAGAGTGCAGAAAAATTCTTTGGAAATTTCTATGTGGCAAAGCCATGATTAACTTTGGACCCTAACTGAGATGACAGTGTTTCCTGAAAGCCACTGACAAGGTGACCTCTTACTAAGAAAGAGCAAACAGGTCACATGGGGTTCCTAACACAACCTCTGTGCCTTCCTGTCCCTCCCCGCACACTCTCTTCCTTTTATATATAGCCCCCTTTTATTAGAAAGCAACCCTGTCACCTCCTGAACTCATAAATCTGCGCTTGGGCTCCCAGCCGCTGGCAGGTGGAGCTAGCCTGGCGCTCCTTGAGCTATTTTCTGGAGGGGGGCCCTGGTGGTAAACAGTGGTACTGCAGAGCCAGGGGCGACATGGCGGGTGGCGTGGGGGGAGCTCTGCCCACGTGGCCAGTATTTGGGCTCTAAAGCCCGGGTTCGCAGCCTGGGCCAAGGGCTGGAGCTTCTCAGCAAGCCTGCGCCCAAGGCTTGGAGGAGATTTCTGGGTCAGTTGGGTATTATTATTATTACCGGAATAGCACGCAAAAGACGCCCCACCAGAGGTGGTTTAAGAGACTGTTGATTTTTAAGTGTGAGAGCCACTGCTCTTGGTGCAGGACGCCCTCGATCAGAGCGCTTGCCCCAGACCGAGGCCTCAGGGGTCTGAACTTTTGCAGTTTTGGCCTGAATATCAGTGGCAGCTTCCAATCTGAGTCATTCACTCCCTGAGGCCAGATACCAGCCCAGGGGAAAGGGCTCTCCCTGGATTGGGGGTTTTCTTTTAAAGGCAGATTCACTGTCCAAACACTTACTCCTTTGCCCTCCCTGCCCAGAAGTTACTGTGCATGAAATCCCACCCTCAAGAAGCCTTTCTTTTTACCTTTTAGGAAAAAAGGAACCAAACTCTTTCAAATAAAAAATTCAGTATTATCATCCTTTATTGTGCATCGAATACAGGCAAGTCACGGAGCTAGGCCCTGGGGAGACCCATACCTAAGATGAAATCCCTACAGTAAAGTAGGTGGCCAGAGGAGCCATCTAGAAAGGTCTAAACAAACCCTAGGCCAGTACGGAGCAAGCCAGCTTTTGTCCACGGTCTGGGTAGAGCGTGCCCAGCGACAGGTTCTAGAAGGGAGGGGAAGCTTGGGTGGAGAGGGCATGGGAAAGAAAGGCCTTACGTCCCAGAGCTAAGCAGGAGCAGGCCGGGAAGGGTGGGGTGCGTTCAGGGAACAGTGAGTAATATGGTGTGGCCCAGGGCTGCTGAACATCATTGTGCCTGGCACCAGCAGGCCGGCCAAGTGAGCGGTCATAAGTAAGGGTTAGCTCTCTGCCCCCTACTGGGGCTGGGAGGAGGAGCAGGCCACCAGGCTAGAGAGAGGGGTAGAGGGAGGCGAGTGGCCAGGGCCTGCCCCACTGAGTCCCAGCAGAGACCCGAGAGACCCAGTGGAGGTGGGCTGGTCTGAGAATTCCCCTCCCCGATGGATGGGCCTGGGGCAGCTGGCAGGTGAGGCTCCTCTGGGTGAGGACAGAGGTTGCCAAGTGGGCAGAGAGAGGCATTTCAAAGACTTTAGGGGCAGCTAGGAAGAAGAGTGATGCCTTCCTTCGAAATTTGGGCTGGAACAGGCCCTGAGTCACAACATATTATTGAAAACGCCTCTAGGCCCACAGGTGCAAGTGTAAGCCTCTCCCACCTCCTATCTGACTCCCAGTTTCAAAGCCCACTCACCCACTTTATCTCGCTGATGTTAAAATTGTTGAAAAGACAGCAGCTTTGTGCTAAACAGGGAAGACATGACTCCCATTCCATAGAGGGAGAAGCTCCCCCTTTGTTTTAACCACTGGCCTTGTTAGGGTGAACATTCGTTTTTGTCTTAAATTCATTATTATTTGTTCAATAGTTCAAATATGCAAATGGTTCAAAATTCAAAAGGTATGGGTACAAATCTCTCTCTCTCAACCCTACCTTCCCCCCCTGCCTGGGTCACCTCTTGCCAGTTTGAACCCAAGCCTTTTGACTTCTGCTGCACTGGGCCAAGGCTCAGGGACACTGCGGGTTCAAGAAAGCTGAAAGGCAAGTCTCACTTGCTAACAGTGCTCTACCTCCTCTTAGCAAGTATGCATATGTATCCTTAGGGACAAGTTGTCTTCTTTCTTCTTCATACACATCTTTTATCTTTCCAACCTAAACTCCTTGGAGGTAGGGAGTATGCCTTCAACTTCTGGGAGCTGGTGGAGTAAAGATTCACAGTATGGGGTCTGGCACATAGAAAACGGGGACACAAACCGTACTGTGTGACCTTGTGCAAGTTACTTTGGCTCTCTGAGCTTCCAGTTTTCAACTACACCGATCATGCCCTCACCAGCTTCCTGGGGTTCTCATGAGGACTCAATAAGATGACTCAGGTCCCACGTTCAGCCTTCTGCCAGGCGCGAGGTAAGCTCTCTGTCAGTGGAAACAACTAGGGTCCCCTGGGGAACTGAGTTTGTGCACAGTTAAGACGGACCCGAGGCACTCTCTCAAATTTAATTCTGACAGAGGATTAGGGATCTTGGGCATCTAATTTAAAGCAAACTGGCGTAGTCGGCCACCCCAAGCCAAATGTTTACGCAGATCATTCTTCCTGGGCCGGCATCTGCTCTTTCCCAAACCAGCCTTCTAGCTCATTCCCACCTGCTTTTCAGGAGAGGCCTGGCCTTTCTGGACAGTCAGTCCTTTTGAGACCAAAAGAAGGGCCAATGGGCAAGGGCTCCTCTGGGCCTCTTTTGTCTGTAGCATTAAGTACGAGCGGATACACAAGGAGATGAGACACGCATATGGCTTTTCTCAGGGCTGACACTAATGACTCACTGGCTGGTCACCAGTGCCCTTGAGCTGCCTGGGGCAAAGTGACTCATTGGCTGCCTCTGGGCCTTGCTCCACAGCTGCCTGACCTTTCCCTCTCTCTCGGGGAACGTCCTCAACCCCTGAGACTCTCCGACTGGGGGCTTCCCCACTCCTACATCACTCCGGGTTCAGAGGGACCCAGGAAATTGCGTATTCTAACCCTCCTCATCTCACTGATGGAAAAAAGCCACCCCATGGTGGTGATTGGCTTGCTCATACCTCCAACTTGTAGTAGCACCAGGATTTGAACCCTGGGCCAGGGTGCCCTCTGTGATACTCTCCTGGTTGCCACAAGGCCCTACCTCCCGGCCAGCTCCTTCCCTGCCTCAGGCTCCAGGTCCCAAACATTCCATGGCTTTGTGGTGGGACAGTTACTTACCCCTTTGAAATCTTGTTTCTGTGAAAGGACAGAATGATCTCTTGGAGCCTGTGGTCCCCACTGACCATAACGCCAATGAACAATGTAAAAGTTTGTTTACTTTTCTGTTAAAACAGGCTTTCCTTTCCTATCCAACTCAAGTTTTGTAAAGAAACAAAAAGATAGGTCAACAAGGATGAAGGGACCCATAATTGTCTGGCAGAACAATGGAGCGAGCGGTCGGTGACTTCCAGGGCTAGAATCCACACCAGCCCCAGGAGCTGGACCTGGCAAAACAAGAAGGATAGTCCGAGTGGAAACAAGAGGGGAGGACAAGGAAGAGAGAGGATGTGATTGTGCTAAGGCAGGCCCAGGAGGTGGGCAAACTGGGAAAATTATGGAGTGGATCTGGGCTGTCCCCCAAGCCTCCCTGCTCCATCCCACCTGGGTCAGCAAATCCATGTCCTCTTGGTGCCCAGACCCCCGTGGTGCTCCAGCATGGGACTCTACATCTAACCCCATCTGTCCCCACACCCACCCCTGTTCCAACTTCCTACCAACCCCCATTCTCCTGGCGTTCAGGTGTCATCGGCCTGATTTTAATGGGGTGCCTTTCCCACAGGTATCTGCATTTTAAGCAGGGATTTTGTAATCTCTGGTTCGGTCTGCTGCATAATTTTCCCAGTTTGCCCACCTCCTGGGCCTGTCCTCAGGTTGAGTGGGGTGGGCTGGAATAAGACAGAAGATACTGAGGGTCACTAAAAGTCACTGAGAATTTTCAGACTGAAGGAAAACATGAGAAGAGCTTGGAGTTTTCTCTTTTCTTTGGGAAGAAACAAAGATAGAATGAGTTCTGTCTCCCCATAGCCTCCCCAGCTCCAGAGATGGGATTTTCCTCTTCTGTAATAGAGGCGGAAACTGAGGCCCAAAGTGCCAAGCCTCGAGGCAGAACTGGGCCCCAAGGCCAGGAGCCCTAACCCCCAGGCCCTGGCCCGGTGCTAAGGAGCCAGAGGAATGGGGCCAGGAGCTCGGTGGAGGTAATGCGGGGCTCGGGGCAGCCCGGCCTCGGAGGTTGCAGCAGGGGGCCAGGGGCTGCTTGGGGAGGGGGCTAGGGCTAGGGCCAGAGGACTGAGGAGGCAAGAGCCAGGGATTCCCAAGTCCCAAGAAATATAATGACTCACGCTGGGTGGCTCTGCAGGCCAGCCCAGCCCACATTCCCGGGTCTTTGTTCCCAGCCAGCCAAGGCCCAGCCTTAAAGGGCCAGCTCCTCGGGCCTGGCCAGGCCGCCCTGCACCGCCCCCACCCTCTTCTTTAACCCTGACCCTTCGCGGGGTTGCTCCTGGACTCCGGGCTGTGGGAAAAAAGGGTGGCGTCCCGCAGGATTCGGGGGTTCATCCAGTTGAATCCTCAAACTGTAAGGGAGGGCCGTCAGGTCATTTCATACATTCCTCTGCCTCTGCACCTGAACCAGCCAAGAAGGATTAAGAAAAACCTTGTCCTGCTTTTTAAAGATGTTACCTTGAGGGGACCCTTTTCAAAGCAACTTTTCCAGAGTCTCAAAGCAACTCCCCTCTCACACCACCCCTCAGGCTGCAGCTTGGGCTACAGGTCCCTCTGGGGGGCGGGGGTGGGGAGTGGGGGAGGGGACACTCTGTGCTTCCCCCACCCCACCCCACCCCACCCCCTCCCACCCGGGCCCTACCAGTATTGGTCTTTCCTTGAGCTCTCATTTCACACACGTGTTTGGTGACTTTGGGGTTAGCCCATCCAGACTTGTGAACCCGGCTCCCCGTTCTGGGCCCCCGAGGGCTCCGGGCTCCGGGCGGGTCCCGCGCTGCCCGCAGATTCCTCAGGGGAGAAACACCGTCCCGGCGCCGGCGCTGCCGGGGTGCCTCCAGGAACTTCTTTGGACCTCGTACGCCACCATGTGGACACTCTGGGGATCGGGAGCCTTCTGGGGCTTCAAGGGGGCAGACGTGCCCACTGCCACCCGACCAGACACTGGAAAAGCATCCTTAGGTAGAAAGTAGCCCGGAATTAGCACACATCAAAATAAAAGCAGGTTAGAGGGGGAAAGATAGGCCCGCACCCTCCTCTGCTCACTGTGACTCATACATCCTCTGTGAAATGGCTTTCTTAGAGCCATTTAACCACAGAAGCCTCGCAGCTCTGTGAAAACTTAGAGATAGCAGTATTTTTTGTTAAGGCTTGGGGAGATCTTTGTGTCCCCGAGTAAACCACTCCTTTTACCCCCCAACCCCTCACCCACTTTTTGGGCAAAGCTCAGAACACAGCACTAGATCCGTGTTGGGTTTAAGCTTTTGTCCTCTGTGTTCATAGGCAATTTTAAAAGAAGTGGGTCTCCCCTGAGGCTTTCACAGTAATTTTGAAGTTTCTCAGATCTCAGACTGAGAGCCGGCTGCGGAGGGAACAGAAAGTGCAAAGCTTGTGGCTACTGGGCACCCTGGAGGGTAGGATAAGGAGAGGAGGAGTAGACATGGCCCAGGAAAATCCATGGGCTGGGAAGGCGCACTCGCAGTTTTTCCCCAGTCAGAAGCACTTTGAGCAGTGGAGAGGCCTGGGGACTGCTCCACAGACTCTGTCACTTAGTAAGTGTCTTTTGTACCCTGAACAGATCTGTACCAAATGGGCCAGAGCCACAGGCTGTAGCTTTGAGTCCTGGTCTTGGCATCCCTGGTCCTAATCAACCAGGCCAGCTGGCTCCAGACAAGTCCAGCATCCAGAAGGAGCTTCCAGAATCCTCTGAGACCTGCCCCATCCACCCAACTACCCATCCATCCACCCCCCCACACACACACCCACACACTCAATATATCACCTCCGTGGTCATCTGCGGGGTCAGTTTCCCTACCTCCAGTCTGTGACATCTTCCTAACCCCCCCTTTCCTCTCCTCTCTCGTTTGCTCTGGTTCAGTTCCTTGTCACCGGGACCCCAAATCAGACCATAATCTTTCAATGGGTTTCCCTGCTTCCGGGCCCTCCCAGGCCAACCCACCCTGGGTACCACTCCTGAATTAACTTTCCGAAAACATACCCAAGTTCTCGTGGTGACCACAGATTGCCTGCAGCAACCCATCTGAATTTCTGGGCCCAACCCTGAGGCCCTGTCCGTATGTTCTGGCTCGTTACTCCATCTTTCAGAGTGGGTGACATCTTGGGAACATGAGCTTTATTTTTCAAAGTCAAATCAAGGGTAAATTATGTGTCAATAAATCCTAGCAAAAAAATTATTTTAAAAATTAAATGAGGCTCTTTTCACTAGTACGCATTGCCATGCATGTCCATACACACAGCCAGACATGTATTCTGACGAGCACAGCTGTGGCCTCAGCACCCTTGGCCACAGAGTTGAGTGGGACCCAGGTACAGCTCATGACCCATGTGCTAAGCCCTGCACCCTCCCTTGGGGCCACAGCATTATGTGAGCAGAGGTGCCATTACCATTCCACGGGAGCCTCAGAGCTCCTCCTGTCGTTTTCGAGATGCCTTCCTCTCAGAGGGAAAGAGAGGGGCCCAAGTGCCGGCTCGGACAAAATAGACAATGAAATGACGGTGCGACATCTCAGAAGCAGCTGAGAACTCACCACCGCCCCTCGCCCTTCCTCAGATAGAAGTGGGGAGACCCTTGGGGACCATAAATGACAACGTATCATCATTTCAAAGGTCCTTAAGGGCTTTCTAGTCCAACTCCTCACTCTTTCAGGCCGCAGAACTGAGCAGGCTGTTACTTGTCTTCAGCTTCCCACCCAGTTAGAGAAAGCTTGAGAACCTCTCTCCTCCTTCCAGTCTCTCAGTGGCTTCCCTGCGGGAGAGTCCCGGGTCAGCCTGCGCTTTCTCTGTTACAGCCTGGGAACCCCAACCCCCGGAGGAGCCAGCCCATCAACCTGAACCACTATGCCACCAAGAAGAGCATGGCAGAGAGCATGCTGGACGTGGCCCTCTTCATGTCCAACGCCACGCGGCTCAAAGCGGTGCTGGAGCAGGGACCGGCCTCCCACTACTACACCGCCCTCGTCACCCTCATCAGCGTTTCTCTGCTCCTGCAGGTGGCCATTGGAATCCTCCTCGTGGTCATTGGTGAGGATCCCAGGCCTGGAGGGGGCCTCAGGGCCCTCTAGTGGGAAGAAAATCCCCGACTGCCTCCCTGAGCCTCCCCTACTCTGGCACGCCAACATCTCAACCATTGGCTAAGCTGGTAGTAGCCCTCCACAGCTAACACCCAGCTAACAATTCCTACACAGTGAGAGCAGGTCCCTGTCCTGCCTCCTGGTCTTCCACATAGTGGTCCCTCCACGATACCTGCTAAACGACTCTCTTCCCTTACTTGTGGCAGAGGTCCTTATGGCCTTTAGTGTGAGCGTGTGTCCCACTTATAAGACCCAGTGGAAGTTTCCAAATCCCAGTGAGGGGGGAAGGAGGCACAGCCCAATGCCTACCACCTCCCTTGCTTTTTGCCACACGGATCTCCACGGTGCCAGACTTTCTCTGGCCTCTAGTGGATGCTGCGGGAGAGGTTTTGGGCTGTGAACTCACACTGACCCTTAGCTCTCCACTTGGTCCGCAGCACGTTGGAACCTCAATGAGGTAGGAAAGCAGGGCCAGGTTAACCAGCTCAACAACACGGCCACCAGCCTGGTCGCCATCACGGTCGTCATCAATGTCTTCATTACGGCCTTCGGGGTACACAAGACAGGCTCCCTGGCTGCCAGGACCTCAAGGAACCCTCTCTGAACACAGCCTTGGGACCCAGGTGAGAGAGGAGGAGAGGTTCCCCCGGGTCCAAGAGTTCCAAATGACCCTTCTCCCGGCTCTGGGGATTTGGGGTAAGAGTGAGATCCTTTCAAGGACCAGGGAAAAGATAGATCTGAGGCAGGAGGGGGTCTGAGAGCACTTGGATTGGGGCCCAGAAAGGCCCCTCCTGCTGCTAACAGGGGAATCTTCCTCAGTGGTCAAGCTGGGGTTTTTCTAGAGCCTGGGATGGATGGGAGGCAGTGTGGTTAGTGCTTGGCTCTGCCCCTCTGGCAAGAGGAAAGATGCCGTATAGGATCCCTCTCTGGCACTGCCCAGCAGTCCCTGTTGCTCAAACTGGGGTCAATGGCCCAACAGCAACACCAGCTGGAAGGTTGCGGGACACATGGGATCTCCAGCCCCACTTCAGATCTCCTGAATGAGCGCCTGTGTTTGGAAAAGTTTGCTAGGGGAATTGTGTGCACAGTAAATCTGAGGACCGCTGGTCTGGCCTGCCCTCCTCACCGTCTCGTCTCTGCTTCCCCCTACAGGTCCTAGGTCTGGAACAGCTTCCGCCTCTCCTACCCACTCTGCTAGGCTGAGGGGCCCTTTCCATAGCCCCTGGGAGAGCTTGAGAAGGGCAATGGAGGTGCCCTTCCTCCCCACCAAGAGCATCTGAATAAAGATGTGCTCTTTCACTGGTCTGAGTGAATCCCATCTTGGGCTGGAGTCCTGAGCTCAGAATGGGGTACTGCCGACCTTTCTTTCTGGTAGTATCTCCTGCACCTGAGGCGTGTCTACCTAAGGCCAAGCCCGCCCGGCTTCAGGACTTCTTACTCCACCTCATTCCTTTGCTCCATCCTATCCATTCCCTCTGCTCCAGGCCAAGTTCTCCCCTTTTGTAAAATGGAATGATCTCTATCTATAAAGTTTTCTGTAAATGCACTCTGAGTCAATCTTTATGCCTCTGGGCTAGTCTCTGGATGCCCTCTCCAGCTGTGTTCTGGTAAGGGCTCTACTCCCTCTTCTCTGGGTCCTACTCTGAGTCAGATTTTCTGGCCCCACATACCTTGGGCTAATTACCATCTGCTACATCAATGGCAGATTACTTAGTTCTGGATTGATCCATGTTTATGCACAATCCTTTTTGAAAACCTGTTATAGCTTTCAAATTAGCACCTTCCCTTAGGCATGTGCTTAAGGCATACAAACTCATTTTGATCTTTGCCTTAGCCAAACAGAATGAGGACGGTAAATTTGTACCTGTAAAGACCCAACCAGGCATCATACCTCACACAGGAATGATTTTTAGAGTGTCTGCTACTTTCGCCGAGCCATCCTGGCCTGCATCCAGCCTTCGTCCTCCAGGGCGTCCATCCAGGGGTACGTCCCCCAGGGTAGCCCTTCTCTACTGAAACCACCAATCTCCCACTAACTTGCTGAGCAGAAAATGCCCAGTCCGCTCTCAGACAGTGAACTCAGGCAGCTCCCCACAGGGCAAGACCAAACTGATGGTGAACAGTGGAGGGTGGTGTGGGAGCATCCTGACGACTGAAGGACGGAGAAGTGCCCCCTAGCCCCTCAGCCCAGCCCTCTCCCATCTTGATGGGGGATGAGAAGAACACACGAGCCACTTGGTTTTCTAAGAAGATGCTGTATTTAATCACTTCCCTCCCTCCCCCCCAACCCGACACATTTCCCTACAGAGTAGGGGCCCTCCCCCTTAAGGCAGATGGTGTGGAGGTAACAAACATTGAAGGAAAGGCACTGGCCAGAGTCAGAGGGGGTCGTGAGCAGGGCAGGGGAGGGCAGGGCAGGCGGGGCTGGCTCCTGTCTTTAAAAGCATGGAGGCAGCAGAGCTGTCTCGGTTGACTCAGGCATACCAGTGCCATGCCCAAGGGTGGCCCCAGAAAGCAAGCTGCCCACCCCAGCCAGCTAACTGGAGCTCTACCTATTCCATATAGCCCTTTCCCAAAGGCAGTAGGCCTGAGCAAGGGCCATGTGAAAAGCCTGGGCCCAAGGGGCAGGAATGGCATCCAGAAGCCACAGCCCATTAATTGGAAAGTTTTGTCCTTCCTGATTTTTTAGAGGAGGATGAAACTCTCTTCAACCTCCAGAAGGTTCTCAAGGCTTGATTCTCCTTAATGCCAAGCGTGTGCTCTTGGTGAATGCAGGGCCCACCAGGTAGACCCTGGAGCTCTGAAAGCTGTGACTAGGACTCTACCACAGAATGGAGCCTGGGCTCAGCGGCCTGGCCTCCTGTGACCCGCGGCACCCCCACGAGCCCTTCCTCACAGCAGCAAGCCCCGGGCTCCCCTCCTTCCACGGACTGGAGTGCCAGAGCCAGTGTCCAATGCACCACTGGTCAAACCAGCGGCGGCGGCAGAGGCAGCAGGCAGCAGCAGAAAAATCCCCAGCCCCGAAGGCACCTGAGGACTTTTAGTGCAAGACTAAGTGTATGATCAGCAGGTGTGAGAAAGGGCAGCCAGAGATTACAAAGGCCAAGGGCTAGCTTCCTGAAATGGCTCCACTTTTCAGTTCCTCCTGGCCCCACTCTTCTCCAATTTGAGGAAGAGATCTCAGGGCGATGCCCTTACCTCCCCAAGCCCATGGCCCTCCCCTCCACACCCTGGTCCCTGTTCCTCCACTTTGTCCATACCCCTTCCTCTTCTTCCCGGCAGGCCAGGACTGGGGATCTCCCTGAAGGAGGCCAAGTCTGTTCGGGATCAGGACTGTGGGGAACTCCGATTTTCCACTTCCCTTTCTCCCCTTCCTGCTGGATGCCCACTCCCTCTTCCCGTCTAAGCCCAGGGCTTTGTTACATCTACATCCTCTTTCCTCTCTGCTCCATGGTCTCCTCAAAGCTTCAGCCTCCGGGCAGGGCCAGGCCGGGGGCTTCTCTTCCCTCCTTCTCCACCGTGCCGGTCTGGCACCACCTCTACACCAGACACCCAGGAATGACGGGTCCACGGTCCACCAGCCCTCTGTCTCCCGACCCCGCTGAGGCACCATGATGATGCCAGTCTGTGCTGGGCTGGAGTTAGCACCACCCAGAGGAGAAGGTTAATGCCCTAATTGGCGGCCAGCTGTTCTGTGGCTCCCCGGGAGAGATGTGCGGTCTCTGGAAGGCACAGCCGGGGTAGAGCTGAGAACGGATCCACGCTGTGCCAGCTCCTCTGGTTATAAATCAGCTGCCAGACCAAGGACTTGAAGGATACATCGCGCTACACAGAGTGGGTCTGAGGTATGCAAGTTGGGACATGCCCCTAAATGCATGACTCCATCCCTCTCTCACAGTCAAGGCTGGGTCTGGACAGGTACAGTTTTGGTTTTCTGTTAGAAAAAATAAAAACCCCAATAGAATATGTCCAAGAGAAGAGTTTCCAGGTCATGGTCACTGCTCCCCAGGAGAAGCCTGGTGGGGGGTGCTGGAATGCACCTCACAGATAGGTCAGCAGCGCTCAAACAGGTCTTTCCTTCCTTGGCTGCACTGTGCTGCCTTTCCCAGACGCCAGTCCATCTCTGTCAACTGAGTGAACGGCCCCTCTCGGTCCTTCTCCCAAGGTCCTCCCTTCAGAGACCCCGAGGGTAGAGAGAGGGGCCTTGGCAGCTGTCTGCGTGAGGCAACAGCTCTGGGTGGTGACGGTGTTAGCTCTGAGGCCTCTCGGGGCTCAGCCATGGCTTCTGCCCCCCTTCCCCACCCCCCAGCGGCGAGCAGGGGCACTGGGGAGTCAGCACAAGTCAAGGAGCAGGAAGCAGTCAGTCCAGCGGGCCACCCCTTGGGATCACGGCATCTTCATCTGGCGGCGGTTCCACATGCCTCGCTTGGAATGGAAGTGATGGAAGAAATTCCTGAGGGAGAGACGTTCCACTTCCAGGCCCGCTTGGAGGATCCTGAATGAGGGAGGGGCAGGGTGAGCAACAGAAGCACCAGAGGCAAGTGGGGAGAGGCCCAGGCCCCTGAGGACCCCACTTCCCATGCCTACGTCACCCCCGCTCCCTGTCTGCCTGTTTCCTCCCCACAGGACATGGGAGGAGGCTGCAGTTGGGAGCCAGCCAGCCTAGGTCTGAATCCCAGCCCCATACCTTATAAAGCATGTCACCTTTCAGAGTCTCAGTCTGCCAGTCTTTTCCTCCTTTAAAGAGAGAGTGATACACAGCCAACCCTGGTCCTTTCTTCCATTGATGCTCTCTCCCTTTCTCTCCTCCGCCTCCTCCCTTCAATCCAAATCTCAAGGTATTATCCTCTTTCCCTCCCCATCTCTTGGCAACAAATTTCTCTCCTTCTTCTGTAACTTTTATTTATTATTTTTTTTAAAGATTTTATTTATTTATTTGACAGAGATCACAGGTAGGCAGAGAGGCAGGCAGAGAGAGAGGAGGAAGCAGGCTCCCTGCTGAGCAGAGAGCCCGATGCGGGGCTCGATCCCAGGACCCTGGGATCATGACCTGAGCTGAAGGCAGAGGCTTTAACCCACTGAGCCACCCAGGCGCTCCTGTAACTTTTATTTATTAAAAAACCTCTACACCCAATGTGGGGCTCGAACTCATGACCCCGAGATCAAGACCTGTGTGCTCTCTCTACTGAGCCAGCCAGGCAGCGTGGCAGCAAAATTTTTTTAAAAAAACAAATTTCTTGAAAGAGGACTCTCCTACTAACACAGCTTCTGCTCCCTCACCACCCTACAGTGGGGTCCTGGCCCACCTGTGCCTGCCTCAACCCTGCTACTGCTTCCCAAGTCTGTGGCCTGTCCCGTGTTCTCCTTTCTTCTTCCCAGGGACTATTTCTTGCTCCCTGGAACTCCCTTCTCCCAGGCTTCCAGAGCCCCAGGACTTCCTGGATTATCTTACTGCCCTTTAATGGCCTTAATGTCTCTTACATTGGCCCCAAATCTTTCCTGACCCTTCATCTGTCTCTTTTGTCCATTCCCCAGCCTCAGCTTCCCCGCCGGGCAGTGGTACAGAGGAGGAAGGCTCCGATCCGGAGAACACCTGGGCTGAGAGCATCAGCATTTACAAGCACACAGCTCGCGAGCTACTTTATCCTGACAGCTCACCATGCACTCTAATCTCCACGCCAACCTTGTGACACAGGTGAAGGCAGTATCATCCCCCTTCTAATAGACACAGAGACTGAGTCTTGCTAGGTGAGTAATAGGACCCCTGGCGAGGGGCAGGGCTTGCTCTGAGCCCAGAGATGAGGAATCTGCTGCCCGATGGCCCCAGCCTCGGCTGATCTAGCACTGTTCTCTCCCCGCAGTCCCTCTCAGACACCCTCCTCCCCCAGTCACCGGTCCAGCAGCTCCCAGTCTTCCCCGCCCCAGCGGTCTCGGAATTCCTTGGTGTTCATGCCGCCGATTCTGTCCAGGTCTGACTTGTAGATGCCGAGCAGTCCAAACCCATTCACCTCCCAGTAACCTGTGGCCAGACAAGAAGCCCCTGTGAGATGAGCCAGGGACCAGGAGGAAGCAAGGAAGGCTGCTGGGCTGTACTCCCAGAGCCTTCTCTGAAAGACAGGGGACGTAGGTGCCTGATGCTGAAAACTGTCTCATGCAAACAAGTTCCTGCCCACACTCAGATTCAGAGTCCGGCCAAAACTGCAGTCCTACAGGAGGGTGACTACAGGCCCTAAAACGGGATCTCGCAATGGCAGCCACTGAAGACACAGCCGAACATGCTTTCCTTGTCTGTTTTCCTCCCAGAAGCAGGCAGCCTGTCTTCCCGTTTCTCTATGTGCAGAGGGCACAGAATCTGGCACAGAGTAGGTATCTGATGACTCAACGAAGGGAAAATGGGGAGGAAATGCTCATCACTGCTGCTGCTGCGGCTGAGCACAGCCCTCAGGCACCTCTCCAGTGGGCTGTCCAGTGGACAGGAGGAACAGGAGGGAGACCGCCATGGTAGACACGGATGTTTCTAGCTCTGGGATAAAGAACCAAGGCCAGAGAGGGCTCGCCTACCCACCCTAGCCCAAGGCAGGGCTCACCCTCAGGCCATTGCGGGGTGGCTCCACAATGCAGCCTCATCACTATGGGGGCGAAGGCCATCTTGCCCTCCACACAGTGCTTCCGGATGGTATCGATGACTCCGGCTGGGAAGTGGATATGGAGGTCACAGAGGAAGATGATGCTGTGCGGGTCCTGAAGACAGATGGGGGAGGCTCAGCAGAGCCCACAGACCAGGGCTGAGGGTCAGGCCACTCCCGAGGACAATCCTCAGGCTCCTTCCCACTCAAATGTTGGACAAACTTCCACCAAACTGTTGGGCAGACTGCCACGGTACTGGGCACCAAGTACACAATTTTCAGAGTCAGAGAATGAATTCTGACACCTCCCCTTCCTCCTTTCTGGACCGCAAGGCCTCCGGACAAATGCTCCACTGTCAGTTGCTCAGTCTCGCCCACCACCCGCCCTGCAGCAGAACAGAGAGGACCTCCTGTGTCCTCATTCCTTCCTCCCTGAGGGGCTGACTGCCTCACACATCCCAGATGTCTCCATCTCTTAACCAGTCTGTAACCGTGTCTCCCAGGCCCCTCCCAGGATATTACCTTCACCAGGTCTATGCCAGCCTGAAGCCCAGCTGAGCGCTCGAAGTTTCCACTCAGCTTCATATACTGGTAGCTGCAGGGAGAGGAGAGGAAAGAGGGGCAGAGTATGAGGCTCGGCGGCAGTGGTCCCCGGAGGACACCAGTGGGCCCGGAGGAAGAGGATGTGGCTCCTAGGGTGGGATCATACCCAGGTGAGTCATCTGGAGAAAGCCAGACACTGGGACTCAGGAAAGCCAGCTGGGACTTCAGGCTCTGCCCAGCACCCAGCAGTCTTGGGACTCTAGAAAGCGGGTGGTTCAGGCTGGGCTCCAGCGGGGGAGCCCCCTCACCTTCGCAGCTTGGACCTCTTTAGGGCCATCTCGACGTCCATGTCCTCACTGCTATAGTCAGTGATGATGATATTGAAGTGTGGGTCACCGGTGGCCTGAAACAGCTTTTCCATGTCTCTGATGAACTGCTGCACCCAGCGCGCCTGGTTCTTTACTACCACAGTGGGCAAAAGGGAGAAAGAGGCGGTAACACCGAGAACGGCAGCCCCACTGCCAGCTCCTGCACGAGTCAGGGCCCCAGTGGACCTCCGCCACTACAGACCCATCGGCAATGCAGCAGGGAGGTGGGGGCGGAGGCAGAGGGGGAGCTGACCCGTGAACGGGGCCTCTGCACCCTGCCTCCCACAGAGCCTCCAGGCAGAGTCCTATGGGAAGTCCTGGGACAGGGGCTCGTCCTCAGCTCTCTCGTAGTAACCGGACTGTGCTCTCACACTCAGACCCCGTCATCTGCCCATCCTAGTAGCACCCTTGCTCTCCTTTCTGTTCCCTGCTCCCCTTTCCCACTACAGATACCAGCTAAGCCACTCTATGTCTTGTTCCCAGAGCAGCTGCACGCCCCAGTACAATGACGTGGCCATGATCGCACCCCACCCTGAAATCTGGAGCAACAGGGAGCACCTGGCCTGCTAGTCAGCATCTTTGCCAACCACAACACTCAGCCATGTGACCTCAGGTCCTCGACTGTCAAGTGGCCTCTCCCACAGGTTCTCGTAAGATCACACCAGTGAGCAGACACCTGGGTGCTCACGGTGAATTTTAGGATCCCCTCTCTGCTGATAATGGCCGGGCTCAGCTTGAGGCTCACCAGGCACAACGAAGTGGACCACGGCTCGGTGATTCCAGGAGAAGCCCTGGGGCCAACACAGTTTGGGCTCCGGGGCCCGGACACTCAAGACATGTCTCCGGCGGTTGTTTGAGCCCCAAACCAGGCCCTGCAGGTTCCGGGCCTCGACCTCTTCCCCACCAGCTGGATCGATGCCCTGCCAGCCTCGTGTAGACACATACTCGGAGAGCCGCACTGGGCGCTGGCCTTGTTCCAGCAGCTCAAGCTCCAGGAGGTAGCGACCCCCACGTAGCTGGTCCTGGCGCTTCTCCACATTCACGATGCGCTGTAGCTGGTACTTTCTGTGGCAGAAAGGGTGGGCAGCTTGAGTAACTCTTTCCCCACTGTCAGGGGTAACATGGTAAGCAGAAGCCTGTGAGGTCAGATGTCAGGGGACCCTGTTTTTTGTCCTAGTATTGCCATTAGCTAAGATGCAGGGGCACCTGGCTGGATCAATCAGTAGAGCACATGACTTTTGATTTCAGAGTTGTGAGTTCAAGACCCACGTTGGGTACAGAGTTTAGTTTTAAAAAAATAATAAATAAGTAAATAAAAAAATAATAGAAAATAATTAATCAATTAAGATGCTTCCACCAGATGTTTAATCGCTACTGTTCACTGCCTCATCTTTAAAAACGCACCCATTGGGGCACCTGGGTGGCTCAGTGGGTTAAAGCCTCTGCCTTCAGCTCAGGTTGTGATCTCAGGGTCCTGGGATCGAGCCCCTCATTGGGCTCTCTGTTCAGCCAGGAGGCTGCTTCCCCCTCTCTCTCTCTGCCTGCCTCTCTGCCTGCTTGTGATCTCTGTCAAATTAAAAAAAAAAAAAATGCACCCATTGACCTGGGACGATCTCTAAAGATCATTATAACTCTAAGATCCTAAATATATAAGGTGAATGTTTCCTTCAGAAACTGACCCTCATCAATAAAGTACTCTGCTCATCTACAGTCCATAACATAGGATGGGTTATTAGAAAACTACTGACTGGGGCACCTGGGTGGCTCAGTGGGTTAAGCTGCTGCCTTCGTCTCAGGTCGTGATCTCAGGGTCCTGGGATCGAGTCCCGCATCGGGCTCTCTGCTCAGCAGGGAGCCTGCTTCCTCTTCTCTCTCTCTCTGCCTGCCTCTATGCCTACTTGTGATCTCTCTCTGTCAAATAAATAAATAAAATCTTTAAAAATAAAAAAAAAAAGAAAGAAAGAAAACTACTGACTGGTTAGCTCAGTATCATTAATCCACTAGGGAAATGCAAATCAAAACCGCCATGTGATACCATTTCGCACCCATCAGAATGGCTATTTTTTTTTTTTAAAGATTTTATTTATTTATTTGACAGAGATCACAAGTAGGCAGAGTCAGGCAAAGAGAGAGGAGGAAGCAGGCTCCCTGCTGAGCTGAGAGCCCGATGTGGGACTCGATCCAAGGATCCCGGGATCATGACCTGAGCCGAAGGCAGAGGCTTTAACCCACTGAGCCACCCAGGCGCCCCCAAGGATGGCTATTTTCAAGAAAGGAAAACAACTAGCACTGACACAAGAAATTAACACAGCTGTTGGGAATGTAGAACCATGCAGCTGATTTGGAAAAGAGATCCGCAGTTTCTCAAAATGTTAAACACAGAGTTTTATGACTCAATTCTACTCCTAGGTATACCCCCAAGAAAGCTAAAAACCTGTTCGTGCAGAACAATTACACACGACTGTTCAGAGCACCATTGTGTTCCTAACAGCCCAAAGTGGAAGCAACCCGGATGTCAACCAACAATATGCGGAATATTATGCAGCAGTACCAAGGAACGAAGCGCTCAATACCTTCTGCAACCAGAAGCCTTGAAAAAGTTTTGCTAAGTGAAAGAAGCTAGAGACAAAAGGTCACATATTCCATTTACCTGAAATTTAACTCCATTTGCATGAAATGATTTTTACAGGTCAATCTATAGCGGGAGAAAGTCAGGTAGTGGTTGCTACAGCCCGAGAGAAGGGAGAAATGGAAGTAATGCTAACACGTGCAGGAGTCCTTTTGAAAAGTGATGAAAACATCTGGAATCAGATAGTGGTGACGGTTGCACAATATTATGAATGGGCCTAAAAACCACCAAACTGTACACTCTAAAGCCATACACTCTAATATGGGGCGTTAAATGTTATGCGAATCGTGTCTCAATTATAAGAATGTTGATTGGTTAAGCAAATGAATGCAAAACCAAGGAAGTCAGGCCCTGCTTTCCGCTCTCGCACTTCCTTCTGGCCCACACCTAGGGTCTTACTCTCTTAGACTCAGTTTTGTCTGTTTTATCTCTTTGCTACTAGCTCCTTCCCTGAGAAAGGGGACCCCTTCTTCCCAGTGCTCAACACATGTCCTAGGCCAGGTACCAAGGGATGTGAGAACCTTGCCCAAGGCTAGACAAAGACCTGACAGGTAGAGCTCATTCTCAGGAACAAGGGGTCCCAGGTGTGTGATCATCCAGGGAGCCTGTAGCCGGGGAACAGGCGACTACCCCCAGGTTCCTGCCTCCCAGGCTAGACGGCTGCTGTGCCCCAGCCCCAGTCCCAGAAAAGCCCTTTACCTTACCCCCGGCTCCTCTGGTTGAGCTTCTTCAGGAAGACCCGTGTGACCTCGAGAGCCTCCTGCTCCGGAAGCAGCAGGTTACCAGACGTGTTACAGTTCAGATCGATCCAGTCGGTCCGCAGGGCTTGGAAGTCAAGGTTCCGAGCACTGAAGGTCTGGTCCCAGTTTACCACTGGATCAAACACGGGCACGTACTCGAACACCTCACTCATATCCTCTTCCTCTTCTTCCCCCTCTTCTTCTCCTTCCACCTGTCCTTCCTGGCCTGCAGCAACCACGTCTTCCTTGCCATACCAACCCCTCCTAGGGGCTAGGGGCTCCATCCTGTCTCCCCTCCTCTGCTCTGCGATGTATGTCTCAACTTGATTCAGCCACTGGGACTGCCCTAGAGTTTTCCTGGGACTGTCACTAGTGGGCCTGGGCCCCTTGACAGGAGGCAGTTTCCCTGCCAGATGCCCTGGGAGCCACTTTTGAGAGAAAGATGGATCCTGGCTGGGCTCAGGGCTGGGTCTTCGCTCCCTCTTTTCTGGCTGCTGGACTAGGACATCGCTAGTCCTTGCAGGGAAGGGAGCTGTGGAGTTCTGCTTAGAAAAGGGTGCCAGCAGACCTTCCCGGGGCTGAGCCAGGAGTTTCCGGAGGTGGTAGTCAGTGACATCCTGCCCAGGAGGGAAGGTAGGCACTTGTCTTCCCTCTGGCATCCTGGCATCCTGAACATTGGAGGCAAGGGTCTCTTCTGGCGCTTCTCCATACTGGGATTCTTCTAGAAGGCTTTCCTCAAAGCCTGTTGTTAATAATAACAACCATTGCTCACATCAGAGTTCCTAGCCTTTCCCAAACAAGATATACAAGAAGCAGTTGATCCTATGAATGAGACACTGAGTGTCAGATGGGGATTGCACCTGGGCTCCGCCACTGGCTTACTGTGGGACCTTGGGCAAGTTACCCACCTCAGCCAATCCCAGTTTCTCCCTCTGCATAAAGGGAATAATCATGCATCTTCCACAGGGCTGTTGTGAAGATGGAGTGATATAAAATACCCAAAGTGCCTAGCAGGTGCCTGGCACACGGGACCCAACAAATGGCTCCTGGCATGCCCTAATCCCTCCAGAAGGGAGGCCACAGGACGACAGTGTTTCTCTGCAGCATAACTTCCCCAGTGACACGCCAGTGAGAGCAATCCCTCCAGCACTCCAAGTAATCTCCTCTGGGGCTCTAATTCTCCTCCAGCTGACCGCAGCACGTTGTTAAAAACAGTATCACTTTCCACATGTGCGTGGGATGGAGAAGGAAGGAGTGCCACTCTCTACTCCTTTGGGTGTAGGGGAGGGGCTATGTGGGTCAGATTTTAAGCTCGTCAGGGACAGGGCTGGCCTGGTCTGAACTTCCTCTAGAAACAGACCATGCTCATCCCTCCCTGCCTGACCTGGAAGCCTCAGCGGTCACACTGTACCTGGCTGCTCTGGCCCCTGCTTCTCTGGCTGGTCAATCTTGATGTACTCCTGGAAGCTGAACCTGCAGAAGGAAGGGAGAGGCAGACTGGCTCCCAACGCCCCGCAGGCTGCCGTGTGAGGCTCTGCAGGGAGCGTCAACAAAAGCATGGAGTCATGCCCCACACTGGAGGGCAAGAGTGTGTGTGCGTCTGTGAGTGTGTGGCATGCCTGGGAAGGGCCAAGACTCCTCAGGCTAGAAGGGCATTTGTGGCCCCTCTAGTCCAGGCAGCTCTCCCGGCTCCTGGAGAGCCCCTCTGTAAGGCCATTCTCTTGCTCACCTATCCTGGTAGTACGAGTTTTCCTGATAGAAGCATTTATTATGGGTCTCCATGTGGCTCAGACGGGTATAGTCATTGGGGTAAACGAAGGACAGATGCACCTGGAGGCAGAGAAAGTAGCAGGAATGAGAGGGTGGGATCTCAGTAAGAAATCAGCCAGCAGGGTTAAGCCTGAGCCTCACCAGGACCACACAGGGCTCTAAGGGCCCTAACCTTGGTGAGGGGAAAAGGGCTGCTTTGAGCTCCGGAAGAAAACATTTGTTCCACAGACCAGGATTTCCTTCTACTCTTCAGGGCTCCTCTCCTGGGCTCTCTGAACAAAATGCAACCCAACCCAAGCTTCCCAGTGCACACGCCCCTCCCCTCCCATCCTAGCTCCTTCTGCCTAGTCTTAGCCAATACCATTCTCTCCTCCTCCTGCCAACTCACCCTCTCCTGCTGCCTCGGGGCCTTTACTGCAACCTTCCAGGGCCCTGGAACAACCTCCTTCTGTTACCCACCCCACTGCTTCCTGCCCTCCTTACAGCTTCAGGCAATGCCACCAACCAAATTCCAAGTTAGAGCCCACCCATTCTCTGACCCAGAGGATGAGTCCTATTCACCTCTTCCAGCCTCGAGCACCCAAATCATTTCTAGATCTGGATGTATAGTGTGCCTTCTGCCTCTGCTGTTTCCACCCGGGCTATAGGTTCTCTAGAACTAAGCTTCGCTCCATAGTTTACCTCCCTCGGTGCCTCATCAATGAGTTTAAGAACTGCTGGCTGATCATCCAGTAGGACAGACACAGGTAGGATGGGGTTGTGTGGCCCAAGCAGCAGAGAGCAAAGGAAGCCTCAGGCCGACCCACTTCCCATCATCCTCAACACCGTGGCAGAGCTGGAGCTGGAGGCCTTCCTAAGGCCAACCATTCATTCTTGCGGTTTATAGGGCGGTCCACCGGGCCATGGACAACTTGGAATGCAAGTTCACCCAGCCCATGGACCTGTGAGGCCATCCTGTCTGCTGCTATGTGGCCTGGGGAGGAGGAAGAGTCAGGGCCAGCACCTCTCTTTCTTAGCCCCAGGCCACAAGCCCTCTTGACTCTGCCCCCACTGCCCAGCCTCAAGACTTACAAAGCGGAGTCCCTGGTAGCGCTGCAGGGGGAGCCCATCCACCAGGTAGCTGGGTTTGTAGGGACAATCGGGCAGGATGTGGCGGAGATGAGTCTTGGGGATCAGAGGCACTGAGGACAGTAATGGAAGAGGCATGAGGGTAGGGACAGGAATCTGGAACAGGGTGGCTTCAAGGCACAAAGCCTCTTGGCTGCGGGAGAGTAGGGGGGCAGGGGCTGCAGGCCTCTGCTCTGAACAGGCACTTTTTTGTAATTCACTCATGGCAGCCATGGGCAGAGGCCAAGTTCATCAGCTGAGGTTGCCAAACTAAGGCTGGCACCACTCTTCTGGGCCAGGTGCGTTCAAGGAGCCTTGGAGGCCAAGGATTCGGACGCAATCCCTGGTTCATGGCATGGGATTGCTGTACAGGGCTAGCCTCAGGAAAGGTTCACAAACATCCAAGAGGCCACCGAGTCTCATCCTAGTGCAGGGCCAAGAACTGAACTTCCTCTCAGTTGTGAGGGTTGCAGGGGGGCTGGGGAGGTTTTCTCAGCTTTTAAAATGTAAATGCTCCCAAAAATTTATGACTCCAACACCTTGGTGGGAACACACTTCTCTCATTGGATTAGAAGAGTTGGGGTCCACTAGGAAACTATGATATATGTGATTGTGAAGGGACACGCAGGGGATTTCTGGGTTCTAGTTCTACTTTCTGTCCTGGGAGATGGTTACATAATGTTTAATGTGTAATGATTTGTGTAACTGTAAAGTTGTGCATATATATTTTTGTACTTTTCTGTATGCATATTATATTTTACACTCTTAAGGGAAAACAAAGATTCTCTGACTTTGGGATACCGTGGTAGAAGTGACAAATCTGCAGAGTCTCCTCTACTAATACCCATGGGCCTGAGTGTGTGGTCCCCAGACCTGGTGAGAAGTGTGTGGTCAAGGTCTTACCTCGATAGAGGGTGTCCCGAGGGTCAGGCCGCAGCATGTCTGCAAGGGGCAGCTCCTCTCTGGGAAGAGAGTCTCGGGAGCCTACATGGCTGGCTGCTGTCTGAGGGATATGGCCCACCTCATCCATCCTTAGGACTGTCTCATCTGGGCTCAGGGAGGAAAGAACAGAGGCAGCTGTGAGTCCTGGAGTAAACCTAGAACCCAGACTACTGCCCACCAGAGCCCAGGCTTCTGTATCCAACCGCCCCCCAACTCCAGGGACAGTATGAGTTGTGTGTGACCCCTCTTTCCTCTAGCCCTGCCCCCTCACAAGTTGGGAGTTTGGCTGCTGATCTCCCCTAGACCCACTCTACCAGCCCCATGGCTACCACACACCAGAGCTTTGTGTAAACTGGGAAAAGACACCACTTCCTCAAAAGTGTTACTGCTTTCTGCCGGAAATCTGTCATTGTAAGTCTGCTTCCTTTGTCTCACAAACATGTATAAAGAACTTACAAAATAACCAGCCAGGCACTGTTCTAAGCATCTTATAAATATCAAGTCATTTCACCTCCATAAGCACCATATGCCTTAGGTACTTATTAAGTTTTCCTACTTTACCAGATAAGAATTTCGGCAACGAGAACCTAAGTTACTTGTCAAAGATCACAAAACTGGTTGGGGGCAAAGCTGAATCTGGACTCTCAGAATCAAGACTCTCTGAGAATCTTGGAATCTCAGCCTCTAGGTTATGCCATGTCTCAGACAGACGAGCCAGCAAAGGTGGACCACTGTAGGGCACTCCCTCGCATTTTCTGCAGCCCTGTTCCTCCTCAACGCCCCCCCATCCGGAACCCCCACACTCACCCCTATGCCCCTGACCAGTATTCTCCCCTCCAAGTGGGACAGGCCTCCTCCGTCTCCCAACCACCCCGGCACTGGCTGCTCCCCGCCATCTGGATTCATGTCTTCAGCTCCAGGTGGAGCTCTCCCTCTATACCCCGGGCCGGTCACCTCTGGCTCATCTTACTGGTTTCTTCCCTGAATTTTACTATGGGCCTCTTTCTTCTCATTTCACATTGCATCTGCAGACTCCAGCTCTGCCTTCTTCTTCTTGTACCAACTCAGCAGCTCACGATCTGCCCCTTCTGCCTTGACCTCGTGGCCTCTAGCTTTGTTCACCACCAACCTCCTCCCACCTGTGTGGCCCACGCCACACCGCCCCTGTCCAGCAAACCCATACTTTCCTGGCCTTCTTGTCTCTCACACACTTCCCACTGCCTTCCCAGTCTCTTCCCAGCATTCCTTGGCTTTCCCTTCCTCCCTTGGGGTTAGGGCCCTGCCTGCTCTTCCTATACCTGGGTCCACATGGCCCAACCTGCCTGGTGGTGATTTCTCAGTGGGGCCTGCAAATGCATAGGAAGTCATAAGCAATACATAGTACAACTGAAGAGTTCATTTACTACAGATCTAAAGCAGCTAGAAAGTTTCTTCATGGCTGGTCATGGCTTTGCAAAGAACCACGGGACCCTCAACTGGGAAACAGAAAACTGGCCTCACTCAGAGGTTTTTCATCTGGAGTGAGCCTCGTGGTCTCTGGAGGCCCCTGAAATTGTACACAAAATATTGTGTGTGCATGGACAAGTGCATTTTTTCGGGGGTGAGGTCTCAGCGAGCTTCCAAAGTGGTCACTAACCCTTGAAAGTTAAGGATCTCTGACTTAGGGTCCCTTTAAGTTCTGTTCCTTGTTCTGGACCCCCTTTCCACCTACGTTTCAAGCACCTTGAGCTTTAGCCTCCACCCCTCCCTTGACCAAACACCCCCGGCAGACTGAGCCCCACCTGCTGGCACCTGCTCACCTCTGTCTCCAGGGGAGGGTCAGAGTCTACTCACTTGTGAAGAGGGAGAGAGAAGGGGAGTCAATAATGGTGAACTTGGCTCCAGGGTCATTCCGTCGCCACTGGAAGAGGAGAGAGGGTAGATGCGGGTTGGAGAGAGCTAGATTTATTTATTTATTTATTTATTTATTTTTGATTTTTTAATATTTTATTCATTTATTTGACAGAGAGAGATCACAAGTAGGCAGAGAGGCAGGCGGGGCGGGGGGAGAAGCGGGCTCCCCGCCGAGCAGAGAGCCCAACGTGGGGCTTGATCCCAGGACCCTGAGATCATGACCTGAGCCGAAGGCAGAGGCTTTAACCCACTGAGCCACCCGGGTGCCCCGGAGAGAGCTGGATTTAGAAAAGGGTTCAAGGGACAAGGGGTGAGGAGTGGTTCTGAGCTGAGCTGGGGGGCAGGAAAAATGGAGCTCTCACCGCAACTTCCACATGATCTGTGCCCTCATTGTTCTGTTTGTGCAGAACCTCAAAGTAGTACCTCTGGGAGGCCGCCAGGCTGGCAAGAGAGAGTAGACACAGAAGGCTATCTTCTTGGGTCCTGCAGTCACCCCAGTAACCCACTCTTCTGCCAGGCCACACCAGCTCCCACCTTGCTCCTGCCACCCCCAGACCCCCTTGACCTTTTCTCTCTGCTCCCGGCATTCCAGGAGCTTTGGTTTTAATGCTGGCCTGGAGTCCCCACTACTTCTTCTTACTCACAGCATGACCTTAGTTTTCTCTTCTGTAAGGTGGTGGTAATAACAGTATACACTTCACAGAGAAATCAGGACAATCGAAGGATATACAGATCTTCCTCAACTTATGATGGGCCTATGTTCTGATAGACTCATCATAAACTGAGGATATTATTAGTCAAAATGCATTTAATACACCTCCCGAATATGATCGCTTAGCCTGGCCCACCTTAAGCGTGCTCAGAACACTTGGCATTAGCCTGCAGCTGGGCAAGACCATCTGACACAAATACCAATTATAACGAAGTGCTGAATACCCCATGTCAGTTACTGAATGAAAATGGAAAAACAGCACGGTGGCATGCATATAGAATGGTTATAAGTATATCGGTTGTGGACCCTGTGCTCAATCAATTACATAGCTGACTGGGAAGTGAGGCTCACGGCCACTGCCCGGCATCACAAGAGACTATTGTATCCCTTACCACAGGCCTGAAAAAAGCTCCAAATTCAAAATCTGAAGTACAGTTTCCACTGAATGCATATCACTTCTGCACCACTGTCAAGTTGAAACACCGTAAGTTGAACTATTACAAGTCTGGCCATCTGTAATAATAATGCTTAGAGTTGTTACTATGTGCCAGGCACTGTTCCAAGTGCTTTACGCATACCAACTCACTTAATTCTTGTTCATAGAGGAAAACACTGAGGCACAGAAATCTTGGGTCATTTGCCCCAAAATCACTGGGGTAGTAGGTGGTGGAGCTGGGATTTGGATGTCCGTGTCCACAGGGTCCGCTGCCAGGCGGAGTTACCAGTAAAGTGCTCAGCACGGAGACTGGCTCCCGGCAACCGCTCTTCACAAGCTACACTGTCTTACTGCTACTGACCTCAAGGCTACCACCATCAGGCCGACACATGTTCTTGCGTGTGTGTGTGTGCCGGCCACCAGGTGGCACTCTGAAGTTAGGCTAAGTTCCCCTTCCAGCATGTTAAAGCAATTCCAGCAACTACAGGGTGAGAAAGGCCTGGTCTCCCTCCAGTGTCCCAAGGGATCACAACGGTGAGGAACTTTCCGCAGCACAGGCAGAAAGCCAGTGTACAGGCTGTACCCCTGTGGGCATCTCCAGAGATGGAGCAAATGGGAAGGGCAAGAACTAGAAGAGACCTATTTTGTTTTCTAGTCCTGAGTGTCACTAAATAGCTGTGTGACCTTCACCCAGTCACACCCTCTCTGAGTCTCAGTTTTCCCATCTGTAAAATGGGGAAGGATGGGCCAGATGGTTTCTAAGTCAAAGACTTCATTTATCAGAACGCATGAGGTGCCTAGGCACACTGCACCTCTGGGATAAGGAAGGCTGGAGAGCAGGGAGGGTACGAATGACTTCCCTGACTCTGATTTGGCCTCAGCACTTGAGGTACGTTGGTTTTTTTCTGTCGCTCACAAGAACATCAGGAGACTCCCAACTCACCTCACTGGCTTAGAAATTTGGCTCCGAAATTTCCCAAACTCTCCAGGGGCGGTCCACTCTTTTCCAGTCTAGAGGTGCAGGAGAGTGAGAAGAGACGGAAGGAGGAAGATGGACAAATATGAAGGAAGGGAGGTGGGGAGTGCAGAGACAGGAAGGAATGGGGAGGAGACATGTGGGAGCAAAGAAGAGCAAGATGAGAAAGAAAACAGGAGAGGTGAGGGGAGTGACAGGTGACCAGGGCAAGAAGCACCTGTGCTCTTCCTACTCAGGCCCCATGGCATGCATACTTGGGACCATGCTAAGGACACTGGAACCCAAAAGGCGGATGTGGCCCAGTTCCCGCCCAGAGATGAATCTTCCTGAGGTCTTTCTGTGGCCTCAGACTAACTCCTCACTCCTCCCCAGTTTACACTCTTTCTATCCTTTTGTAAAATGGGGCATGTTGAGAGGGAGGATGCTTCTTTTTTACACCTTTCCCTGGCTGTCACGCCAGAGTGACGAAGGGTAATGAGGGTTTCCTGATGTGGGCAGGTGCCTCTTCCATGTCCTGGCTCCCGGGCTGGGCGGACCCTACCTTGCCCACACTGGCCAGCAGCTGAAGGCCTGACACCTGGTCGTCCCGGCTGAGCCAGAACTCAGCGTTGTCATCTGCAGCAATGGCAAACTGGATCTTTCCTGGGCAGTGGGGGAGAGAGTTTGCAGATGAGAGCAAGAAGGGCATTAGCATGCAGGACTGAAGGCCTGTTTTATGTCTTAGCAATTACATTCTCTTCAGGGGCCTTGGTGCTGTGGCTTCCCTCTCTGTAAAGTTGGGGGGCGGTCCTCAACCTAGGAGACACCGCGAAGATGGGGAAGACTCACAGGGAGAGACAGGCTAATGCCAGACTCTGTAAATCAGAATGAAAGCGGGAGCTGGTGGGGGTACTGGATGAGACCTCGCCATGACAAATTTCCCCTCTCCCCAGTGATGGACTAACAGGGTCCAGGGAGCCTAGTGTGGACTTACTTCTTGGCTACAGGCTTATGTTCTCTGGGTATCGTAAAGAACCTGGAGCAGGAAGCAGGAGGATGGGACTTTGGGGCTGGCCTCACCATCGGTGAAGGGGTGCAGGTAGCCAAAGATGCGGAGGCCATAGTTGGTCCATTTTGGGGACACAGCCAGCTTCCTCACGGTGGTGCGAATCTATGCCAAGAAAGGGGAGGGAAACCATTACCCAGAAGAGGGAACAAGAAACTGAAGAAAATGGTCCATTCAGGGCTGGTGAGAAGACCGGGGAGGGGGAGGGAGACAGAAGGGACTAGGGCATGACTTGGTGAGTGGCGTGTAGGCAAGATTTCCACTCCCACTTGCTTCTTTGTCCATGTGACCTTGTACAGTGTACAACCAGCCCGACTGTATGTGGTGGTTCTGGCTAACCTGTATCATGAGCCACAATGAGAGCCTAAAGCTGAAATGATGCAGAAGATGGCAGAGAACTCAAAGGAATCCTTGGGAAGGGAGCAATAGTAATAATCATAGGCAGAAGAAGAAAGGACCTAAGATATAAAAGAAAGAAAATGAACTAGGAAAGAAGCCAGGACAGATGAAGAATAGAGTAGACTGAGGGAGATGAGAGACAGGAGTGGGGCAAGAGACAGAAAAGAGGCGCGCCCAGCAAACACTCACATGGGGGTACAGTGGGAAGTGGAGGTTCCTCCTGAGCTGCTGAATGGAACTGCCACACCAGTCCTCAAACACATGCAGGTTGGCGCGGCCCCGGAACTGTGCGGGGCAGAGAAGCAAGCAGGTGAGTGTGCGCGCCCGGGAACCGGGTCGGCCCCATGCTGCCCCGCAGCTGGAGGAGGCCGGGTGGAGAGGCGACACCCAGGTCCCTGCAGCCCCAGCCCTGGCGTTCCTTTAGTCACTGAAGGTTCACTTCAGTCTCATCCCAGCCTCACACCCACAGCCTTTCTCCAACCTCATCCCCATTGCCCGGCCCTGAGGCCTGGGTGTTTTCGGCCATACTTTGTGTGTGTGCGCATGCGCGCTGGCGCATGCACGCACGCACGCTGCACTGGCTCTTTCCATGCAGGAAGGGGGCTGGTGTAGATTCTCCAGGCAAAGGGGAGTAATAGCCAAAAGAGAAAGGCAAAGATGAGAGAACTGCAAGGAGGGCCCGGCTGGGGTTTCAGCTAAGACTTGCTCTCCTCCCCTCCCCTTCTGCCTAACAGTAAGCTCCACAGCTGTCTGCTGGTGAAACCTTATCTACCCAGTAGTCTTCACGCTTCTGGCTTCCCTTGTGGGGAAGCAGCTGGGAAAGCGCTGCAGGAGGTCTTTGGGGGGCCCATCCGGCAGGGGTAGGACCACCTCGGACTGCTCCCTTAGGAGCTGGAAGCCTCTCTCTCTTGCTCTCACTCTCCTGCCTCTCCTGGCATTAACTACTGAGGTGCCTGGGACTTGGGCCCTGGGAAGGTAGTAGCAAAGGATGTATGCACTCTCTTCCCTGGCTGTGTCGTCCGTGGGGCAGAGACCCAGCTTAGTGGCCAGCAGCAGAGGGCCCCCTTCACAAGACAGGGCCTTACAGCCAGCGCTGTGAGTGGGTGGGAGTGCTGGGAATTTGAGAGGGGAGGGGAAGCCTGGGGATCCTGTCCCAATTTATCCTGACAAAGAGTTTCAGATTACCCCATCTCAGCAATTTTCTCCTCCCCCTCCCCCAGAGCTTAATCTCCAGGTTGTGGGAGGTGGGGCCTCAATTACTCTATACAAACAGGCCCTGCCCTTCCCTCCCGACTGTGGGCCATCAGATATCAAAATCTGAGCTGCCCAGAGGAAAACAGAGGAGGGACACCCAGACTGGAAGCCCAGATAAAAGGAAGTGGCACAAGGTCCTTAGCAAGAGATCTGGAGGAACGGATGGTGGGGGGAGAAGTCTTGCACACCAAGGCCAAAGATCTGAGGTGCGGCCTCAGAGGAAACAGGACCCCACAGCTGGATCCAGAAAGGAAGCCGGAGAGCCTGTCACTTCCTGTCCCTTCAGCAGCCTGGCACTTCCTGGGCACACTGGCCTGGTCAAAGCTGAGCATGTGGGGCCTTGGGAAGCAGCCATCACACCGGGGAATATAAGTTGGGGGCTGGGATGGGTGGGAGAGAGAATGTGGGCTGAGTAGGTGGGAGGCGGGCTGAGGCTTCTTGGAAGGAAAGAATGGGGACATTGTGCTACTTCTGGGGAAATTCTTTAAGTCCAGTTTACAAGACTCAGTTGTCTCCTACAAATGTCCTCCTCTCAGCCCCTCCCTGGGAGACTTTCAGGGCAGTGTGCTCAGATCCACAGCAAACTGCGGAAGGAGGGCATTCCACCAGAGAAATCTGTTGTGTTCAGCCAGAAGGCCAGAGGACACAGGGGGTTTGGGCAGGGGAAGGAGGAAGGAGCTGGGCTGGCTGCCTCCCACCTCCCACTCAGGTCCTTGCTTGCTATAGCAAGGGTAGCCTGGGATGCTCCAGGGAAGGGAAGGCAGGGAAAGTGGGGGTGAAGGAAGAGGACTAGCCCTCTCCTCCGAGACCTAGGCCCTCACTCGGCATCATGGCAGCCCTCAGACCATGCTTCATCCACTCTCAGGCTGTAGGTGGGGTCTCTAAAGGACTAGTGGCCACGGTCTTCCTCCCCAGGCCCGGAATGGCAACCCCTATCAAGACTTGCATCTCTCCAAGGTTTGGAGATTTTGTACGCGGCAGGGATGAGGGACTCTCAGCTCACTAGCACCACCCTTTGCCCACTCCCTTCATGCTCCAGCTGGGGCTGAGACCCAGGGAAGGACACTTGGTTGCTCCCATCACCAGGGTATGTCCACAGCCAGTGATGGATTTGGAACTTTCAGTTGTAAGTAGTGGAGAAAATATTTGTTGGAACCCTCTCATTTTAGAGGTGAGATTATTGAGGACCAGACAGGTAAACTTGACTCCCTCCAAACACACAGCAATTAACCCTAGGGAAGTGGGGAGGGTGTATGGGAATACGGATGCAGGAGGATAACGTCAGCCTGGTGGGTCCTCAGACGGGAATATCCACTGTATTCCATTGCCACCACACTGCCTCTGCCTGGCCTCACTGGGCTTGCCAGACCTGCAGCGGAGCCTCCTCACTGGAAGGAACCTTCTCTGCCTCCACTGATTCTTTACACTGCCTGCAAGATTGTCTTTCTAAAGCATAGACCTGATTATGTCACTCTGCGGCTTCAAACCTCAGACGACTCCCAAGAGGCTTCAGAACAAAACCTTACCCTGGCAGGTGAGGTCTTTTCGACTGACCTATCTTCCCAGCCTCACCTCGGGCAACTCCCTGTCACACACCTGCATACCTCCCACACCCATCTCCTTGCCTTCCTCAAGCTCCGCCTCTCCAAGTCTTTACAAACACTCCTTCCCAGTGGGAGGGCCTTTTCCTTTCTCCCCTGCCTCCCAAACCGTGGCTCATCCTTCTCTGACTTCCTCCCCAGAGTTAACGGCTTCCCTCCTCTGTGTTCCCAGAACATCTTAATTATTTGAACGAACACATGCTTGCGAGCTAAGCTCGGAACCCTATGTTCCTTCATTTATTTGATAAGCACCGAATGTCTGCTTTGGACCAGTTCAAGATGAAAAGAGCTGTGGTCCTCCAAGGAGAGAGACGTGTTAACAATTGGTATCCCCTGTGCCAGGGGCTACTGCCGGGGAGTCGGGGGGCACCTGGCATGAAGGCAGGAGCAAGTCACCTCTGTCCCCAGGAGAGGCAGGAGCTGAGAATGGATACTTGAGAGTGGATAAATAAAATGTGGTACGGCCATATAATGGAAGAGTACTCAGCCAGAAAAAGAAATGAATTGCTGGTACAGACAACTGCATGGACAAGCATGGAAAACGTCATGCTAAGTGAAAGAAACCAGACACAAATGGTCACATTGTCCATTTATATGAAATGTCCCGAACAGGCAACCTAGAGAGACAGAAAGCAGACTACTGGGTGCCCTGGCTGGCTCAGTCGGTAGGTCATGTGATTCCTGACCTCAGGGTCATGAGTTTAAGCCCCATGTTTGGCCTGGAACCTACTTAAAAATAATAATAATAAGGGCCAAAAAAAAAAAAAAGCATATACCTTAAAAGGAAAAAAGGAAGTAGATTATTGCTTGTGTAGGTCTCGTGGGATGGGGTGGTGAGGGCTGATGGCTAATGGGTATGGAGTTTCTTTCTGTGGTAATGAAAGTGCTCTAAATTAACAGTCATGGATGCATAACTCTATGAATCTAGTAAAAGCTACGGAATTACACACCTTCAATGGATGACTTATATGGTATTTAATTTACATGCCAATAAAATTGCTACCAAAAAAAAAAGTAAGCCTGAGAAGATGATTCTGGGTCTCAGCCCTTTCCTCAAGAGACCCTAGCTCGAAAAGCCAGCGTGGTATGACCCAGGGAAACGCTAACTTGCTTCGATCTTATTTTGGAGTCACCAAATTTCTTTCTTGTAACTATTTTGGTTTTTCCAGATGGAACACCCTGGGCATCAGACAGTGTTTTTGGTCAATGGACGTAAATAATAAATTGGCACTGAGGTCTGTAGTCATCAGTGGGGTTTGTGAACTAGAGTCAGGATTTGGGGTGCTATGAATTAAGTTTCTGAGGGCAGTTACCCCATGAAGCCCAGCCCCACAGCCATCCACTCTGGCAGTCTCTCTGACATAGCAAAGAGAATGCCGATGGCTGCTTTGCTTTCCAGGGTGACTTCTGGCCCCAGAGACCCTACACTGCTGGGTAAAGACTGGGTCAGAGAGAAAAAGAAGAGACAGCTGTCAGCTTTCTTATCCTCTGTCTTTGCTCATCTTCAGAGCACAGCTGTGTCCTAGTGAGGCCACCTGGAGTAAGTGAACAAGTTAACCCCTCTCTGAGCCATTACCTGCAGAAGGGGGATAACAGTACCACCTGATGCTCCTTGGCAGCTAGATGTTCAATAAATGACATTTATCATCAACCTGCTGAAATGGTCTGTCAAAAGGGCAGGAGACAGGTAAGGAGATGGGAACGGAAAGGCTCCCGCGGTGGAGGCAGGGACCATCATGCAGCTCTGTGGGGCAGACGTTATTCAGCCTTTCCAAGGGGCCTTGTTTTCTTTCTTGGGGAAGTAAGATGATTGGGTCAGTGATTCCCTAAAGATCCATGAAGTTTGTAATGAGGACTTTGTAAGGTACTTTTTTTTTTTTTTGTAAAAGCTACTTTTTTAAATAATTTCTTTTAGAAGAATGTATGCTTTTTTTAAGGTTTTATTTATTTACTTCACACAGAGAGAGATCACAAGTAGGCAGAGAGGCAGGCAGAGGGAGAAAGGAGAAAGCAGGCTCCCCGCTGAGCAGAGAGCCCCATGCGGCGGGGCTTGATCCCAGGACCCTGAGACCATGCATGACCTGAGCCGAAGGCAGAGGCTTAACCCACTGAGCCACCCAGGTGCCCCCTGTATACTTTTTTAAAAAGATTTTATTTATTTATTTGACAGAGAGCAAAGCGAGAGCAGGAACACAAGCAGGGGAAGCGGGAGAGGGAGAAGCAGGCTTCCCGCCGAGCAGGGAGCCTGATTCCGGGCTCAATCCCAGGACCCTGGGATCACAACCTGAGCTGAAGGCAGATGATTAATGACAGAACCACCCAAATGCACCAAAAGCTACTTTTTAAAAAAGGATTTTATTTATTTGAGAGAAAGCACGAGAGAGCATGGGCTGGGGGAGGGGCAGAGGGAACAGGAGAAGCAGGTTTTGCGCTGAACAGGACCCTGGGATCGTGACCTGAGCCCTGAGCAGAAAGCAGACGCTTAACCAACTGAGCCACCCTGGTACCCTGGTAAAGCTACTTTTTTTTTTTTTAAGATTTTATTTATTTATTTGACAGAGAAAGATCACAAGTAGGCAGAGAGAGAGAGGGAAGCAGGCTCCCCGCTGAGCGGAGAGCCCGATGTGGGACTCGATCCCAGGACCCTGAGATCATGACCTGAGCCGAAGGCAGCGGCTTAACCCACTGAGCCACCCAGGCGCTCTAAAGCTACTTTTAATATAAAAGAAAAAAGTAAGTAGAAATCAGTCATTTATCACCAAAAGGCCATACAAACTTATTTAAAAATCAACTATTTCTTTTAAAAAGTTCATCCTAAAAAAGAAAGTTAATCCTATGTTAATCACTGTTTACTATTTGTTCACTGTTTTAATTTCATATATATCTCTATCCTTGACTGGCCAAAAAAAGTGGGGAAAATAATGATTAATAAATGCAGACTGTTATGCAGTCATAATCTTTTGAAATAATTGGGCTATTAAGAAAAATGATCTGGGGTGCCTGGGTGGCTCAGTCAGTTGAACACTGGACTCTTGATTTTGGCTCAGGTCATGGTCTTGGGGTTGTGGGTTTAGGTCCTATGCCTTGCTCAGCACAGAGTCTGCTTGGGATTCTCTCCCTCTGCCCCTTCCCCCCTGCCCTCATCTCTCTAAAATAAATAAGTAAACTCTCTAAAATAAATAAGTAAAATCTTAAAACACACACACACACCAAAACAGAAAGGAAAATGATTCCAATTATCCTCAAAGAATTCAAGGCTAGATCATCATTGGACCAATGGTCTTTAAGGTAACCGCTTTCAAAACACTCCAGGTGGGGTGGGGCATAATCACCTGATGACGTCACCTAGCACAGGTGTGCCAGTGTTGTAATCTGTCTCTCTCTGGAGGCTTTAAACAGAGGGGCAGTTTCACGGCATGGATAACCTAACACCATATTTGGCACGATACTGCCTCCTCTTCTCCTACCCCACAGCAAACAGGTAGACTGGAAATAAAATCACACAAGCTGAAGAGCTCAACCTGTGATAGGTAAGGATAAAGACTGGGCTTCCCAATACCAACCAGCCAAGAAAAGTAATACATGTCCACAGATTTTGGGACTAAAAGGCATTGGTTTATGGGCAGGATGTAAAATATGAAGCCCATAAACTTCTCACCCCCAAAGCACCATGCTACTTACAGAGTCTTGGCATAAGCATTTATTCAAGGAAATCTGGAGATGTCAATTAACTGCTCTACCCCTCAGTTTATTTACCGAAAGAAAAAGAATCCTTCAGATCCCATAAAAGTGGAAGGTATCGTAGCAACTCTTATTCACACATTAAACCACTTCCTATAAAATTTTTCTAAAGCAGCATTTCCTAGAGTATGTTCCTTAAAACACTAGTTTCATAGAATATTAAGAGATAGTTCACGAGATTAAAAAGGCAGAAGACCTATAGCTTTGGTACCTGGGGAGCTAAACAAAGTTAAACAGCTTACTGTAGAACTTCTCAGAACCTTTCCTATGTGAATGTGTATTTCTACGAACTGGATGTAATATAAAGGTGTTTAAGCCTTCTTTGACAACGGACTCCTTTCTTCCTGGAATGCCTTATGAGGCTTACTAGTCCAAGAAAGACAGTTCGGTAAGCCTATCTTTTAAGAATGATGTGGGGGGTACCTGGGTGGCTCAGTGGGTTAAGCCTCTGCCTTTGGCTCAGGTCATGATCTCAGGGTCCTGGGATCGAGTCCCGCATTGGACTCTCTGCTGGGCAGGGAGCCTGCTTTCTCCTCTCTCCCTCTCTGCCTGTCTCTGTGCCTGCTTGTGATCTCTGTCTGTCAAATAAATAAATAAAATCTTAAAAAAAAAAAAATGATGTGGATGTAAAAGTCAGTCACGTAGCTTTCCTGAGTCCTGTTTTTTCTCACTTATAAAATGAGAACAATGACCACTACCTTATGGGTCATAAAACTGATAAGGGATGAGATGAAAAAACCAGCACACAACAGGCTTGGAGCAAATGCTCTCCTCTAAAGAAAGAAAACTGAATGAGCCTGAAGCACTTTTTATTTTTTCAAATTAGATGAAAAAAATTTTCAGGGGGCATGGGCGGGGGAGTAGAGAGAGAGAGAAAGAGCGAGTGCCCGCAAGTGGTGGGGGTTGTGGAGGAGAAGACGGGCAGAGGGAGAGAGAGAAAATCTTAAGCAGGCTCCAGCTCCAGTGCAGAGCCCAGCCTCGGTGATGGTAATCTGAAACCCTGAAATGATGACATGAGCCGAAATCAGGAGTCAGACACTGAACTGATTAGCCACCCAGGTGCCCCAGGTGAGAATTTTTAATAATAACCACCAGACCAAAATTTTCTATGGTCTCTGGAATTATCTGTGAAAACTGTATTTTGACTGTCTCCAAGAACACGAACAGTGGAGAACCCCTTACCTCTGAGAGCCAGGGGACAGGCTTATTCCACTTCAGGTAGCTGCTGTTACCACTCCCACCTCGCTCCAAGTCTTGGTCCTGGCAGAAGAGTGAAGAATGAACTTTGTGGGAACATTAGGATTGGGGGCCCCTTGAAAGTGCCTGTGGGGAGGCAGAGGGACGGGAGATACAGTCCCTGCCTCCAGGAAACTTATCAATATAAGGGACACTCCCATTTATTATTCACCCTGTATCCCTCGGAAAGACACCCCCTTACAGTTTCATCAATGCATACTCTCCTAGGGTTCTTTTACTTTCTTGAATTTTCTGTCTTCCCATATGGAAAAAAAAATTTTTTTTTCTTCCTTTTCTCTCGTGGTTGTTTTTTTTTTTTAAATAATTTCTAATTTGATGAGTCTTCTGAGAACAGGAACTTGCCTCAGTCTTCCTCTACATCCCTCCAGGACTCTGCCCAGGTCTGTCACTCATTTGTCTAACAAGTGGAAGCCCTGGGGACATGCCAGCCCCTCCCTACCCACCGTGTAGGTTCATGGGTTCAGTCTGGTTCTGGCCCAGCCTTGGAGATCCACATCTGTTCTAGGCTCAGAGGCTCAATCTTAGGGTTCCAGACTGAATTAGACCACAATTACCCTAATTCCCACCCAGAGATCCTCCTGCCTCCATAGGGACCACTGACCACTGAAACACTATAGAAAAAATGCTCCATTACAAATCTGTCCTCCAGCCATTTGCAACTATATATGATGTCTATCTCCTCATCCCTGACTCTTAGCAGTAAGCATCTGGGATCATCACTAAGGCATCAGGCTAGGCCTCAGGCCAGCAAGAGGCAGGATGTGTGGTTCTACCTTAAGCCCTCTGCTACTATTGGGGACAAAGGCCACATGCCTGGAGCAGTTAATTCTGGGCCTCTTGAGCTGCTTGAGGAAGGCTTTGAGGAGGACAGGATGGACAGCTCTACTCCTCCAGCTAATGAGATCCTATGATGCCGAAGTACAATTCCAGGAATTCTCTCCTTGACCTCTCTTACCACAGAAAAGTAGAGGAATGCCCTTAAGGCTATAAGGTCATGGACAGCTGAGGACCCATGCTAATACACTAGTAGGGAAAATGGGCTGGCCCCACCACATACCTGGGGGCCCAGCCTCGGGGGATGATAAAACTGGAGATTTGGATCCACCGCTGGAATGTTCCTGCTGGCCAGAGCCTTGGCCAGTTCTCTCCAGCTGCCATATCCTACAGAAGGGAACGAACAGAGAAATAAGGTCAACAGAACATGAAGACCTCACAGGTCTGCAAGGTTTGAGGGGAATCAAAGAGGTAAGCTCCTTCCCTTCTGCCACTCCTCACACCTCTTCCTACAGTGGGCATGAAGTTGGGGGAAGGTCAGTAGCCCAGAGGGAAAGGAAATGAGCTCCTAGCACATTAAAATTTGCTGTCTTCCATAATCAGAGAAGGAGCCAGGCCAGGTGAAAATGGGAGCACCATCCGTTTGCCCATGGAGTGTGCCCCGCACTTCAGGCTGACCCTTTCTCAACAGCCTTTTGAGGCCTATTTCTCCTGAAAGCTGCGGTGGGGAAATGGGCATTGAAGACAGTGGAACTAAGTTTGCTCCCTTGCCAGCTCAGTCCCCTTCCTCCGAGCCCAGGGAGACAGCAGGATTGCCTTGCTGGCAGGGAATGGGACATTGTTGGGGTGCCGGCAAAGAGTCACGAAGCAAAGCACTGTGTGGGTCAGAGCCCCCCACACCTCAAGGGGGCCACTTGGCCATGACTGTCAGACTGAGCATGTGAAACCAAACCACTGCTGGTCAATGGACCCATATCACAGAGTTATCAGGAAAGGCTTTCAAGATCATCTGGTCCTCTTTTCAGATGAGGGAAATGGGACCCCAGCTGGCCAAATGATTTCTTTTGTCTCATGTAACAAACAGTGACAAGGCTGAGACTGGCACCCAAGTGTCCAGATCCTCCACTGGGCTACTACTCTGTCTCCAACAGCTCCATCAAAATGCTCCCAGTGTGGTGGGTGCCGCACAGAAGAGGTTAGACTCATGCTCACAGAGAGCATGGCCCAGAACAGAAGTGTTGAGAAACCCTATGTGAGCCCAGTCGAGACACAGCCAACCAGCCACAGAGGAAAAGAGCACAGTGTATGAACATGAGCCCGCAAGCAGGGAGCCACCACCATTTCGTGTGAGTGTTTATGTAATTGACTCCAGGAGGGGGACTGTGGTGAGGAGGTCGGGTATGCTTTTCTTCCGGTTCTGTTTGGTGGGGCCCTTTAATGCTTACTTAGCATCTCCTCTGAGCCTTATAAGGCTCTTGTGAGAGAGGCACCTGGGTGGCTAAGTTGGTTAAGCATCTGACTCTTCATTTCAGCTCAGTTCATGATCTCAGGGTCATGAGATCCAGCCCTGCGTCAGGGTCCACGCTCAGCACATAGTCTGCTTGAGTCTGCTTCCCTCTCTCCCTCTCCTTCTGCTCCTCCCTTGCGTGTGCTTGTGTTCATTTGTGCCCCCGCCCCGTAAAATAAATAGATAGCTAGATAAATAGATAAATGAATAAATGAATGAATGAATCTTATGAGATAACCCAGGTCTGATTACCCCCATTTTGCAGATGGGGAAAGAGCAGACAGACTTTAAAGTCACAGAGGGAGTTGTTTAGAAGCCAGGATCAGAACAGAGAGCCTCTCTGTCTCTTAAGCCAGCGTTTTCTCATTCTGCCTACATTTTTTCCTGTGGGCACTTTTTGGCACAAACTTTCAAGAGTCCCAGGGGCAGAGGCCTCAGCTGGGGATCTGTGCCTCTCTGGGCTTCTGCACAGACCTTAAACCTCTGCTCATGTTATGTTTATGGGGACTTTTGCGGGTTTATCCCTCTGCCATCAAGGTCTCTCCTGTTTCCATGGCTGGCCAGCCAGCAGGCAGGGACAGGTCAGACTAGTTCAGGGCGGAGGGGGATGTCCTGCGGAAGCAGGATTCTGGAGCCAGTGAGTGAAGTGAGGATATGGGAGGGAGGAAGAGAAAGAAAGCTCCCAGACCTACACCCTGCATTTCTGGATGAACTCAGGAGAAAGCAGTTTGTTCACCTATTAACTCCAACTCAGACACATCTTATTTAAGAGCCCCCGCCCTTCCCAAGTCCAAGAAGCTCTGGCTAGTGGTTGGGGAGCTTAGGTGCTGGGTGATGAATGAGTCACACGGTGGGGAGGAGTGGGCAGGCTCTGCCTTGCTTCTGCCTCTGAATGATCAAGTTATCTCTTTCTTGACTTTGCTCTTATAACCAAAAGCCATCTACTTCTAGACAAAATTGTGGGGAAATAATAAAACACTACTTCCCCTTTCGGTGGGAGTTACAGTATGTCTCAGATGCACATTCTTTCTCATAGACTAGTTTTCAGCTCCAGAAAAATCCTTTGACTCTTGGAAGTCACACCAAAGGTGAGTCAACCCGAGGTCAATGAACTATCCCCGACATTTGCTGGGAATTGATGAAGACTCTCCTTTTTTTTTATTTTATTTTATTTTATTTATTTGAGAGAGAGAGAGATCCCAAGTAGGCAGGAAAGTAGGCAGAGAAGAGGGGAAGGAGGAAGCAGGCCTCCTGCTGAGCAGAGAGCCCGATGTGGGGCTCAATCCTGGGACCCTGGGATCATGACCTAAACTGAAAGCAGAGGCTTAACCCACTGAGCCACCCAGGCGCCCCGGCCTCTTTTTTTTTTTTTTTTTAACTTTATTTATATGATGAAGACTCCTTGACCAAATTATAGACAGGCTCTTCTGAGCCCTCCTTCTGAGTAAGCCTGTTCTTGGGCCCTGTGCTTAGCTGGTCCAGCCCCATGCTGAGGAAGAATCCTATTAGATCTTTCTAAGACAAATCTCCCCCACCTCTGATACTGATCAATTCCTCATCTTCCCACCCTTGATATATAAGTCCTCGGCCAACCTCTGACAAGAATCCTGTTAAGCCAGTTCAGCAAGAATCCCCCCCACCCCAATGTCTCCTCTTGGTAGTTTTCCATCTCCTGGCCCCCTCACTCTGCTTGCTAGCTATAAATCCCCAGCTATCTTTGCTGTATTCAGAACTGAGTTCAGTTCTCTCCTGAGATCTCTTTCCCATATCATGATAGTACTGAATAAAATCCATCTGTATCACCTTTAACTAGTGTCTGCCTCTATTTCTCTGTAAAGGAAGGTAAGAGGTGGTTCTCTCCGTGAACAAGCACAAATCCACTGATGGGGGTTTGGAGGGGGGCAGATATCCATGAGGTTAAAGCCAACCAGGCGCTGCACCTGGTGACAGGTGTTGAGATGGCTTTGAGACACTTAGAGACTGGGGGAGTCAACAGCCCAGCCTTTAGTAAGTTCAGGAGTAGGAAATTCCCTGTGCAGACTTCAGAGTATAGGAGAAAGACAAGCAAGGCTTTAGAGTCAGATCTAATTATCTATCTATCACTTTTTTTTTTAAAGATTTTATTTATTTATTTGTCAGAGAGAGAGCAAGCGAGAGCGAGCACAGGCAGACAGAGTGGAAGGCAGAGTCAGAGGGAGAAGCAGGCTCCCTGCGGAGCAAGGAGCCCGATGTAGGACTCGATCCCAGGACGCTGGGATCATGACCTGACCCGAAGGCAGCTGCTTAACCAACTGAGCCACCCAGGCGTCTCTATCTATCACTTTTAAATGGTGACTACTTGAACAAGTACTCTGACACACTGTAAGCACTCCTTCCTCAATGAGTTTAGGGTTCCAGACCTCAGAGTCACATATGAGCTTAGGCCCCTTTATAATTTTGTAAACTGCAAATGGCCAGTAGTTCTCTTACTCTCTTCTTCTTTTGCTTACTGACCAGAGAAGAAAGCGGACTGTTGGCCAGCAGGGTCAGGGGTAAAAGAGCAATGGATAACACACTCTCCTTGTCTGTTTCCCAGGTATTACTTTCCAGTCCTCCCCTCTGTCCATCCATCCGTGTTGTGAACATTCACTGAATGCGTATCAGGTACGGGCGTGCTGGGCATCTGGTAATTCCTCTTCCCATTTCTCTGCCTCTGTTTAACCCTGCGAGCAGATCCCCAGGCATTGCTTAGCCCCTGGGGGGGAACTTGGTGCTAAAGAATGTGCTGATTTAACTATTGACACTTGTCACTCGCCCTCTGATAAGTGAATGCCTCCTGCTCCTGGTCAGACCTCTCCTCCCAGAGTGCCAGCTGCCGGGGCCTGTTTCTCCTGCAACAGGTGTCACATTTGTGCCAGGAGACAGACACCCCGATCTCAGGTGACAGATAAAGCACCACCATGGGCCTCACATTCTGCCCTCACAAAGCTGGGCTATCAAATTCACCATCAGCTGGAATTTCGCCAACATCTCTCTTCTGTGCAATGTGAACTCTTCAAAGGCCTGAAGATGATCACGTTGGCTCTTTGTGGAAAATATGGGCTACATATACCCCTTGGTGCTTTTTTCAAAGACTCTCACGTTCACCATTTCACTGGATCCTCACAACCTCCCCGTGGACTGTTGTCATCTCCGTTTTAGAAATGAAAAGACAGAAACAGACAGGTGAAGTCATCAGCCCAAGGTCACACAGTGAATAAGATAATCCACGTAAAGGACTTAGTACCTGGGACATAATCAGCAACCAGTCGGTAGCTGCTGATGGTTTTATTATTCATCACAATGGGGCAGGTCCGAAACCTACATCCATTTCTCCTGACCTCTGGCCTGATTCCCTTGGCAGGGTGTCATGTGGCCAGCAGGGACATTTATACCAGGAGGAAAGGAAGTCCCTCAGGGCTCAGACAGCTTTGGGAGAGATTTTAAAAGTACAGCTGACTCACTTTGTTCATGGATTGGATATAAGGAGAGGAAGCAAGAACAATTTGAAGATTCTGACCTGGGCAGCTGGAAGGCCAGAGTTGCCATTTACTAAGATGGGGAACCTGGGGAGCAGGCGGGGGCCATGGAAATAGTATTTCTGAAGCCTGTCGCCAGGCTGGAGCAGGGCGCACTCCACCAGAAAGGGCTGGCACCTTCCCTGAATCAAACACTCTTTGCAAGACAGGAAGAAGACGGACACTGACCCCCACTCCGGGGCAGTGGGATGTTGGGGCTGAAGGAGGAGCCTAGGAGGGCTGGTCCCATGGGCTCCATCAGATGTCAGGGACCCAAAGATCCAGGGTGAATGCAGAGGATTTGCTTAGAAGCCCAGCGTCTGTCCAGGGAAGAGGTGATGAACCCAGAGGACAAGAGGTTGCCAAGGGAATGAGAGGTCGTGCCACCCAGGGCACGCTTCCACAAATGCCAGCAACCAGCCCTGAGTCCTAGGGCAAAAACGCAAGACTGTGGCTCTGTGGCTCTGACCTTGGAGTGTCCTTTAGGGCCAGTCACATGTCCTCAGCACAACAAAGTCCCTATGTCTAGAAGCCAGCAGGGCCTGGACACCCCTCCCCACCCCCAGCCAGAAACCTGCGGTGATACAGCCAAACAGGGATGAAACCCGGGACTGTCACCTGGGAGGCAGTCCCTGAGGCAAACAGAAAGCTCTAGTGACAGAGACAGAAGGCTGTGCGGCTTAATCTTTCCTTCCCAGCCCATGACACCATGATGCAAGAGAACTTATTATTCACGTAACCTTAGCAGTTAATATTGATGTGTGAGGCATATATATATTCATATTAGATGAAATATAGAGTATTTCAGGAAAACAAGACTTAGGGTTTAAAAGTTTTGCTGAAAGCCAGGGGTCATAAGTGGAAGGGGCCAGTATTTGAACCGAGGAAAAAAAGTCCACGTCCTTAACTCCGCTAGTCCCTACTGAATACACTTGAGAATTTCCATCCACTTCTACATCACCATCATTATCACCTGGTGTCACGCACTCATTTAGTCACCAAACTATCCCGTCCCTCATGACCTCCCCCTCACCACCCACACCTGCCAACCACCCCCCACCCCCCCACCCCCGCCCCCCCCAGACTATTTCCTTACTCCTTCTAACTTGGCCACAAACACCTCTCCATATAAGCCAAAGAAAAGCAAGAGGGAGTATAGAGACCCGGGTACCCCCAAACAGCTGAAAACTAGACATGAAAGCATCTTCATGTAGGCCTGCTCCCCTCTTCCTGGTTTCTGAGCCTCGTCCTTCCCAGCCTGAAGGTAAACAATCCAGCACTGTGTCTGCACGCAGGGTTTGGTTCAGAGGTTTAGAGGATTAGAAGTGGTTTGCTCGGGCTGCTCACCCTCCCTCAAAGCACAGGTGTGTGCTGGGGGCGGGGTGAGGTTAATGAGGACCAGGCACGAGGTGGGGTCCAGGTGTCTCTCCAGATCCTCCTTGATAAGCCTCTTCCCCCACTGCCCCCTACCCTCAACACCCCGCCCCCCACCAACTGCCGCTGCTTAGAGCAGAGCACAGGAACCAGAACGGCCAGCTGCTCCCCAGCTCCCTGCCAAGCTAGCACCTGAGCTGCTGGAATGGTTTTGGCTGCTGGCAGGCTGAGGCTTGCCAGCAAGATGCAAGGGACTGTACCTACTGCCCTGCTGGGTGCCACCTAAAGGGGGCCTAAAAGAGGGCACTGGAGCTAAGCCAACTATGTGCTTGTGTATTTCAGCTCTGCTGTCAGTACTTCCTGTTCACTCAAGCGTCGAACAAACTCGAGCAAACAACTTTAAGAGGGTAGATGAGGAGAGGAGACAGAGAGGGTAAAGGCCCTTTCCATGGCTCTGCCACTGCTCCAGGAACATAGGGTCTCTCTGCACACAGCCTAGCTTGTAACTTTCCATTCCCAGAGCCACAGATTTGATTGGTAGAGGTCCCAGAAGGTTTGGCCAGGTCCCAAGGCACCCTTAGGATACCGTCATCATCATCATTATAAAACAAAAACAAAAACCCCAACAACATGTAAGGCCCTATTTGCTAGTCAGTGTCAACAGGACAATTACAGCCACAAACGAAGTTTATGGCCCAGGACTTCTAAGACTGGCCCAAACCCACTGAAGAGGTGTTTTCATCCTCTCATGGACCTAGACAAGGACCATTTAGGTAGTTTCAGGACCCCTCAGATCATGATGGAAGTCACCGGGATTGTTTCCAGTCTTGATTCTGGACTGGGACACGGACAAGATTATGAACATGGAGGAAAATGGGGAACAATCCTTTTCCTTCCTGGCAAAGAGAAAGTTTAGTGGTGCTCAAGAAGAAGCAATTAGCAGGTTGGGAAAGAGTGAATAAATGAATCAGTGGACCAACAAATCAGTGGCATGTATTGAGCATGTTGTATACTCAGAACTCTGCTAACTGCAGAGTATAGAAAGGTATAAACTGAGGGGTGCCTGGGTGGCTCAGTGGGGGGAAGCATTTGATTCTTGAGCTCAGGGTTGTGAGTTCGAGCTCCATGATGGGTGTAGATTACTTCAAAATAAAATCATAAAAAACAAAACAGAAGGTAAAAACTGAGGCACGAGGACCAACATGTCTGTGGACTCGTGCGTGTGTTCCGGCACTCACACCTGTGCATACACTCTGGGCATGTACAGGCCAGTTCTGCTCTATGCAAACAGACCCACAGTAGAAAGCTGGGCTAACTGGAGGTGAGTGATGGGATAGGGCTTGATGATCTTCCAGATTTGCAAGAACCTCAGGCAAGACACTCTGCAAACCATTCTGGAATAAGGCAACTGGTCTTTAGGACCCCAGAGAGTTCAGGAGAAGCAGCACAGGTATGGGAAAACCCTGGTTCTGTAAAATGGCAATGGAGTCATTTTGGCAGAATTATCCCCAGGACACAGTTGAAGGCTGACATTGCCTATTGGAAGCCCTGACAGGTGGGAGCCGTAGTGGAACAACAGTCCAGGAGCCAGTCAAAAGACAGTGCTCTTTCTTCTACTTCCTTTCAGGAGGGAGGAGGGAGCAGCAGAGGCCCAAGATCCCTGGACTCTTTCCCAGCTGGGTGGAGGTGGCCCCTCTCCAACATAAGGGAGAGGCATGGTTTCCATAGTTACGGGTCTTAGAGGACCTTCAGGTTCACGGAAGGTGTTCTAGAAAGAAAAGAGTTGGAACCAGAAGGAAAAAAACCCTAGCCCAGGGGCGGTGGGGAAGGCTAGGAGGGGAGAAGAGCTTTGAAAAAGAGAAGAGCGAGCCCACCCAGCCAGGTAATGAGACAAGAGGGGAGAAGTGGGAATATTTGACAATAACTATGTTAATTATAAAGACTCTGGGGTTACTACAGCAAAATGCCAAAAGGGACCTGGGAGGGGAACAACACTGTTGACAAAGCCCTTCTCCACGCATTAACCCACTCAGGCCACTAAATAGGTTAGTACCAAGTGCATTTAACAGAGAATAACCACAAAAGCTAACATCTGTGCACTTGTTTAGGCCAGTCAGCATGCTAAGCATTCATTCATTCACTCTTCATAACCATCCTTTCAGGTAGACAGTAATATTATTCCCATTTTACAGATGAGAAAATGGAGGCCATGGGCAGTGAGGAGGGTACGTATCTGCCCAAACCTCACAGCCTCTAGATGCGGTGTGAGAGCTGAGATTTTCAAAACCCAAGCACCTGACTCATCAAAAAAAAATTCTCTTAACAATTCTCTCACACACACCCTTTGGTTTGGTGAGGGAAAAAACAATGGGATCCAAATGAAGCAGGAAGAGAGAGGAGCCCAGAGGCCAAGGAAGTTTTCTAAGGGCCACACAAGGACTGGGTTTGGGAAAAGAAGTCAGGAGCCATCTTCCACCTCCCCCTCCACCCGATGTCTCCTCTTAGAACACCACACTCTTTTAAGCATCTCATTGAGCCCATTCTCTTTTCTGCACCAGGCCTGAAAATGAATCAGACGCATTATCTGATCTGACAGACTGCCAGAGGCTGGATTTGGGAGAGCTGATGATGGTGACTGGCCAATGCCAAGCTGAGGTTGTTACGACCTGCTTGGGGGAAGGAGAGGTGATGAATGAGACAGGGAAGGCATGGGGGACAAGAGAGGAATCCGGGGACTCTACTCCCCTCCTTTCCACAACACATCACCATTAGCAGAACCTCACAGGTTGGACCAAACGACGGCAGAGGCCCGAGTTGTGTGTCCCCAACCCCGTGTCACCATCCCACCACAACCAACCCAGCTCACGTTTTGTATCAGAGCTCGTTCACACACTTGGTCTCATTTTTACTTTCACCCCCATCCTGGGAGGCATTCCGTGAGGCTGAGGGGACACAGAGACCCACAGATAGGTCAACAGACTTGTTTAATGTCAAATGGAAGCCAGTGCTAAGGCCAGGCTGGAGCCTGGGCCTTTGATTCTTGGCTCGAGGCTGCTCCTCCATGGCGTGGTGTGGGCCTGCAGCTGCTGGTGTTCCGTGGCACTCTGACGGAGGCCACGCGAGGAAAGGGCTGGAATTTAGCACTGTGCTGGCAGGGGCTAGGTCTTGTTCTTCGTTGTCCTCCCACTGTATAAATCAGCTGAAAGGAGCAGTTTTAACCTATGCCTGCTTCAGAGAGTGGTTAAACTACCTGGGCCTGATTTTATGTTCCCATTGTAGAGGGCAGGCACTTCACGCATGCGGAGTGACTGACTGGCCGACTGACTGGCTGGCTGGCTGGCTGGCTGATTGACTGAATGAATGAATAACAACACAGAGGGTACAGGAGGGACCTGCTGTGTTTATCATCACAGAACTATCTAGGGGTCTTCTGGACTAAGGCTTGAATGAACTGACAGACACCGGCCCTGACATTCTGAGAAGCTGACCTGCTGAAGGCTTTCTCAACACCCGTGGGCATTCACAAAGGCACAAACCGAGGCTACCTCTGAGAAAGCTCTCTTAGGGTGCTCAGTCTCTCTTTTCAAAACTTCAACTTCCAAGTCTCTGTGTGTATGTGGTAAAATACAATTAACATAAAATTTGCCATCGTAACCATGTTTAAGTGTTTCATGGCATTACACACACACTGGTATGCAACCACCACCACCATCTCCAATATTTTTTTCTATCTTCCCAGACTGAAACTCTGTACCCATTCAACACTAATTCCCCATTCCTCTCTGCCCCGGGTCTCTGGCAACCACCATTCTACTTTCTGTCTCTATGAATCTGACTCTACGTTATCTCATATGAGCAAAATCATACAGTATTTGGCCTTCTATGTCTGGCTTACTTAGCACCATGTTTTCAAGGTCCATTCAGGTTCTAGCATGTGTCAGAATTTTTAAGGCTGAACCATATTGTATTGAATGTACAGACCACATTTCATTTCTCCACACACCCATCAATGGACATGTGCGTTGTTTTCACGTTTTGGTTATTGTGACTACTACTACTATAAACACGGATGTACACATATCTGTGTGAGTCCCTGTTTTCTTTTCTTCCATAAGGCACTCTCTTTTGAACTGCTAAAAACTTTTTCATTCTTCCAGAGATACGCCAAGGGAGCCAGGCTGCTGTCCTCATAGTGGAGACAAGGCAGCAAACTTCTTGTTTGAGAATATAAGAAGTCTGGAGACATTGAGTTGAAGGAGGAGGAGGGGTGGGTGTGTGGGATCAGGTTGGAGTACTCCCAGCCAACAAGTTAGGAGGAAAAGCAGAACTTCTGAGTGGGCCCAGTATAGGGCTTTCTCTAGGAACTGAGTACGCTAGCCTATGTAGAAATTAGCAGCTTCAACACATCCCGACTTCAGAGTGAAGTTTCGTTTCCTGGGCTCCTAGATACCCCAGCTCTGTGCTGATACTAGTCCTCAGTAAGACAGGCACAGAAACTCAGAGTAAGCATTTAGAGCCTTTTTGAACATCAACATGGGATCATCACTGAACATGGTATAGGTCATTTTTGGATGTTTTGAATGCCACATCCTGGAAAAATGTAGCATGACCACATCAGTCAGTGACAGACTGGGAACTAAAAGCAAAAACTGGAAAAACTGGTCCTTCACCATAGTTTGTTCCGGTTAGCTTCATAGACCTGCCTGTCTTCCTTCCTTCCTCTGTTCCTTCCTAACTTATGCTACAGGTAACTCTGGAAAAAACTGGAGAGTAGCTCACAGAATCAGAGAGAACGACACAACCGGATCCCAGAAGGGCCAAGAACCAGGGTAGTGGCTGGAATCTCAGCAGCCGGCCCAAGACTCTGCTCCAAACGCCTTCTGTGTGTCTCTGCTCAGAGTTAAATTCCCAGGAAAGAGAACCTGAGTGGTTTTAGCTTGGGTCCGGTGTCTGCGGGTGGTGGACGGGGGGGGGGGGGGGGGGGGGCATGTTGTGTAGAGTAAAGATGAGACCCCAGCAAACTCTGTTAGAATAGGTAGAGGGAGGGGGCAGATGTAGCATGGGGATTTTTCTGAATCTTCCACGTGAAAACAACTTAGCTCTGAACAAATGACTATTATTCCTTTATAAAATTATTTATTTATTTAAAGTAGGCTCCACGCCCAACGTAGGGCTTGAAATCACGACCCTGAGATCAAAGGGTCACCTGCTTTGCCAACCGAGCGACTTAGCGAGCCAGGGTCCCCTGACTGTTATTCCTAAGACAAAAGTGGAATTTGGGGCGCCTGGGTATCTCAGTCGGTTAAGCGTCTGCCTTTGGCTCAGGTCAGGATCTTGGGGTCCTGGGATGGAGCTGCGCATCAGGTTCCCTGCTCAGCAGGGTGTCTGCTTCTCTCTTTTTCTCTGCCTGTTCGCCACCCCTACTTGTACGCTCTCTCTCCAAAATAAATAAAATCTTTTTTTTTAAGTGAAATTTAAAAAAAAATTTTTTAAATAAAAAGTAGAATTTGTCAGAGAGTCATTATATTTTTAAAGCCGGGGCACATAAAATGCAGAGATAGCCGAAAGTACACACATGGAGTTAGTTTTCCAATCCTTAAGAGACTTTATAGAATACATAAAAATGGGAGAGTTGATTATTTAGAATATCCTCAGGAAAAGTTCCAGACTCATACAGAGAGACAATGTTCAAAAACACATTTCTCAGTAAGAGAGGTAAAACAATCATTCGTCAGAGCCTTTGAAAGTGATACTCCATCTAATTCATTTTAACCTTAGTTAAAAAAAAAAAAAAAAAAAAAAAAAAAAAACTAGGGAGAGAGAATGCAAGAGTTGTTGGCCTATGGGGGAGTTTAGAGATCATCATTGCTGGAGCCTCAACATTGTCCACTGTAGAGCGGGGAAGCCTTGAAGACTGGGCCACTGGCTGAAGTGGCAAAGCAAGTTAGAGACAGAACCAGGACTTGAATCCAGGTTTCCTCTCTTCTGGATCAGGAGTCTTCTGTTCAGACCACAGAACTAAGCTGCTAATGCAGGAGGTGGTTCCCAGGTTTTGGGCTTTCTGAACACACACAGCGGTAAGGATGCTGATGTAAGACCTTTGTTGTTTGGAATCCTAGGACCAAGCACAGCCACTCGTGCAAACAGGGATGCGCTCGAAAGAGACAACCTGGGGAACAAGTTTCTCCGAGTATCTGAGAGCCTGCTAGTTTGGGTCCAGACCATTCTAAATCCAGAATCTGTGGCTGTTCTATAACAGAAGACTTTTGAGCTTTTCAGAAACAGAGGCTGTGTCACGCTTACCTTTGTCTCTCCTGTAGGCACGTTTAAATATGGTAGTTGTTCAATAAATGACTAATGGATTTCACTGAAATGCCTTTTGTTGTTTTTATTATATTTTGTTCTCTAATTTAAAAAAAAAATTTATTTATTTATTTGACAGAGAGAGAGATCACAAGTAGGCAGAGAGGCAGGCAGAGAGAGAAGGAGAAGCAGGCTCCCCGCTGAGCACAGAGCCTAACGTGGGGCTCGATTCCAGGACCCTGAGACCATGACCCAAGCTGAAGGCAGAGGCTTAACCCACTGAGCCACCCAGGTACCCCTGTTATCTAATTATTTTTGTTTTTATTTATTTGAGATTGAGAGAGAGCATGCACGCATGCGTGCATGGCGCAGAGGGAGAGGGACAAGCAGACTCCTCCGCTAGCAGGGAACCTGATGCAGGACTGAATCAGGACCCTGAGATCATGAACTGAGCCAAAGGCAGATGCTTAACTGACTGAGCCACCCAGGTGCTCCTGTTCTCTCATGATTAAAAAAGACTTAACCTACATACATATATAATCACAAGCACATTAAATATTACCTTGCCATGCTATCTATTAAAACTCTACATGGAAGGGAAAAAATGCTCTTCTCTTGGCAAACAACTACTTTTAAAATAAATGGAAAAATATGTTTGGGAATAGGAAAAAAATTTCAACTCAGGAAAAGGCTGAGTAGAAGCACCAAGAGCTCACTTGGTATTACCTGTCTTCTACCTTCACAAATAAAAATCTGCTCCCTGGACTGCAGTGTCATGATTGAAATATCTACTTTAGAGGAACTGAAATTGAAATATCTACTTTAGACACTATTGGTCATAATATCATAAAATACCATACAATTTCCACCAGTCTAACTCTTACCTCCACAAACGCAATAAAACACTGATGCTTAGGACAGCTGATTAAACTATTTAGTATATGGCTTTTATAGCCCATACAATCAAAGTACCAGCTCTATGTCTAAAGGGAAAAGTACAGTAAGTAGAAAAAAAAATGAATATTTGATTAAATCAACTGGTTATTTGATATGTCAGCGACCATATTTTCTGAACCCCAAATCAGGATAGGTGGTGTAACCAAGGCAACAGTATGTTTGAAACAGTATGTTTGAAACAGTTAATCTTTCCTGGAAATTCAGGCCAAACAGTCACATTGTTTATCTGACACTAAATCATCAGTTTCACAGAACTCTATGGTCCTTAGCCTCACCAAATTTGCTAAATTCACTAGTGAACTGGCCAAGCACGACTGATCCATACAATTCCATCAAGCCCACTTATACCGGATTAACAAGAGGGCTGCCTAGAGACGCCCAAACACTCGAGAGGATAAAAGGTCATTCCAAGGTCCTCCATCTCACATCTTGCCTGCCCTTGACCCTACCCCCCAACAACTTCTTTCACCACTCCCATTCCCTGAGCCAACAGGCCAATCTACCACCATATCCGGATACAAGTGACTTTTGACCTAAACTGTACACATTAGTGGAGATGACAGAGAATCACTGCTAAGCCAAATATATTTTGAAATCCGCCCCCCCACACAGAGGACTTATGGAGCCAAAAATATGAAAGGGACCAATCTGGCAAATCAAAGAAAACTTTCAGCATTATCACGAGCACTACTGAAAGTTGAGTGAGGGCTCGACTTACCCACTTTTTGCCGAGTAGACTGTGCTAAGAAGCTGGTCACTCAGCCTGAATTTGTGTGCCTGATTTGGCTCAAAGAACCTCAGTGAAAGAACCAATCAACAAGGTCTGGTGGAAACCAAAGAGGAACTCAAAGATAGCCAAAGAGATGAGCTGATAAAAACTGCTGAGAAATCCGGCAGACAACTCTGATCCTTTACCAAAAAAGAGAAAAGTAACAGAGCCCTTTGGAGAAGCCGATGCTACAAGAAAGCTCCAAAGATTAAAAAGCAAGAGGGAGACTTGCTACCACCAAGCCGCGTGCCGCTAACAGTTTAATATTTCCATCTTTCCCATCTGTGCAGCTCTCATTTTACCTGTGTAATACCTGCATGGTTTCGGGAACATTCTCTTACTTGGACTATTTGTGAAGACAAGTGAGGCACAGAGAACTTAGATTATTTTTTGGCTTCCTGAGCATAAACTTTGATATTTAATGACCTTGACCTGCGATAGAGGTCAGTATCCCGGTAATACATAAAACCCTTGGGAATCCATTAACTGTTTCGCATTCCCTGGTCTTAGGGGAATATGCTTTCCATCTTTCAAAGAGCCTGTTGTAGGCTGTCTGTGGAGGAAGATGCAAATATTCCCCGGAGCGGGTGGAGGCAGCGAGTTAGGTCTGCCTGGAGCTCACCCCTATACAGAACAGAGCCGGATTTCTCACAAAGCCTGCACAGTCTGCTGTTGGTTTTGAACTGGCTTCTGGGATCCGTTTATTAGAGTTGTGATGGCTGCACTAAATGGCTCGTAGTGGGAAGGAAGCCTTAAAAAGAGAGACCTAGGGATGGAAAGCGGAAGCTGCATGAGCAGTCTGTAAAACTAGATTTTACTGAGCATCTAGTATGGCCATGGTGAGGCTTCGCCTGGCTCTGGGCAGGTGGCTGACCATGCATTCATTAAAGAACCATGTTCGGCGTCAGAAAGATCTAGAAATGAATCCCGGCCCTGCCACCTTCTGTCTGTGGGACCTCTGGCAAGTCTTTTCACCTCTCAGAGCTTCAGCTGTCTCATATCCCTGACACCTCCCTCCACCATTTCCGTTAGAAAGATTAATTCGCTCCATGAATGAATTAGGCATCTGTTCCTGCATTCAGGCTCACCGGCAGCTCCTTGAGTAACTGGGGTACCAGCTACTTATTGACTAACCCAGCACTGACTCTGCCAGGCATTTTACATGGGTTAATTTCCAAGGGACAATAACCCTATAGGGTAAGTACTATTTCCCCTATTCTCCTCATAGTACATCTGATGTTTAAAGAGTTTACATGATTCGCTCAAGATCCTGTCAACAGCTGAACTGGGGTTCATACTGGTTCTTTTGAGTTCCAAAGGCCACAGTCTTTCTCCACTGCTGCCCAGTTAATCCTTACCACCAACCAGCACAAACCAGTATTCTGGAGACCTATTTACAGGAAGGAAATGCAGGCAAATAAACTAACCCAGTCAGGAGTGAGAGGCCACTGCCGATAGTTCTGCCATTGAGGCTAATGTACCCTGAGGTGGATTTTCACACCCAGGTCTATGTCCCACCCCCACCGTGCTTTTTTCCATGACAAAACACTGCTTTGCACACGCAGGAAGATTTGGTAATAGAAGGTGACACGCTGTGAATCACCAAATAAGTCTCCCGTTGAGAGGAGGACTCTGGTGGTCAGGGAAGACTTGGTGACGAAGCAGGTCCAGAGCAAGTGTTTTGAGAAGCAGGTGGAGTTGCTGAGTCTGGGAATGGAAGTCAGTCACTGCCTCTACAGAGACCTAGATTTTACAAGACAATCTGGATTGTTTCCACTGGCCCTCTCCAAGCCCCACCCAGTTCCCCGACTGGAACCCAGAAGCGTTTTCTGAAATAAAAGTAACATATAAACACCATCCTCCCCCAAGGTCACAGCGTAGAAGTTCATGGAGCAGAAAGTGACCATCTCTGGACTCCCCACTCTCCTCCCTACAGGCCACCGCTCATTCCTCTTGCTAGGTGTTCCTCATTTGCCTACCTTTACACACCATGTAAGCTACCCCAGGGCTCAGTCCATAGACGACTTCTTTTTTCTGTCTACAGTCCAACCCTTGCAAATCTCTTTTGATCTTTTTGAATACCATCATCAGTCAGTCTGTTATGCCTTCCTTAGTTTCAGCCCTGACCCTCCCCAAACTCCACATTGGTAGGATCTGACTCACTCATTTCCCCACTTGAAGATCAGAGAGGCATTTCAGACTTCACAAGTCTTGACTTTTCCTGCCAAACCTGCTCCTGCCCATTCTCCCCATTTCTCCCCATTTTAGTGAATGGCCAACTCCAGCCTTCCAACTTGCCCAGGGTAGAAATCTGTGAACCATGCTTGATTCCTCTCCCCATACCCCAGTTCATCAGCAAGTCCTGTCAGTTGTACCTTCAAAAATGATCCCACATTGGCCTACTTCTGACCCCTCGACTTCTCCTGCCCCCATCATACCCACCTCTCATCTAGTCCCTGAGTGCACACCCTCAGACCCTACAGTCTAGAGCAGGAGGGACTCCACTAAAATGCAAGTCAGGCCATGGCAATTCCCTGCTCAGAATCCTGCAATGTCTTCTTAGCACACCCAAATTATAATCCAAGAGTCTCTGATCACCTAGAAGTGAAGTTGGCTAGGGACAGACCCAGGTCAGTGGCTGTCCTAGCAGTCTTATTAACAGCCAGGACTCACTATCAATGGTGTCCCAGTTTGCACAACAAATGATACAGTCACGCATCTACCGCATCTACCGAGGCCCTACAGATGAGATTAAATCCTTGCCCTGATCTCATCTCCTGTATCTCTTCATCATCCTTCCACTCCAGCTGTTCCATGCCAGGTACACAGTACCTCAGGGTCTTTGCACTTCCTCTACCTGAAACACACTCCCTCACGTATCTACACGGCACACTTGCTCTCCTCATTCCAGTCTCTGCTCAAATATCCGAGGCCCTCCTGATCATTCTACCTACAACAGATGCTGTCTACCCCCAGCCCATCTTTCTCCCTTACCCTGCATCATCTTTCTTAATAGCACCTACTACTACTTGACATTTTATGCCTGCATATGTATTAAATCTACCTTCTCCCTACATGTATTTTGTTCATTATGCCTAACATAGAATAGACACTTAAGAGAATGAGTAATGTCACTGTTAATAGCATCCATGTACTTTCACATGAGGGTTAGAAGCAAGAACTCTCTAGGCAGACGTGATAGTACCTACCTAGCTAGGTAACCTTAACCTCTAACTTTGATTTTCCTACATTAGTAGGATTTACCTTATTGGGGTTATTATGAAAATCAAATGAGAGCAGCATACAGTAAGTGCTCAATAAATTCTGGAGGTAATAATAATACTAATAGTTAAGATATTTAGCATTGACTATGTGTCAGGCAGTGTGCTAAGCATTTTACAAATATTGTCTCACTTAATTCTCATAAAAACCCTTTGAGATAGGTACTATTATTACCTCTCTTTTACAGATGAGGAAATTGAAATTCAGAGAGGGTAAGTCACTTCCCAAGGTCAGTTGGTAAGTGGCAGAGGGAGGATCACAACCCAGGGTCTCTGGCTCCAGTGTCTGTCCTCATCCTCTATTCCGCTCTGATTACAAACTCTATTGCATAGTTCCTGATTTCCTAAAAATTCCAAGTGTTCACCACAACAAGTGAACTACAGAAACATATTTTTTTTTAAAGTATCTCATCTCCTTCCATCCCTCCCCACCCTAACTGATGCTAATAGTTAGATAAACATCCATACCTTTCTACTTGTTCACACACTAATAGAATTTCTTTGTTTTTTAGTTTTAGAAAATAGGTTCATATTGCATACATACTACTCTGGAACTGCTTTTCTCACTCGCAAACACAGATATTTCTCTGGGCCAAAACATAATTCATTTTTTTAAAAACAGCTGCAAAAATATTCCATAGTATGGCTTTAGCCATACAATTTAGTAAACTAGTTTCCCGCTGATAGACATCCCAAATAATGCTTCGAGCATGTATGACTGCTATGGTTTCTACAGATAAGTTCCAAAGTGGGATTGCAAGGTAAAGTGCATTTTTAAAAGTAAGTAACTGAGGGCACCTAGGTGGCTCAGTGTGTTAAACCTCTGCCTTTGGCTCAGGTCATGATCTCGGGGTCCTGGGATCAAGCCCCACATCGGGCTCCCTGCTGGGAGCCTGCTTCCCTCTCTCTCTCTGCCTGCCTCTCTGCCTACTTGTGATCTTGATCTCTCTCTCTGTCAAATAAACAAATAAAATTTTAAAAAAAAGTAAGTAACTGAATATTACTTTTTTGGTTTAAGATTTATTTATTTATATAAATAAAGAGAAGTGAGAGAGAGAGAGAAAGCACAAGCAGAAGGGGCAGAAGGAGAGGGAGAGAGAATCTCAAGCAGAGGCTGAGACATGGGCTTGATCTCACAACACTAAGATAGCGACCAGAACTGAAATCAAGATGCAGATGCTTAACGGAGTCATCCAGGCACCCCTGAGTATTACTTTCTAAAAAGGTCTGAAAACAACTCACGTTGTTGCCAGTGTTACTTACAAGTTTCGGGACAACTTCACCAGCACCACATATTAATTTAAAAAATTTTTGCCAATCTGATGGGAGTGTCCATTTTTAAAACCTAGATGGGCTTATACTATACATCCTATCCTGCAACTTGCTTTTTTCTCCTCAACATTGTATCATGGGCATCTCTTCAATAGCTTAAAAATGTCACTGTTTGTGTCCTTCAATTCACCTCTGTGACCTAGAGCACATTTCTCTCCCACCTGGAACAGTTGCTCTCTGGAGGAAATGGGGATGACAATGTTGACCTTCCTGCACTGACCAGAGAAGGTAGAGATTATTCCAAAACAAGTACAGAAGCACTCCATACCCACTAGGATAGCTATCATCAACAAGACAGATAGTAAGAAGTGGCAAGGATGGCAAGGACGTGGAAGAAATTGGGACCCTCATATATAGTCCTGTTGGGGATGTACAATAGTGTGACCTCTTTAGAAAATGGTCTGGCAGTTCCTCAAAACATTCAATATAGAGCTACCGTATTCCTACTCCTTGGCATATACCCAAGAAAAAGGGAAACATCAGAGCACCATTCTTTATTATAGCCCCAAAGTGGAAACCACCCCACTATCCATCAGGTGACGAATGGATAAACAAAATGTAGTATATTCATACTAAGGGACATTATTCAGACATTTAAAAAACTGCAGCACCAGTACCTGGATGAGCCTGGAAAGCATTGTGCTAAGTCAAAGAAGCCAGACACTACTTATCACATACTGTCTGATCCCATTAATATGAGATGTTCGCAATAGGTCAAATCCAGAGAGACAGAAAGCAGAGTACAGGCTGCCAGGGGGGGACAGGGGGAGAGGGTTTGAGAGGGTGAGGGAAACAGGGAGTGACTGTTAAATGGGTACCAGGTTCTTTTTGGGAATAAGACTGTTCTAGAAGTAGAGGGTGATGATGGGAATATACTAAAACCACTGAGTTTTGTACTTTAATCAAATAACACCCCCACAGCCTTCAATTCTCTTTCCACCTCAAACATCTGGGTCTCTCTATTCTCCCTTCTTCCTCCAGCCCAGCCTCTCCACCCCCAGTTTAATTATCTTGATCCCTAGAGAGCAGGCAACAGGTTTCTTTTCAAAGCCGCCTAGTTTGGGTTTGTGCCCTGCCCCTCCCTCACAGACCCAACCCCCTCCTCTTTGTAACCAGATCGTTTACTTATTAAACCAGTTAGATTAAATGACTCACAGTTGCACCCTTGGGCCCGAGGCGGGATAAACAGCTCACCAGAGTCCGACTTGCACTGGAAGGGCCTGTTTCCCTCTCCTTCCCGGTGCCACCCCCTGCCCACTGCTCAGACAGTCCGAGGAAACCAGAGACTAAGGGGGTTGCTGCCACCCCTACCTACTGAGCTTTCTCACCCAAGGAAGGCCACACCAACCCCTCGAAGAGCTGACACAACAGTCTTCTTAGTTTATGGCTTACAAGGCCTGCAGGCAACCGGCTCAGCATCTGTGCAAATGTTTGCAGAGTTCCTTGTTCATCAAAGACTTGTCATGTACAAGATTGCCAGAAGGCTATCTGGAACCCTCCTGCCTGAGCTTTGCTGCCACATCTTAGCCTCAAATAGTGGTATCCCATCCTGGGGGCTCTGTGCCTGCCCAAACTCACTTGAGATGAATGCCTTGGAGATACCATGCAGCTAACTCCTGAAGTAATCTGGGTCTAAGTGAAAAATAAGGGTCAGGGTCTAGATTATTTCTCCAGGCTCTAAGACTGGTGAATTTTCAGTTCAACAAACAAAGACTAAATTCTCTAGGTCCTGGAGGGGAACGGAGGTCTGTGCAGGAAAGACTCGCTGGGCCAGGAGGGCAGGAGAGGACTGACACATAAGTAATCATTTTGATGTCATGCAGCAAGGGAGGAAATAGAGCACAGAGGCTCTCCAGGAGTGCGGAGGAGAAAAGGTTTCCGGGTGTCCCCTCGTCCCTGCTCCCACCACCCCACCCACAGTGCACGTTTCTGCCCCTGCAGCCTCAGGCGCTGGCAGGACACACATTATCAAAGCTGTCAGGAGCTTCTCTGGGCCACAGTTAGAACTTCGAACGACTGGCTCTGCTCTCACTCCTCCTTCCAAACACCACCTCGGAGGCATCCCTCCCGACAGCCTGGAATCCAGGAGAGAGGTGTGATTTGAGTCAGATCCTGTCCTGGAGAAGAACCACATCCTCCTGCCACCCCCCCCACACACACACACCCAGGCATTTCCGTCCTTGTATATTTATAAGACTTACTTAAAATAGGTCCCAGCAAACAGGAGCAAAGACCTGATTTGGGTCGATGAAATCAGCATTTGGGAGAGTGAAGACTCCCTCCTGAGAGCAAAGTTGCTATTTTTTTCTCCTATCCCATATCCGGGTTTCAGTATCATCCAAATCCCCCAGGAAGCCTCCCCTTCCCCCTACTCAGTGTTGCTTCCTGGGTTTCTCCTGCCGTGGAAACCTCCCTTTCTCCGTCCTCTCAGTGCTGATGAGTCTCCTCAAACAGTGACCCCAGACTACCTTCTAATGCTCTATTATATTATTATCATCATTATTATTATTATTATTAAGAGAGGAAGGTGTGAGGGCGGAGGGGCAGAGGGAGAGAGGGAGAATCCTAAACAAGCTCCACACGTGGGGCTTGATCTCATGACCCTGAAATCATGACCTGAGCCGAAATTAAGAGTCAGAGCCTTAAACCGACTTAGCTACTCGGGTGCCCCTAATGCTGACTTAATAAGCAATGACACTTTGCAAACTACTTGTCGGCTGTCAGCCCTTTTGCTCAACAAGCCCATCCACCCACTCCTAAATGAGGTCCGAGTACCACAGAGGAGGAGAAAGGGCACAGCAGAAGGTCTGCGCGTTGCAGGGGTCCTGGACCTATACCATCTGCCCCAGCACAAGCTGTCCACCACCTTTGAAGAGTTGCAAAGCAGGCAGAGATGGGGAAAGCAGTGTCATGGGAGTGAGTGTGTCCCAGATACCTGTGGAGACCTGGCAGATTCTGTTGTTGGGTGAGAAAAACCAGCTGAGTGTGTAGTATCTACACCTTTCCCAAGTGGAGGAACTCCTTCGCAAGGCATTTGGAGCCTAGCGCCTCTGCCCAGCTTGGGTCACACGCTATCCTGTCGGCCTCCCTAGGCTGCATGGCTCCTTTCTGAGAGCGGACTGATTCTAGTTTGCAGTGTGGGAAACCAGCTCGGGGGCTCTGTGTAATGATACAAAGAGGGCCGTCTAGGGGTTTCCTTCCTAGGGGCTTCAGTCAGAGAAGGCCAGTCCCGGGAGTACATCTGTAAGCCCAGGTCCAGGGAGGACAGCCCTGGAGCTCTGTTGGAAACAAGGGGTCAGAGGCAGAGAACAGGGGGCCTGGATGGTGGTGAATATTTAAGTCAGAAGGTGGGAGGCAGATCAGAGGCTATGATGTTCCCAGGGACGTCTGCAGAAAACCAAACCTCAGTGAAATAGGCAAAATGCTAAGACAAAATAGTTGTTTCAAAAGAGGGACTAGCCTGGAGCGCCTGGGTGGCTCAGTGGGTTAAAACCTCTGCCTTTGGCTCAGATCATGATCCCGGAGTCCTGGAATCGAGCCCTACATAGGGCTCTCTGTTGGGCGGGGAGCCCGCTTCCCCCTCTCTCTCTGCCTGCCTGTCTGCCTACTTGTGATCTCTGTCAAATGAATAAATAAAATCTTAAAAAAAAAAAAAAATAGGGACTAGCCCTTCTGAGGTGACAGAACAATTTGTGAAGGGTGTGTAAGCTTTGTCTTCATCAGCTCGTATTAATGGGATGTCCAGCCTGCAGAGGGGAGCCCTCCCCCTCCCCCATTGACTGCAGGACCACAGGCTACATGACTTTGGGGATCTTTTCTGGTTATAATTGATCACCACCAGAAATTTCCCTCACAGGTTTATACCAGCCTTCTACTCAAGCACTCCTGACAGGTGGCCACCAGAGCCACTGCTAGAAAGAGCCAGTGACTGGGAATGTTCTGCCTGCCAAGGTAGCTGCCCCACTATTGGTTCACATTGTTAACCAAATTCTTGTGTTTTGTGGGGCCTCCCAGAACAAGACCTTCTTCAGCCCTTCTTCAGCCAGAAGCATCAACTCTCACCACCCCCACCATGCAGAGGCACGCGGTGCAGGTGGGGGGGGGGGGTGGCGCAGAGAGGCGGTGCCTTTCTCTGAGCTCTCAGTCCATTCCACCCGAGTTCTCTGCCTTCGAGCATGTCAGAACTCTGAGACAGCAGGAAGTGTCTGTCTAAGTCACGAGACTGTACCTAGGCTCAAGGACACTGTCAGACAGATGCTCCAAGCCAAGGGCAGTGTAAAATGATGGGGTAGAGCCCTCCCATGGTGATTTTAAAGATGGGCAAGGCCTCACTCACTAGCCCTGAAACATGTTCAAAACATATGGTTATGTGAAAAAAGTGGCCATATAACGTTACCAAAGCGAAGTCATCTAAAAAAAGTTGTGTGTGTGTGTGTGTGTGTGTGTGTGTGTGTTTTAAACTGTCACAGCAAAGAGACTAAAGAGACGTAAGCAAACATAATGGAATGATGGGGATGGGACCCTAAACAGAAAAAGGACATTTGAAAAAGAATAAGAATGAAGTATGTATTTTAGTTAATAACAATGAATCAATACTAGTTTATTAATTGTAACAAATGTACCATACTAATGTTAAGACATTAATAATAGGGGAAACTGGGTATAAGATAAGTAAAACTCCCAGCGGGGCACCTGGCTGGCTCAGTCAGTGGAGCATGGGGCAACTGATCTCAGTGGTGGTGAGTTCCTGCCCCACATTGGGCTTCAAATCCCATTAGGTGTGGAGACTTAAAAAAAAAAAAAAAAAACTCCCTGTATGATCTTTGCAATATTTTGTGAATATAAAACTATTCTAAAAGCAAAGCTGTATTTAAAAATGTACTTATGTCAGGGCACCCGGGTGGCTCTGTTGGTTAAGCGTCGGACTCTTAATTTTGGCTCAGGTAATGCTCAAAGTGTCGTGGGATCGAGCCCCAAGTCGGGCTTCTGTGCGCGCTCAGTGTGGAGTCTGCTGATCCCTCTCCCTCTTCTCTGCTCCCCTACTCTGGCTCATGCTCTCTCTATATATACATAAATAAATAAAATTTCTTTTTAAAAATTGTACTTATATCTATGAATATAGGGATTTATATGTGTACATGTATCATATAGGCATAGAGGAAACTCAGGAAGGCGTATCAAACTTTTTATGGTTGTTACCTCTAGGAAGACACTGTTTACATTATACACTTCTAAATTTTAAAAAAATGGATTTAAGTGGTATAGACAGGAATGAAAATAGAGGAGAATCAAAACTGGAACATTCTGCCATATTCTGTTGTTCCTGTGATAGGAAATGCACGAAACTAGGTGTTAGGAGGCCAGGGTTTTTGGTCCTTGTTCTCCCTATAGCTTTGCGATCCCAGTGACCCTCTCAGAACCTCGGTTTTCTCACCTATAAAATGATGACATTTAGGGGCATTCCAAATGTTACCCTCTGTGATGATAAACACACACAAAGAAAAGCCTCGTGTGTTGCCAGCAGATCCGTGATGGTTTCCTTTAAGTAACAAAGCCCCCCTAATGCATTCAAAATATTTCAGCCCCTAAAACAAATCTGAACCACACAGAATTTTTCCGGGATGTACAGGATGTACAGGTACGCTGTAGCTTTCGAAGTTAGGGGGAAAAAAATGAGGGAGACAAACTGGGTTACAGACTGATTTTTAAGAAGAGTACTGGCTGATGCTTAACTGGCTCGAATCTATGCAAATGAAGGAAGACAAAAAAGGATGGATGGAGTTGCAGGTGGCAATGCTCCCACTTGTCATTGATCTAGGGCTCTTCATGGGAGAGGGTTGAAAGTCCTTGGCGGGTCCCACAAAGCTTTGTTTCCAGTTTGCCATTCACTTCCCCCAGCTCCTATCAACTCCAGATGCAGGACAATTTGAGAGGCAGACCTATTCAACCCCTATCTCTCTGAAGATAGCAATCCTGGACCTGGTAATGTGAAACAAGGGTCTTCAGGACACCATCCCCCATGACAGCAAAATGTGCCAGGGAAACAGTATCTCACCCATTGCAAACATTCCGAAAATGGGATGAGAAGAATGAGAAAGGCCAGGAATCACAAAAGCCAAACCTAGGGATAGGGGCAAATTTCTCCCCCAGGCAAATTTCAGCAAGAGCCAAGTACTGACTTGGGGTTTATCCAAAGCAACTGTCCAATCCAAGAAGGATGGAGATGGAGGGGGCTGTGTAGACAGTACCCTCCTTTCCCTGGCTGGGCTCTTGGGAGCCCAAGGTTGGAGGCTGCAGTGGGAACCAACAGGGGAGGCCATTGCGAAGCCACTGGTGGTGGTGCCATTTTTCTGGGTAAAGTCAGCATGGTGGTCACACATCTCTCTCTGTTCTTTCCCCTGATGTTAATTTATTCCAGGAAGACAGCCAAATCCCAGGTTGTCTCAAAGCACAGCTACCAAATAACTAGTTAATTCCCTGGTTACATAGTGTAGAATATCTGTTAAATCCTATGACAAAGCCTTCCTAAAACCAAAGGGATGTGTACATTCCTTTGGATGTGCAGGAGGGGTGTGGGGTTTGAGGGCAGAGGGTAAAGAGAGAAATAGAAGGTTTAGGAATTTATCCTAACTTTAAAGAGTTTTTATATCCTCAAATTTAAGAACACTAGACTAATACAAAGGAAAAAAATAGATTTTTACAAAAGCACCAGCAGATATAAGTTAACATAGCACAAACTAGTAACTCAATGGTACATGTGGCATAATGGAGTGATTAGTATTGAATGGAAGTATGTGGCTTCTTGAAAGTAGTAAACTTTTATAGGAGCCCAGCCTATGCTCTCCCTGAGGTGAATGTCCTAACTCTGGCATTCAAGGCAGACAGGACTTTGGATCTGTGAGTCAGCCCCACACTTTCCTTCTGCTACTGCCACTCACCCATGCTGCCACTTTCAGTGAGTGCTGGATCATTTTCCGTTTTGGCTTCATGCCATAAAATAATAACTATTGCCCTCTCCAGAATGTTACAAGAATCAATAAAATGCACGTGCGCACACACACACACAAAACCATCACATATATAATTTGTGCTCTGAGGTCCAGGGAGGGAAAAAGTGCCAAGATCAATTCAAACCAGGTCTGCTTATTAGTTTCCAATATGAAATAAGAGAGATTTCAAAAGCAAACCCAACAGTAGCCCGTGTAATGTAGTCCACCCTTGTGCGTATATCCAGCCTGTTCCTATGTCACACGCACATGTCAGCAAATACAATTCACCTATCAGTGAGCCACTACCTGGCACAAAGATGGGAAGAGACCAGCTTGGCAGGAAGCCAGTTCTGCCCACTATCTCAATGAGCTTCTCCCTTATCTCAGCAGGACACCCACAGCCTACCCCTCTCCCCTTCCCCCGCTGCCAATGATTTTACAACTGTGGCTGGACACAGCCTCTTATTGCCTCCTTCTTCCCATAAAAGCTATTGCCTTCCAGCAGTTTTTGGGATTTCAAAGATACCAGAGGCCAATGGCTATAGCAACAGCCTTCTCTGGAAATCCTTTTCCGTCTGTACTCCCGGTCTTCCTCAGCTCCCTTCTTTCCCCAGTTCATCTCCTTCTCTAATTGTCTCTCTTCACACTTCCTTCTTTTCTGGGGTGGCACAGAAGACCCCCCCAATTTCAGACTAAGGGGGTCCAAAGGACAGGGGTATGAGGACAGTGCTGTGGGCACGGAGAGGCTTTGTCTTATCATCTTTAGCTTCTGTGCAACACATTAATCTTCTGTACCTTTTCTCCATAACTAACTTGGCAGGTTAAAACTTCACTGTTCTGGGCGCCTGGGTAGCTCAGTCAGTTAAATGTCTGACTCCTGATGTCAGCTAAGGTCATGATCTCAGGTTTGTGAGATCAAACCCACATAGGGCTCCACACGGAGCATGGAGTCTGCATAAGATTCTCTCTCTTCCTCTCCCTCTGCCCCTCCCCAAAATAAACTTAAAATAAAAATAAACTTCAAATCTCAAATATAAAGTTAAAATCTCATTGTCTAAGGCCTGCCTGCTCAGCTTTAGGCAAGCAGTACTTGATAATACAAGGCAGGCTTAGCTGTCACCTTGGCCAAACATCCTAGGGTACGAAGAAATGGGCCACATTTAATGATCCTTGATTAGTGACCCAGTGACCGGCTGACAGGGCCTCCAGGCAAAGTGCCAGAGAAAGGAACTTGACTCAGTGAATGGGCTTTATAGTCATCCGGACCTAGATTTGACCCTTGGCTTTGCCACTTATCGGGTATACATCCTTGGACAGTTTCTGACTCTCACTGAGCTTTGGTTTTTGCAGCTGCAAACTGGAGTTAACAAGGCACAACAGAATGGAACTGAAAGCAAACTGCAAGTGGAATCATTAAACAAGACAGTATTTTTTAAATTGAGGATCAGTGGTCCATGAAATCAGTTTAGTGGATTGCAAACAGTATCTTTAAAAAATGAAAAATATCACAGTATCCCCCAACAGTCGCAGTAAGTATTGTGTTGTTAAATTTTCATTCCAGTTATAACTATGATGTGTAAGTGTGTTTGTTTGTACTGGCGATGTAAAGTGTACCTTTTTAGTGGATCATGGTAACCAACTGGAGTTCCTGACATGGAAGGATCAGCAGAGATCTGGAGAAGAGGCAGCCCATGATGTCCCAACAGCCTCCCGTATGGAATAACCTGTCTGAGCCTAGAAAAGTTGACCTAGAACTCATTCATTCATTCCCCCCAAACTAACAACCCAGCCTGTATCCCCAAATGTACTCCAGAAGCTCTCTTCCTGTGTCCTCCTCCATGTCCCTCTCCAAACACTGGGCCTTTGGTGCAGCATCTGTACTGCAGGTCCACTGGGTGGGGCTTGCTTACATCTCCCCAGTCAAACCAGAAGCTCCCCAACAGCAGGCTGGTAACGTTTTTTTTTTTTTTTTTTAAGATTTTATTTATTTAACAGAGAGAGGGAGATCACAAGTAGGCAGAGAAAGAGGGGGAAGCAGGCCGCCTGAGGAGCAGAGAGCCCGATGCGGGGCTCAATCCCAGGACCCTGGGATCATGACCTGAGCCAAAGGCAGAGGCTCAACACACTGAGCCACCCAGGTGCCCCAGGCTGGTAACTTCCTAGCCGTTAGGAAACCAGGAGTCCAAGCTCTACACAGTGGGAATGTTCAGCGCCCACAGGGTGGGCCCAGATTTGTGCAGGGAGAAGGGCAACGGGGTCCCTTTAGAATCTGACTCAACAAGCACCGAGCTGATCCTATTTCTGACATCATATTTAATTTCAAAGCAACCCCAGGGGTCAGCAGGGAGGTCATGAATTATTATTCCAATTTTATTTTTTTATTAACATATAATGTATTATTTGTTTCAGGGGTACAGGTCTGTGATTCATCAGTCTTATTATTCCAATTTTAAAGGTGAAGAAACAGAGGTCCACCCAACCAGGAAGCAAAGATTTGAATGCGAGTCCAATTTTCTTATTACGAACTCATCCGTTCCTTCGTATGGTAGGCATTATGCCTGACAATGAAGACATACAGATGAACAGTCACTGACCTCAATCAAATAAGAGGAAACAGACATTTAACACTCGAATATGGTAAATGTTTCAAAAGGGGGATGAGAGAGGGGACCAATGGGAGACACATTTCATGACCATATGGGGGAGATGAGAGGACTAGTAGTTTTTATATTTTACTTAAATTCAACTCCACAGTCTTGGATTTTCTTTTTCTTTATTCTTTCTTTTTTTTTTTTTTTTAAATAATGAGCACGCATTACTTTTATAATCTTAGAAAGGAAGTAGGTCGTCAACAGCACCAAATGCTGCAGGGCTGAGTGGAAGAGGTTGGAGAACGGGGGTCTACCAAGGTTCACAGACCTCAGGTGTCTTGCTTTGGTAATCAAGGGCTCACCTGCCTGGGAAACACTAAGGGAAGGGCAGGATTTGGTTCAGGGGTGAAGGGGAGGTATGGCGGGAGGAAGAAGAGTAGAAGCGGCATCTTTCATCTGACAAGCTCCAAGCTCCTGAAAGACGTTAATTCACTGCTCCACAGAGCAGGGAGGGTTTAGCAGTGAGCCTGAGGTTCATTTCACAGGTCAGAAACCTGAGACACAGGCAGGAAGGAAGCTTGTGCAAGACCTGCAAAGGATTTGACACCTAATGGAAGAGAAGTCATGGCTCCCAGGAAACTCTTTGAGGGAGGTGAAGGTTGGATGGGGGAAAAAAGATGGGTGTGTGAGTGCAGTCAGGGCTCTGCCTGGTGACAGAGGAAGCTCAGTTGAGGACCTCTGAGAGAGTGGGGCGTGGTCATTGAGTGGGGGTTGGATAGGTGCGCAGGTGAGAGAGAACAGGTAAGCGAGGCCAAGGCTGTAAAGCAGGGAGGTCTTGTGGTCATGTGAGTCACTGCACATACTCCCTGCAATTTCCAGAATCTACCTGCTGGGAAACATCAGCCAGAGCTTGCGAACCCCAAACATCCTACCTATTGCATCTGGTGAGTCACTGCACCTGTCTCGGGGTGCCTACTCAGGAACTTATTTAAACAAAAAGGAAATCATGCTCACAGATGTCACTCCTCCTCAATTAATGCCATTAAAAATAATGGCAAGGGGGCGCCTGGGTGGCTCAGTGGTTAAGCCGCTGCCTTCGGCTCAGGTCATGGTCTCAGGGTCCTGGGATGGAGTCCCGCATCGGGCTCTCTGCTCAGCAGGGAGCCTGCTTCCCTCTCTCTCTCTGCCTGCCTCTCCGACTACTTGTGATTTCTCTCTGTCAAATAAATAAATAAAATCTTTAAAAAAAAAATAAAATAATGGCAAGGACTTTCACCCTCTGCACACATGTGCTAAGAATACTGCTCACCTCTTCACTGGCTTCCCAGATTTTAACTTCCCTCCTGAGGTCTTTTTGGCTTCTCTTCCTGAGATTTTTTCCCCATCACTTTCCCTTTTTTCAGTCTCTGGTTTCTCGTTTCTTCTTCTTTGGATCTCTCTACATCTGTCTCTCAGCCCTCCATCCCTAGGCCGCTTTCCACATCCCTATCATTTGGAACCAGTGCAACATTGGGAGCAGAACTCTCAAGGTGGAGCTATGATACTCCACCTCCAAGGAAGCCCTCCACCCAGGGATACAATGATGAGGCACGAAGCGCAGCTGCCAGGCAAAAGGGGTACTCGGCGATGACAGCTGCTACAAGTCAGAGCATCTGATGAAGACAAGGGGGCAGACGGGTGCTGGAGGCCCAGCTCAGGATACAGGAAGCCCTGTCAGCAGGTGGCCTGTACAAGGTCAGCCAACTGGGTCCAGGCCCTAAGGGGATGTGATGGGGAAAACACTCACCAGCAAGCTAATCTCCTGGGATGGAAACCCAATCCTCGCCCTGTGTTTAGTTTATCTTGAAGCCCAACAAGATCCCTGGGCTTCTTCTCCCCCTTGTCCTTTGCTCTCAACCTTAGGGAATGCTTAGATCCCACTGGGGGGATGGGACAGGCTCTATGACAGAGGAAGCAATAAAGCATGGGGAAATGGCCTCCATCCCAACTGGCTAAGGAGCACTCATCTCTTCCCAACCCAACTGCCCCATCACTCAGTCCTGTGCACTGAGCCCCTGATGCAGGTAGACTGTGGCACTGAGTTCTGTGTGAAGAGGCAGAGGCAGGAGATGACACTCACCTTGATGATAGAATAGGATAGTTCCTGCATCTGGCTGCCAATCAGGATCATCTAAGAATACTTGAGAAAAATAATGATTCCTGGACCCCACCATATCTACAGAATTAGAATTTTATGGGAGGGAGGCACCTGGGTAGCTTAGTCAGTTAAATGTCTGCCTTTGGCTCAGGTCACGGTCTCCAGGTCCTGGGATCAAGCCCACGTCAGGCTCCCTGCTCAGTGGGCTGCCTGCTTCTCCCTTTCACTCTCCCTTTCTCCCAAATGAATAAATAAACTCTTCTAAAAAAATGTCATGAGGGACCTATAGTTAACCTCTTGGTGATTCATTAGCACCACCAACTTTGGGGACCCCACAGTTCACACCACTGTGCAAACCTCCAGCCTCTAGTCTCTGACCTCTACTTCTCTAAGCTTTGTGTAAAGGTTAGAAAGGATGCTGTTTCCTGTTAAGAATATGGAAAGCAATAATAATAGCAGCCTGATCTCAGTTAATTTTCACAATGACCCCAACAATAGGGTAGTGTGAGTAGTAGTAGTATCCCCATTCTATGGATAAAGAAAATTAAGGGGAAAGAGGTTAAGTAATTTGTTAAGAAATACTCAGCTAAGTAAGAAATAGAGCTAGGATTTAAACTCCAGTTTACCTAGGGCTGAGTTCCAAATACTTGACAAGTGCTATGGCACAGGCTCATTATTGAGACTAGATGCTGGCCCTGGCAATGGAGCACAGTACTGGGGACTCGCTAATGGCCTGGTATCACCTTTTTGGTTGTTAGACTGCATGGAGGTTTAGAGAATTGGTGAGGGAGGTATGGGAGGGGAGCGGCATCCAGGGGATTCAGACCAGCATCTATTTACTTTCCAATGCATAAATATTTCAATATCGGTGCATATCAGCTGAATATCCATGCTCCAAATCCCAGGCTTCCTCCACTCCCATCATTCTGCCCAGTTCAGTTATCCTGGTCCCCTTCACCTACCACTGGAGCTTTTTCCAGGCAGAACTGGATTCACACAGGAAGACATGCCAGGAACCCAGCCACAAGTACAACTTAAATAGTCAAAATCTTATATTCACCTCCTCCCATGAGTCTCCTCATTTAAATTTGCTCTGAGAACCTTTATTCAGCTTGACAGGTGCATGCTAACATTTTGAAGGGATACTTCTCCTATAAACTTGTGCATTTGCTAGATCAAAAGCTCTAAGTTAGGAGCTGCAAACTCCTTAGAGTTCACGGTGCTTTGAATAAATTTGAGCCAATACTTAAAACTTGGAAGATTTTACATAAACTCCGAATTTCTAATCTCTTGCAAAGTAGGATAAACTGGCAGAAGAGGACCCATAACCAAATGGAAATAAAGGGTTGGAGCCAGCTGAGTAGTGGCCACCTTCCTTTCTTTGTTCATATAACAAATGAATTTTTGAGTGCCCACCACAGGCAAGGCACTATTCTAGGTATAGGGAGAGAGGGCTCTCCATTGCACATGGAGTATGGCCCATGTAACTCACCCAAAGTGTATGTTTGTTTATTTACTGAAAGTCACCTGCTTGGACTGTAAGCTTCTGACACCAACCCCTACACCCTGAGCTAAATGGACAAAGGTCAGAATGGTCACCACCAGGTAGGCAACTCTCATGATACTATCCCTGCACCAGCTCAAGCCTCCTGAAGGGAGACTATCAGTCCCTAGAAGCCTCTCCAGACCCCTCAAACAGTACTGTCCTCAGATTTTACATTGTTGGGGTCTCTGGGCTCTGACCCAGATTCATACCAGATTTGTGGTCTTCTCTCCACACCAAAGCTCCACCATTGTGCCTCTAGATTCACCAAATTGCCATTTATCATTGGATTTCCCAGTTCTACTATCTAGGTGACACCATCATTGAGAGTCTTTTCAGGCCAGGGCAAGCTGTCCAGCTTGCTGGAGGGAGCCTCTTTAAGGACAGACTTGGGAATATCCAAGAAGACAAAGTTAGAAATGCTGCCTTAACAATATAAATTCCTCTACTTTGCCATTCTGAGTCTTCTAACCTAGCCCCACATCTCTGCTTTCCTCAGCATGTTATTCCAGTCTGAAAATTTTATTTTTCTGTACCTGCCATCCAGTCATACCTGCCTCTTTGGCCTATCCCCAAGCATGTCGTCTTTCACATGTATGAACCGTTGCTTCCTGAGAACTAATAGAAACTGACAACATGGGTATATATAAACATACAAGGAATATACCAAGAACAAAGTAAAATCAGGAAGTCAACATTAAATGGGACCATAGATACAGTTATATAAATTCAAGACGGGTCAGAGAGCTTCATTTTAGTGCCTAGGAGGGGGCAATGGTTTGGAGCATCCAAAGCAGTAAGGTGTAACCTTGCAGTGACCTGTAGCCTGAAGTGTCTACTCTTCGGATGGCAACTGGACCTGGGTAGAAATTGTGGTATGGGAGCTGGGGAACTCAGCATCTCATTCAAAGCCACCTCTGAGCGGTAAGAAACATGAAGGTTGGCTTCATGATATCCAATCAGAAGCAGCATCAAATAGGAAGAGGGAAAAATAATCTCTCTTCAGGTCAAATGAAGGGCACTGCTAAGGTATTAATAAGTCCAGGAGAAGGCACAGAAGACTTGGTAAACGGCCAGGGCAGTGGGGGTGAAGAGGGCAGAAAGCTAGAAGGTAGAGGCAGGTCTGTTTACTGTTTAGCCACTACAGGGGAAATCTGGGGTGGGTGTGGAAGAAGAGGGGCGAGGGTGGGAAGAGCTAAGTAACCCAACATGCACTGTCCCCAGGAGGGGACTTAAGGATCGCAGTGACTGGAAGCAAGCTAGGACATGTTTAGACTAGGAAATCAAAACACGTTGATGATGGTTGTGCTACTGAACAAGAGGCACGACAAGAAGATGGCAAGAACAGCTTAGGGACACTGGGTTTGGGAATGCAGGTGACGAAAGCAAGAAAAATTAAAATGTCTACATCCGGACTTGGGAGATAAGGTGAGGTGCAGTAATGGAGAGGGAGATGGGTGCCTGGGTGGCTCACTGGGTTGAGCTCCCAATTCTTGGTTTTGGCTCAGGTCGCAATCTCAGGACGTGAGAATGAGCCCTGCACTGGGGTCCAAATTAGAGGTTGTCAGGGGCTAGGGGTAGAAGGAATGGAGAATGACTGCTTCATGGGTACAGAGTCTCCTTCGGGGATGAGGAAAATATTTTGAAACTAAATAACATTATCAATGTACTAAATGCCACTGAACTACAGACTTCATCATTTTTTAGAGATTTTATTTGTTTGCTTGTTTGTTTGTTTATTTATTTATTTGACAGAGAGAGAGTATGAGTGGGGCTGGTGGGGAGGAGAGGGAGAGGGACAAGCAGACTCTGCACGGAGCATGGAGCCTGATGCAGAGCTCAATCTCGTGACCCTGGGACCACAACCTGAGCCAAAATCAAGAGCTGGACACTTAACTGACTGACCCACCCAGGTACCCTCTGAACTGTACACTTTAAAAGGTCAATATTATATGAATTTCAGTTCAATTTTTAAAAATGAACGAATGAATCAATGAGTGAATGAATGAAGGCAGCAAGGGATTCTAGGGAACAAGGCATAGAAATATCAAAATAGAAAGGCAGGAACCAGAGATGGGTAAAGGACAGAAATACTACCATCTGGTCTTTAGTTCTGTAGCTCTCAATCCTTTCTCTGCCATGATCCTTGACAGGTGACTTGGCACGACACATCTATGGACATTTTGGAGTCCTTGGCAATTCTCAAGAACCTAACAAATTTCAACCTTTTCTCTACCCCTCAAGAAAGAGTTCTGGAATACACATGAGGGACAAGGATATAAAATTGCTTTTACATTTATGGATACATATACAAAACACAAAATGTATACTATACATTTTGTATACAATACAAAGGTATACAATAAATGCATACCTTTAAAATTTAAATCATTCATGGGCACCTGGGTCTCTCCATCGATTAAGCATCTGCCTTTGGCTCAGGTCATGATCCCGGGGTCCTGAGATCAAGTCTCACACTGAGCTCCTGGCTCAGTGGGGGGTCTGCTTCTCCCTCTGTCCCTTTCCTCACTCGTGCTCTCTCTCTCCCTCTCAAAAATAAATAAAATAAAATCTTTTTAAAAAATATAAATCATTCATGAATGCTGATATTTCTATAATTCTTTTTTTCTTATTCCTGTAATTCTTTTTTTTTTAAGATTTTATTTATTTATTTGTCAGAGAGAGAGAGAGCACACACACAAGCAGGCAGGGTGGCAAGCAGAGCCAGAGAGAGAATCAGGCTCCCTGCCAAGCAAAGAGCCTGATGCAGGACTCAATCCCAGTACCCAGGGATCATGACCTGAGCTGAAGGAGCAGCTTAGCGACTGAGCCACCCAGGTGTCTCCTTATTCCTATAATTCTTAAAACCAAATGGTCCCTGCTTCCATTAATTCATGCAGATACAATTCTAAGTAAAGATAAGATAGCTACCCAAGAGCAAGTCTCAACCTGAACAGCTCTAGCACAGTCAGGGCCACCATTCGTCTGTTTAGTGCCTTTGTGCCTTTCCTCCAGGCATGCAGCTTAGTAAGTGGAGCTCGTGCTAGATTTTGGTTCCCACTCACACCTTGGCAGGCAAATACCTATGCAGTATACAACCTGCACAACTGTACACAATAACCCCTGCGCACAGGCCTGGAAATACACTGGGTACTCCCAACTGCTGAAAATAGGAAGCAACACTAGAGGTAATCATATCTCATCCAAGGCATTTTCAAGGTCTATATGACTCTTCAGTTTCTTATCTCAGCCTATTTGGAAAGGGCGCATTGATCAATTGAATTAAGGTTTACAATGAAAGTGAAAGTGATTAAGGGGTGAGAGAAAGTCCCCAAGAATTCAGAAGAGAATGAGGAAACTCAAAGAAGGAAACCAGAAATCCTCCCTTAGTAAGGTGAACCCCCAAACCAAAGGTAATCCAAAATCACTTTAGAAGAGCAGGTATACGGAAGTTAAGTAGGAGCATGGGTTCTGAAGTCAGACAGACCTGGTCTCAAATCAGGACTGTTACAGTGTAACTATGTAACTTGGAGCAAATTACTTAACCCTTCTGATTATCAATTCACTTAGCTGTAAAAGAAAAATAATACCTACTTTGCAAGGAGACTTTAAAGATTTTAATGGGCTACTGCATGCAAAGTACTTCACACTGTGCCTGCACATAGAAAGTGCTCCACAAACAATTTATTTTTTTTTAAGAGACAGAGAGTGTGTGAGTGGGGGGAGGGGGTGGAACAGAAGGAGAGGAAATGAGAAAATCTCAGTCTCCACACATAGTGTGGAGCCTGATGCAGGGCTCGATCTCGTAATTCTGTCATTAGGACCTGAGCCAAAATCAAGAGTTGGAGGCTTAACTGGCTGAGCCACACAGGCACCCCCACAAATACTAATTATTACTAAAATTCCAGTACCATGTTTATGCCAGAGCCTGAAACTAATTAAAACTCAACATCTCCTTTTATACCTCCAGATTTTTTAACTCCTAACCAAAGGGGCTAGGTAGGGGCTTTCACAATATCCTTAACATAGCAAGTAAAATCTGAGTCCAAATCCTGAAAACGCTCCAGTTAATAACTATCTATTAACAAAGAATAAAGACACTAGGCACTTGGGTCCTCCAAGGTCATGAGTTCAGGGTCATAGGACTGAGCCCTGCATCAGGCTCCCTGCTTAATGCGGAGTCTCCTGGAGACTCACTCTCTCCCTCTCCCTCTGTCCTACCTCCCACTCATGTGTTCTATCTTTTTAAAAATAAAATAAACTTAAAAATATAAAAAAAAAAAAAAAGAAGAAAGACACCCCACCAACATCAGGCCATAGCCTGTCTTCCCAGTGTACTCTCCCATCGCTGCTCTCAGGAGCTCTGTGTGCTCCACTTTTTGCTGTTCATGCTACTTGGTCATCGACATGCCTGGTAACAAGGGGCCAATCTGTAGGGCTTCCTACATCCCTGTACGAAAGCCTCAGCTTCTAATATTACCCATCAGTTTCTGAAACAGGAAAACCACATCCTTCAGGAAGTACTCCCAAGCTGTACCTGGGTGTTGTTCCAATACCTTAAACTATAGTCCCTTCTAATCCTACATGGCTGCTATGGAATGATGGAAAATGGGAGAAAAGAGAGCAGAAACTCCAGAGCCCAAACACTCACTCTCCTGAACTCTTGCCTCTTAAATTCAGGTGGAGGGCTGAATTTAAGGTTAAGGAAAAATCAGTTTAATGTAAGGGTTTGGTTGTTTGAAATACCAGAGCCGCCAATGGAACTTTCTGACTGATGGGGCTAAGATCCTTTACATTTTAAGGAACAGATAATAAGGCCCTTTTATAAAGATGACCTATACCCATGAAGTTGAGAACTTTATTGAGAAGGCCTTCAGATGAGTGATGTATGATCTATGAGGACTTAGCTAATACTGAGTCGTCAGTTCCAAGAGATACCTAAAACCTACCACCCATCTCTATGGCTACTGTTAACTTTTTATTAATTACTTCCAAATCCTGATGATTCATGTTTAAATGAGATGGAAAATGTACCCAAGGTTATATAAAAAGCTAGTGGATAGGGGTGCCTGGATGGCTCAGTGGGTTAAAGCCTCTGCCTTCTGCTCAGCTCATGATCTCAGGGTCCTGGGACTGAGCTCCGCATTGGGCTCTCTGCTCAGCAGGGAGCCTGCTTCCTCCCTCTCTCTCTGCCTGGCTCTCTGCCTACTTGTGATCTCTGTCTGTCAAATAAATAAATAAAATCTTTAAAAACAAAAAATAAAGAACAAAGAATACAGGAATACTCAGAGATCAAATGCAAATTGGTCTTTTGATGGGTAGGATTTTATTGGGAAAACAAGAAGACCTCGTGGAAAAAATAAGGATGTAAGATACACATAAATCAGACCAGGGTACCATGAATCCTCAAATCACTAGGGGACTGAATTCCCTGCCACTTAAACTTGTCTTGTTTTTTAGAAAGAGCTATCATATTTAAAGAATGGAATTTAGATGAGGTTAGTCTCAGAGTCTGAGAACACAGGTATGGTGCAGCCTAGGAGGTTTATAAGAGGATAGGTTAGGGAGGTTGAGGATAATGGCTGCAAAAAATGTCTATTAGGTTTGGTCAATAAGAAGCTTCACTTTCAGTTCACTTACATATTTGTAAACCACATAGGTTTGCCCAGATTATCTTTGATCTTCTTTCTGCTCCCAAATTTTTAACCTACAAGTGGAAATCCTAGCTGTGGATAACAATAATCCAAAAAACTTTTAGAAAAACGCTAAAGCCTGGGTCCTTGCCAGACCAAATAAAGTATCTGGGGAATGGTGGGGATGGTAAACAGCAATTTTTTGTTAGTTTCTTTATAACTCTAGACCAGGAGCACACAACCCACAGACCCCTCCCACACTTTTTAAAGTTAATAAACTTATTTAAGAGGAATTTGAGAGTCAAAGCAAAATTGAGCAAACAGTACTGAGTTCCTATATACCCCCATCCAAAATACCCACAAACTCCCCGACTATCAACATTCTCATCAGAATGGTACATCTGTTACAATTGATAAACCCATATTGTCACCCAAAGTCCATAGTTTATAATAGGGTTACTAGTGTCTCTCTCGGCATTGTACATGTTATGGGTTTTGACAAACATATAATGACATGCAGCCACCACTGTGGTTATCATACAGAATAGTTTTACTGCCCTAAAAATCCTCTTTGCTCTGCCTATTTGTGCCACCCCTCCCCCCAACCCCTGGCAGTTACCAACTTTTTTCTTATGGGCTCCATAGTTTTGCCTTTTCCAGAATGTCAACTAGTTGTAATCATATAGCATGTGGCCTTTTCAGATTGGCTTCTTTCAACTTAGTAATGTGCATTTAAGGTCCCTCCAATGTCTTTATAGATCTTGATGGTTCATTTCTTTTCAGTACATTGTCTGAATGTACCAGTTTATTGAACCATTCACCTACAGAAGGACATCCTCACTGCTTCCAAGTGTTGGTAATTACGAATAAAGCTGCTATAAACATCTGTGTGCAGGTTTTTGTGTGGACAAAATTCTTCAACTCCTTTGGGTAAATACCAAGGAGCATGATTGCTGGATTATATGGTAAGAATATGTCTAGTTTCAGAAAAAACACCCAAAGTGCCTTCCAAAGAGACTATACCTTTTTACACTCCCACCAGTACTGGATGCTCCACATCCTTGTCAGCATTTGGTGGTCTCCGTATTTTGGATTTGGGCTGTTCGTACAGCATATCGAGTGATATCTCACTGCTGTTTTTACTTGTAATTTCCTAACATCACATGATGTTGAACGTATTTTTCATATGCTTATATATGTCATCTGGCTATCTTTAGTGAGGCATCTGTTCAGGTCTTTTGCCCATTTTTAAATCAGGCCATTCTTTTTCTTATTGTTGAATTTAAGAGTTCTTTGTATATTCTGGGTAGCAGTCCAGTATCAGAAATTATTTTACTTATTTTCTCCCAGTCTCAGGCTTGTCTTCCTATTCTCTTGACATTGGTTATTATGGAAGTTTTTAATTGTAATACAGTCCAGCTTATCACTGATTTCTTTTATGGCTTGTGCTTTTGGTGTTGTATCTAAAAAGTCATTGCCATACCCGAGGTCATCTAGGTTTTTTCTCTTATGTTATCTTCTAAGGGTTTTATAGTTTTGCTTTGCAGATTTAGGTCTGTGATTCAGACTGAGTTGATCTCTGTGAGAAGGGGAAGGTCTGTGTCTAGATTTGGTTTTATTTTTCGCATGTGGATATCCAGTTATTCCAGCACCATTTGTTGGAAAAACTATCTTTGCTCCATTGTATCACCTTTGCTCCTTTGCCAAAGATCAGCTGACTATATGTAGGTTGGTTTCTTTCCTTTTGTGTACGTGTGTGCGTGCGCACGCAAAGCAAGGCCTACTGAACAATAGCAAAGTGATAGTACAAAGTTCCCAAGGAGGGAGGGAACCCTAGAGGGTTGCCTTATGTGGGTTTGTTTCTAAGATCTCTATTTTGTTTCACTGATTTGTCCATTTCTCTTTTTGTTTAAAAAAAAGTGGGGGGGGGGCGCCTGGGTGGCTCAGTGGGTTAAACCCTCTGCCTTTGGCTCAGGTCGTGATCCCAGGGTCCTGGGATCAAGCCCCAAGTCCACTCTCTGACCAGCAGGGAGCCTGCTTCCTCCTCTCTCTCTCTGCCTGCCTCTCTGCCTACTTGTGATCTCTGTCTAATAAATAAATAAAATCTTAAAAAATAAAAATATTTTATTTATTTATTTGAGAGAAAAAGAGAGAACAAGCAGTGGAGAGGGAAAGAGACAGCAAGAGAGAGAGAAACAGACTTCCTGCTGATCAGGAAGCCTGACTCGGAACTGGATTTCAGGACCTGGAGCTCATAACCTGGGTTGAAGACAGACATTTAACCAACTGGGCCACCCAGGCACCCCTGATTTGTCCATTTCTTTTCATCAACACCACATTGATTACTACAATAGCTTTACATAAAGCCTTGAAGTCAAGTAATATCAGTCCCCCATCTTTGTTCTTCTCCTTCAATATTAAGTTGGCTACTGTAGCTCTTTTGCCTCTCCATATAAACTTTAGAATCAGTTGTCAATATCCATAAAGTGACTTATAAAAAAAGCATACATAATCAAATACACTGCTGCTATTATTTTGAACTGCTATCTGTTAAATTAATGAATATGGAAAATTAAAATTTTTATCTTACCTTCACATATTCCTTCTTCATGCTTTTCCTTTCTTTATATAAATCTGAGTTTCTGACATATCTTTTTTCTTCTCTATGGAGAACTTTTTTTTTTACTTTTAGTTTTAAATTTTATTTGAGAAACAGCAAGAACAAGCAGGGGGAGTAGCAGCGGGAGAAGCAGAGGGACTTCCCCACTAAGCAGGGAGCCCAACATAAGGCTCCATCCCAGGACCCTGGGATCATGACCCGAGCTGAAGGCAGACACTTGGCCGACTGAGCCACCCAGGCACCTCTGGCGAACTTTTTAAAACATTTTTTGCAAGATAGGTCTACTGGCAATAAATTCCCTCAATTTCTGTTTGTCTGAAAAAATATTTCTCCTTTGCTTTTGAAAGATAATTTCACAGGGTACAGAATTTGGGTTTTTTTTTTTTTCACTTAACATGTTAAACATTTCACATCGCCCTTCTTGCTTACATGGTTTTTGAGATGACAAATATAATTCTTATCTTTGATCTCCCATAGGTGAGGAGGGCCCTCCACCACTTCTTCCAGGGATTTTTCCTTTATTTTGATTTTCTGAAATTGGTATGTGATTAGGGTAGAGAGGCATTTGGCCTATATACTGTTCTCTAAGCTTCCTGGATCTGTAGTTTGATGTCTGATATTAATTTGGGGAAATTATCAGTCATTAATACTTCAAATATCTCGTCTGCTCTTTTCTCTCCTTGTTCTCCTCTGGTGAATATTATGCATGTGTTACACCTTCTATAGTTGTCCCACGGTTCTCTGAGAGTCTATTCTTTTTTGGTTTTTTTTTCAATCTTCATTTGTTTGTTGCTTCTCAGTTCTATAAGTTTCTATTGTCATATCCTCAAGCTCAGAGATTCTCTTTGGCCATGTCCAGTCAACTAATGACTCATCAAAGGCACTCTGCAGGGGTGCCTGGGTGGCTCAGTAGATTAAGCAACCAACTCTTGATATCAGGTCATGTCATGGTCTCAGGGTTGTGAGAATGAACCCTATGTTGGGCCCCACACTGGACATGGAGCCTGCTTAAGATTCTCTTTCCTTCTGCCCCTCCCTAACCTCCCTCTTTTAAAAAAAAAAAAATACATCTTCGTTTCCACTGCCATGTTTTTGATCTCTGTAATTTTTCAGTCTTAGAATTTCCATCTCTCTGCTTATGTTATCCATCTGTTTTTGCATGTTGTCTACTTTTTCCATTAAAGCCCTCAGCATATTAATCATAGATTTTTTTTAAGGTACTGGTCTGATACTTCCAACATTTCCACATATCTGACTCTGGTTCTAATGTTGGTTTAGTCTTTTCAAACTGTGCTTTTGCTTTTTAGTATGCCTTGTGATATTTTTATTGAAAGGTAGACATAATATATTCGGTAGAGAGGACTGTGGTAAATGGGCCTTTAGGGATATGACAGTAGGTGTGGGGGAAGGGGTAGTATTCTACAGTCCTGTGATTAGGTCTCAATCTTTTGGTGAACCTGTCCATCTGGACTGTGACCTTCACTGGTGCTACTCAATTCCCACTCCCTGCCCTTAGGTGGGACAGTATGACTAAAGTAGGCTGGAGCTGGGTATTTCCCTTCCCCTAGGTAGGTCAGGCCCTGATAAAATAGCTTCTTCTTAGGGCAGGCCTTGTTAAGAAGAAGAGACTGCTCTGGAGTATTTAGTAGTTCTTTCTCTTCCCCTAGTAGTTCTTTCTCTTCCCCGGGGTAGAAGCACAAGGGGATTTTTCTCTAATCTCCACTGTGAGGGCCTGGTAGAGTTCCTAGAAGTAAAACACAAAAGTGGGAGGGCTCCCCTATGAATGGGTCCCCCTGAAATTTTTTGTTTTTAGAGATATAAATGGCTTACAACATTGTGTAAGGTTTGTTTGTTTGTTTGTTGTTTGTTTTACAGATTTTATTTCTTCTTTTGGGGGGGGGGGAGCACAAGTGCAGGGGAGACAGAGGGAGAAGGAGAAGCAGGTTCCCTGCTGAGCAGGGAGCTGGATGTAGGGGACTTGATCCCAGCACCCTGAGATCATTACCTGAACCAAAGGCAACACTTAACCACCTGAGCCACCCAGGAGCCCCACATTGTTTAAGTTTAAAGCACAGAACGTGTTGTTTTGATACACTTATATACTGCAATAGGATTACCAACACAGTTAGCTAATACCTCTGTTGTGCCACATAATTATCATTTTTTTTGTGGTGATAACAATTAAGATCTAGTCTTAGTAACTTTGAAGTTTATGACACAGTACTGTTGACTATAATCACTATGCTGTGCATTAGATCTCTCCCTTGATGTTTTTAACTCTCAGACTTGTCCACACTGAGCTTCTAGCAATTTGTCAATTACAGTTTGGGTTTTCCTGTGCTGGCACTGGTTTCCATGGAAGTTTCTGCTCCAGTACATTTTGTTTTAAAATTAACTATGCTTAAGGATAATTTGTATACAACAAAATGTACCCATTTTAAGTGACCAGTCCTGTGAGTGGTTGACAAATGTACACACTTGTATAACCTCCACTCTTTTGTGTCAATTATTTTTTAAGCTTCCGGGATAACCCAGTATGCAGCCAGGGTTGAGAACTACTGCTCTGTCATTGTTCATTGCCAGCTGAGGCACTCGGACTGCGAATCCTGAGGTTATTCACTCATTTCTGGGTCATGGTTTCCTCACATCTTTTGTTTCTAGATGGAACACCTGTAAACACCAACCCGCCACAAGGGGTCTCAATTTGCTGATCGTTCATATTATAAAATTGGGCTCAAAATGGAGACAGAAAATTTATTTAAATGATCAAGTAATTCATCTATCCTTCATGTATCTATTGAGTCTGTCCCCATTTCCCACAGCTGGTTCCTTCCTCCCTCTCTCTCAACTTGAGCTGCCCTTGGACTGTGAGGACCTCTTTCCTCTCCCTGCCCACCTTCCCTAGGGAATACAGTAAGTAGCCTCTTTTTATCAGACCAGGCTCCTCTTCATGCCCATGGCACATCCTTGCTCACTCCCTCCATCTTCAAGCTCCTTTATCTCCATCTAAGCCCTCTGCACCATTTAAGTCCTAATCCAAAGCCCATCTCCCCCGAAGTCTTCCTCTCCTAGCTAGATTTTATTTCTCTTACTTCTACCAGGTGCTTGAGCACGTAACCATGTGACCAATGCCCTTACAGCTCACCTTGCTTTAGCTGTTTCAGATAATCAAATTCATTAAACAAATATGGAATCTGTTGAGAGCTTTCTTTGAAGTGGGCATAATGCTAGGTTCTGGGTGATAGAGTGGTGACTAAGACAAAAAACAGACATGTTTCTTGCCCTTACATGACAGACTCTAAACAAGTGTAATAAGCTCTACCCAAGGTGAGAGAGTTTCTGAATGCTGGAGAGAGTACTGTTAAGGGAATGCATTATTTCTGATACATACATCCACCTGTGCAAGAACATCATAGCTCTTGGAATACCAACAGGGTGGAGCTGACACTTCTTTGTATCTCCTGCAGTTCACACAATCCACATGATCAAATATTTTTTGGGTGAAACAACTCATGAAACAGGTATCACTGGGAACATAGGGGGTCATGATAGGGGGTAATATAGCATCCTCCAACACCAAGCATTTTTTCCCACTTTCTCCTCTTTCCTTTCTACTTCATTGTCTCCTTCCTCCTCTGTTACTTGCCCCATTTCCAGTCTTCACTGGCCTAATCCTGGATCAACCTGAGGCCCAGGGCATTCTGGGTCACTGCTTAGCCATGTACTTCTTTATCTCTTCATCATCCTTTATTTCTTAGCTCATCCCATCTGGAGAGCAAGCACAGACCTAAGTTTTTTGTTTGTTTGGTTTGGTTTTGTTGGTTTTTTTGTTTTGTTTTGTTTTGTTTTAACCTTGGCTACCCATGAAAATCACCTGGAAAGCTGATGCTTTGGTCCCCCTCTTCTCAGATCTAATTGATTGACTTGAGGTGACGTCTTGGTATGGATAGTTCTTAAAGCTCCCCAAGTGATTCAAATGTGCAGCCAGACTGAGAACCACGGGGATAAATAAAGGATTTCAAAGCCTCCACCTTCTCAGCGGAGGGTGATGGCCCCCAGAGATAACCATTGTACCTGGCATGTACCAACAGTGGCATTGCTTGCACTCGGGGTGGGGTGAGGACAGATGCTTTGTAGCATCTCAGCTCTGGAATGACTGCCACTGACAAAGTGGGACACCCCGGGGAAGGCAGGGAGACATGATTTGTTAATGGAGGAGTGCGGAGAGCAAGGAGGCAAACGGCCCTGTGAAACAGCAGTCATAAGGTCTTGATGGGGTCAAGGGAAGATAAGAGGTGAACAGTATACTGCTGGCATGGCATTCATTTTCAATAGACGCCACTTTTTACAGTGATACGGTACTTTTATATTCATATTCAAACTGTTTACACAGAAGGAGTAGCAAGTAAAATGAGTTCCATTTTACAGATGGGAAGTCGAAGTTTAGAGAGATTACCCCAGCCCCTGCCTCCAGGCCAGCTCACTGAGCCCAACAGCTCACTTGCTTCACAGCGTGCACAGGCTAAGATGTGAGCGCTCTCCCTTAACGTGACTGCAAAGATTATTCGCCACAAAACCCTAAACAAGGTCGGTAACCTATCTGAACCTCAGTTTCCTCATCTGTAAGGAGAGGACAGTTTCCATGCTTTCTGGGTTTCTTTTCAGTCTCCAGTGTGTCCTGGGGCTAGGACTTGGCACACTGCTGACAGAATGCATTTCCTACCTGCTGCACCATGGCCTTCTAGCCAGCTTCAAATGGGTACCAGATGTGCTCAGTATCAACCCCTTGGGGTCCTGGGGCAGCGGAACTCCAGGGCTGGCTGCATTCACCCACAAATACCTTTATCTCTTTACCCTCCCGTGGGACAGAAAAATACTTTTCTGTCACTCTCTCTGTGTACCAGTAAGAAAAAAGCTGACGAGCCCTAAATCCCATCATTCACTTGGTGCTGAGTGGGAGGCTGGATTTAGTCTATCAACCCAAGACAGTCTGGGGATACGCTCTTCTACACATTGCCCCCAGCTGCCCCTTTTCAGAAGCCACCAGCCCACTGTGGAGGCGCGATATCAATCACCTGGAAAGGAATAAAAGGGAGAAATATCTTATTGCAAGAGGACTTGGGAGAAAGTGGCAGCTTCAAGGCCCCACCCTACATTCGGAGGAACCCGTGTCCTAGGCTTTCCCGGCAGCAAAGGAAGAGGCAGGAATGTGCCCAAGGAGCAGACCTGGAGGGCTGTGTCCCATGGCTCCCAAGGAGACTGAGAACGCCCCGCAGGCGGCCCAGCCCAGCTGCCTGGGCCCAGCCACAGCTGCTGGCAGGGAGTCTCCTGGTCTAAAATTAGCCTCCGGCTCTCCACCCAGGCAGTTCCACCACTCACTCTGGCAGGCGAGGCCCTGTGGTGAGGTAATGACTGGGAGCCTGTCTGGCCCAGGACAACAAGGGGTTAGGAGAAGGCAGCATGGAGCCAAGTCCCACTTTCCCATCATGCTGGAACTGGGGAAACAGGGGAAGCAAAAACAGCCATGTATGTGGGACTTGACTTTTGCTTTGCTTCTGCTTTTCCTCCACGTCTGCACCTATGAGGTATACCCAGTCCTATTCTTTACTCAAGGGACACCAAGGAAAGGAAAGCAAACTTCCAGCAAGTTTAAGGTGTGCCAGGTTTTCAATCTGCCACCACAGCCTTCTGAGGTCAGGATCATTAATCCCATTCTACTGAATCCAACAAGGGTGCTCATCGAATTAGATGACCTAAGTCAGTGACCCTATGAGGAAGAATCCAGATGTATCAGTCCCCTTCTTTTAGAGGGAGAGTCTGCTTCCTGGAGGGGTACCTCTAGAGAGGACCCCCTCCCGAGGCAGAGCCTGAGCCCATGACTCACTGACCCCCACCTCTAGGTCCCCCAGCTTCTGACGGTCTGTTCAGGAAGCCTGTGGTTGGAGCTGCCAAAAAAAAGCAGCTAAGCCCAGGTCCAACCCCTGGGCACAAGTCCCTCTCACCCTGGGCTGAGAGGGAGGGGGTCCGCAGCTCAGAAGTACACAGGAAGAGTAGGTGGGAGGGCTATGGGAAAGATGACCACGGTCACTAGGGCTCATAGAGATGTCCCACCAAGTCACTAAGATTCTCCAACCAAAGGCTTCCCAGAGACCCCAACGATCATTCCCCTGGGCTCATACCTCAACTCAACCTCTCCTTCACTGTCCCCCCCATCTATGGAACCTGTCTTTCCCAAATCAGTGGAGGAAGAGAGAATGCTAGAAGAAGGTGGAGGTGGGCCTCGGTCTCTGGGATAGGAGCTGGGTCCAGGACCCAACTCCCAGCGCTAACTGAATGAGAAGGCAAGGTATCATACCTAGCAACGGGAACCAGGATTTGAATCCAGGAATCTCTCTGAATCTTTTTTCCAATCTTTCTCTAGCCACATCCAGCTCAGAATCCTCAGTGCTGATGCGAATACCACTTTCTGTGGAAATAATGCTGGAGCCAGAGGGGACCTCAAAGACCAAGTAACCAAGCCTTCTCATTTACAAGTAAGAAAATTGAGGCCCTGAAGCACCTGGGTGGCTCAGTTGGTTAAGCGTCTGCCTTCGGCTCAGGTCATCATCCCAGGGTCCTGGGATGGAGTCCCACGCTGGGCTCTCTGCTCAGCGGAGTCTGCTTCTCCCTCTGCCTACCGCTCACCCTGCTTGTACTCTCTCTCTGTCAAATAAATAAATAAAAATCTTAAAAAAAAAAAAAGAAAGGAAAGGAAAGGGAAAGAAAATTGAGGCCCAGATGGCAGAAATGACTTGTTCAAAGTCACAGAACCAGTTCATATCATAACCAAGACTAGAATCCAGGTGCCCTGACTCCCAGCCCAAGGTTCTTAGCCCTAACCATGTGCCTAAAAGAAAAAGACATCCAAGTTCTCTTCTAGCCCAAATGCTCCTGATTCTATAACCTGGCTTCTACCTTCCCCCTTCAGTTATGACAGAACTCAACTGACCATGTAGTTCACCAGTGACTCTCCCTGCTCCTTGGCCAAATACACTAGTTTCCTCTCAAGTCTCATCCTTCTGGATCTTTCATCTGCACCTCACACTGTTGTTCATCTTTTTCCTTATCAAGACTCCCTAAGAGTGCTCAGGTAAGCATCTGCCTTCAGCTCAGGTCCTGCATGATCTGGGGGTCCTGGGATTGAAACCTGCACTGGGCTCCCTGCCCAGTGGGGAGTGTGCTTCTCTCTGCCCCCTGCCTGCTCATACTCTTGCTCTTTCTCAAATAAATAAATAATTTTTTTTTGAAGGCTCCTTTGAAGAATGACCCTCTCCTCCACATTTCCTTAATTGCTCATTTTGTCTCCCTCACTGGCTAGTTGCAGGCAACCAAGGGTTCCCCCTTGCTCTGCTGATGACTAGATTCCAATGTGTGCTCTCTCTACCCCAGCTTTGACCGTCCAATGAATGCCAGCTCACTGGTCTAGGGCAGGGTTCTTTGGGAGGGCCACAGCCATGAAACAAAATACCCTCAGTGAGAGTTAAGTTACTCAAGAGAGATTCTAGACTGCCTACTGAGGCCCGCTAGCTTCTGAGCCATCCTGTAGCCCCCAACCCTGACAGCCAGCGCACTTGAGTGAAGGCCCTTACTCGGCAGGCTTAATAGGTTTGTGTATACCTCTTGCCCCCTCTTGCTTGGTTTTCTCTCTATATAAAGTGGGCAGCAGGCTGCCCCTTCTGTTTTCCAAGTGAACGCCAGCACTCACGACACTGGGTGAATGTCATTTCCCACCCGCATTGCTCCATACGCATCCTTAGACGGCGGCAGAGGACACCTTCACAGACAGGTCGAAAGGAGCAATCTTCCTTCCAGGAGAAATAACAATCTCTGATCCTAAAAGGTGGGCGCAGCCTAACTTGCTCCAAGTTCCCAGGAGAAAAGTTCCTGGTGAAAACAAGGTACTATTGTTCTCCCTCGCCTTCCACTCCTTCCCTCACATGATTGGATCACAAAACCCCTGCCAGCTGGGGAAAGTGTTCACTACTCTGGAACTTTCCAAACCTTATGAGACAGAAAGGGGCAGAAAAATATAGAAAGACAACCTTTTTTTGAGGGCTTTTTTTCTTGGTTTTAGAAGAAACAACTTTGGTTTTTTTTCTTACCCCTGCCTCTCAAGTTTTCCAATTTCTAAATATACCAAGCATAATCATTTTGAGCAAACCAAGTTATGTACGATATATGTTTATCTTGCTAAACTGACAAAATGGCTTTAGATCTGTAAGGGACACTAAAAAATTTCTTAACTGTTTCCCTAAAAATATTACAATATATTGCCATTTCCCAGACATTGAAGCTCATTTTTGATATCAACAAGTCTGTTAGGCACTTTATCATGCTCACTTCTTTTTCTCAAAGTAAATACCAACTTCCAATTTAATACCTCTTGCTTTGATAGATGTTGTCCCATGACAGACAGTTGGTATTTCCTGAGAAACACAATTAAAGCTTCACTATTATAGAATGTTCCTTAGGCAAATATTTTTCCAACCTTCATGCATCAGAGCAAAGTTGAATTCTTATTCAACAGGTTAAATCAAACTTGAATATTAATTTTTTTGCCTCCTCTCTATATGCTTCCAAATGCATTCTGATCCCCTTACTACTACCTCTTTGCAATTTATGTTCAATTTGTCAACCATTTTATTTCCCTGCTCAGAATTGCTGGCAGTGGACTTCCACTTGCTAACGAGGACTAGGATTACAAAAACATTAGCCCTCATCAGCTTGTATCTTTCTCCAGAGATGAGAATAAAGGAGATGACAACATCTTTTAAAAATATGTACTTTTGGGGGCATCTGGGTGGCTCAGTGGGTTAAAGCCTCTGCCTATGGCTCAGGCATCCAGGGATTAAGCCCCACATCGGGCTCTCTGCTGGGCCGGGAGCCTGCTTCCCTTCCTCTCTCTCTGCCTGTCTCTCTGCCTACTCGTCATCTCTGTCTTTCAAATGAATAAAAAAAAAAAATCTTAAAAAAAAAATGTACTTTTTACCAAAGGATCTCATCATGATTTACCTTGATTTTTTTTTAAGCTTTTATTTACCTCTTGAGAGAGACAGAGTGAGAGAGCATGAGCAGCGAGAAAGAGAAGCAGACTGTTGGCTGAGCAGGTAACCTGACGCAGGACAATCCCAGGACCTGGGATCATGACCTGAGCCAAAGGCAGATGTTTAACCGACTGAGCCATCCAGGTGCTCCTGAATTTTTCTTTTTTTTTTTTTTTTCTTTTAAAGAAGCTCTTTATTCCTTTCCTAGAAGGGACTGTTCTGAGGATGAGAGGGTGTGGGGAACAAAAGGACCTGCTGGATGAGAAATGTTACGTCTTCGCCTGCCCTTTGCAGTATGAAAATTCAGCATCAGCAAGAGCCTCTTTGCAGGTTACCCTCAGCTATTGATATCAACGCAGAGTGTCACTAGAGAAATTTCAGAAAACTCACAAGTCACCCCCACAGCAGCTGAGGTGGGCCCACGATCCACCCCCAGCTAGGTGACAGTAACCTCCACTCCTTCACTGGCAAGAACAGATAAACTTGAGAACAGGTTATATGCCTGCTTCATACACTGTCTGACTGATTGGATGGGTAGGAAAAAAAGACATCATGAAACTTAGACATGAAAAGAAAGCACTCTCAGCAAACAAAATGGGGACAAGTAGTGGCAGAATGGTTAGTGGCACGGTGTGTGGTCAAGTGCACTGCTCAGACCTCAGGAATACTGAGCCCAGCGCTGTGCTGTAGGCAGGTTGCTTAAACTCTCTAGGCCTTATACCCTGCATTGGTGAAATGCAGAGTTTGAGCAAACAGATTACACTTGAAGAGGCAACTCGCCACTGCCTGATGAGCTGTGTTGAGAAAGATGTGAGACTGCGTCTGGGCTTAGTAGAAGAATTCCATGTTCTACTGATGATGTCTGCCATCAGCCTGGAATAAGAAATACAGGTATTTTCCATCTCAGAATTTAAAAATCTCTGAGATCCATTCTGCCCCTGGATTCTCTATAATATGTGAAGGATAGCTCCCAAAAACCAAAAGAGAAACAAAGGGGCTTCAGGGACACCTGAAGCAAAGACCTGGGGTCAGGTCATGATGCTGGGGTCCTAGGACAGAGTCCCACACTCGGCTCCTTGCTAAGAAGGGAGATTACTTCTCCCTCTCCCTCTGCTGCACCCCCTGCTTGTCTCTCCTTTCTCTGCCAAATAAATAAAAATAAAATCTTAAAACAAAACAAACAACAATAAAAACAAAGGAGCTTTAAAGGCTGACTAAATGATTAAAAAAACAAGAATAATTTTAAAAATAAGACAATAATAAAAACAAGCAGCTAACATTTATTAAACATTATATATTCAGAACTGTTCTAAGTACTTTGTGTGTCTTATTTCACTTAACTGCCGCAACAAAAACCCAACAAGGTAGAACTATTAATGTTCCCATTCCACAGACAAATAACTGGGGCATCATGAAGCTTAGTACTCTGTTCACTAAAGCACCGATTACTGAGAACCGAAGCCAGGATTCAAACCCAGACGTCTGCCTTCAGAGACTGCTCCTGACAGCTATGCTACAACAAAGGAAGAAAAGGAGTTGGGGGGGAAGGGGAGAGACAATAGCAGATGGCACAGAAGACAGAACAGCAACCTCCAGAATTAAGGTAGAAGGGATGGCTGTGTCCACATGGAAGAAACGTGGGCACAACGAAGCCTGTGCCCACTCACTTCCAGGTTCACCTCCTGCCTCTTCCAAGCACTTCATCGATGCTTGCGGGGAGGGTGGAGCAAACCACCATCACCCGGTCCTCGGGACCCATCATCTTTGGCTTCTCTAACAACCCTAGCTGGAGTACATAAGGCCCACCTGGATGAAGCAGAGACAAAAAAAAAAAAAAAAAAACACAACTAAACTAACAAAAGAGGGGCACCTGGGTGGCTCAGCCCGTTAAGCACCCAACTCCTGATTCCAGCTCAAGATCACTATCTCAGGGTCGGGAGACTGAGCCCCGTGTCCAGCTCCATGCTGGGCGTGGAGACCATTCAAGATTCTCTCTCCCCCTCTCCCTCTGCCCCTCCCACCTGCCTCTCTAATAAATAAATTATTTTATTTAATAAATAAATAATAAATAAATTTATTTATTTATAAATAAATAAATAAAACTAAATAAAATAACAAAACAAAATACCAACATGTGAGTTGCAGACAACTTAAGTGCAACAGAACCTCCAGAAAGGGTAAAGTCAGCTGGCACAGAAATAACTGAGGAAGGCTTCAGGGAAAAGATGGGGCTGAAGAAATGGGCAGGGCTTTGAAAAGCAGGCCCAAGGAATAGCATGAGGCTGGACAGCAGCACTTAAAGAGTCTGGGAGAAGACCAGCCTGAGAGGAAGGAGACACCAACTCTGACTCTGTGGGGACAAGAAGCAACAGCGAGGCGATTGCTCTCTGGACAGCTACTTCCGGTCTGTACACACTCTTCTGGACTGCTTTTGCCAATCTCCCATGCAACATCCACCCCCTGCAGCCAGAGTAACAGGATTTAACTGGGCGTATGCCCCCAAATCAAACTCTGAGAACTTAGCTGTGTACCAGGTGTTGGGCAAATCACTCAGGCAGGGTTCCTGACTAGGGATCCACAGACGGGAGTCAGGGGCCTGGGTACCTCCTCAAAACAGCATGCAAAACAGATAAGAGGGCAAGCAAATTTCTGTGCAACTTTCCAGTTTCTTCTTCAGATTCTACAAGTGTATATGAGCCACAAAAGGTTAAAAACGTCTGCACTAGGGAGACAAAGGGAGAAAAATGCCCAGGTCCAGCACTCTAGAAATTCACTATCCCGTGGGGGAAGACAAACACAGACATAAATAACTTTGATGGAAGGCAGACTTTGATAAGTGCACTAATGGAACGTACAAAAAAAAAAGTACTAAGTGAGGGAAGGGGGAACAGAGGTGGATTCCAACTGTGCTGTGCTTAGAACACCCTCTGCCCCCCCATTCCTGGTTTTGGGATCCAAGTTTGTAATGAGGAAAAGCAACAACTATTACTTCTCCTCAGGCCCAGACAGAGCCTTTGGCTAGCCCCTCTTTCTCAGGGACTCCCAGTGAAAACTGAGTCTAAGGCTGACCCTATTCCTGCCAGGGAGGTGAAGGAGAACATTGTTTTCAGGACAATGGGAGGCGGTAGCCAGGAGAGCATCTCCTGAAAATGAGCAATAACTCTGTTCTACATTTTTTCCCTCTTCTACCCAGTTCCCATTCTCTGAACTCCTGAGGTACTCACTCATTTCGGGCTTAATCATGTCCTTTACCCCTAGTCAGCTATTTCAGGTAAGTCACTTCTCAGAGAGTCCCCTGACTCTCTAAGCTAGTCTTCCCTCTCACCCCTCTGCCTAGAAATTTTGTGCCATCACCACATTTCATTTCCTTCCAAGAACTAATCACCATCTTAAATTCTTGTGTTTGTTTACATGTTTATTATTACTTTTTTTCATGCAATGTAAGCACCATGACAACCCTGAATTTCTGGTTCCCTTCAATATTCTAATACCTAGAACGAGCATGCAATGAATATTTGTGGAATAAATGAGTGTCTGTCTCCTGTCCCTTTGTATTGTCCTTCAGAAACAGCGCAACATCTAAATCCCAGAGAGGAAGCTGTACAGATACATGAAAGCCCCCCCCTTTTTTTTTTCATGAGAACATCTTTTGTGATGCTGGCTGTGCAGGGCTGCCCTTAATTAAAATGATCACAGCAATGTAGACAGAACCGTGGGAGAAACTCACAACCCAACATTCTGTCACCTTCTACATCAACTCTACCACCAAATTCTGTCACTTCTTTCTTTGACAGGTCTCAGCTATTCTCTGTCACCCTTCTCAGCTAGACACTTGCTGCCTACACTTTAGGTCACTGTGATAAGTACCTGAGTGCCCCCACTATCTCCACGCTGTCCTGCAAGCTTCCAACGGATTCATCTACCTAGAGCCACAGTTCCTAGGATGTAAAAGGTATTCAACAAGTGTCTGAAGAATCAAAGTCAAGTCAGTGGATGAAAAATAAGAAAACACTGCCTTCATCATATCAAATCCCTGCTTTAAAAAAATGTATGTTGTGGGCCGCTTAGGTGGCTCAGTTGTTAGGCATCTGCCTTCGGCTCAAGTCATGGTCTCAGGGTCCTGGGATCAAGCCCCACATCGGGCTCCTTGCCCCGTGGGAAGCCTGCTTTTCCTTTTCCCACTCCCTGTATATGTTCCCTCTCTCGCTGTATGTGTCTGTCAAATAAATAAATAAAATATTTTAAAAATAAACAAATAAAAATAAATAACGGTATGTTGGGAGCACCTGCATGGTTCAGTGGGTTAAGCCTCTGCCTTCGGCTCGGGTCATGATCTCAGGGTCCTGGGATCGAGCCCCGAATCAGATTCTCTGCTCAGCGGGGAGCCTGCTTCCCCCACTCTCTCTGCCGCCTCTCTGCCTACTTGTGATCTCTATGAAATAAATAAATAAAATCTTTAAAAACAAAACAAAACAAAAAGACCATATGCCACTCCACACCAAATCCAACCTCAGCAGCCTGTCACTTGGAGACAACACAATCATGTCACAACCATTGTCCCAACCTCATCTTCAGACCATGTGAGACTCTGTGCTACAGGACTGGCATTCCCTCAATGTTTACCTAGCTCCTACTAGATTCCTCAAATGGGAACATTCACCTTTGCTTACACACACAACTCCCAATAATTACAGGCTAGTGGGGCTGGAAATTTGGTCTTAAACATTCAAGCCAAAGTACTTCCTTCTGGGAAATACAGTGAAATACTAAGAAAGGCTGGACAAAATACAACAAACGTCTTTTTCTGGAAATCTCCAGGAGCCAGAATATAAAGGAGTGAGGGGCTCCTGGTTGGTTCAGTCAATAGAGCATCCAGCTCTTGATCTTGGGGTTGTGAGTTCGAGCTGCATGTTGGGTGTAGAGTTTACTTTTTAAAAAAGAACTGAATGTCAGGAGCACCTGGGTGACTCAGTGTGTTAAGTCTCTGCCTTCGGCTCAGGTCATGGTCGCGGGGTCCTAGGATGGAGCCCTCCATCAGGCTCTCTGCTCAGCAGGGAGCCTGCTTCCCCCTCTCTGCCTGCTGCTCTGCCTACTTGTGATCTCTCTCTCGCTCTCTCTCTCTCTGTGTCAAATAAATAAATAAATAAATATCTTAAAAAAAAAAAAAAAAAAGAACCGAATGTCAGAGCAGCAAGCAGACACTAACACTTTAGCAGCCTCTTAGTCTGGGGCAACCAACAACTTTAGATAATAGATTAGAAAAACAATAAATATTTTACATTAATTTTATGTCAATTAATTTTATGTTATTATAAACAGAAGAACAATGTAATTTCTAAGTAGTATGTTAAAAGGAACCAAATGTAAACTGAACCAGATAAAACTTATATCTTTGGGAGCGCCTGGGTGGCTCAGTGAGTTAAGCCTCTGCCTTTGGCTCAGGTCATGATCCCAGGATCCTGGGATCGAGTCCCACATCGGGCTCTCTGCTCAGTGGGGAGCCTGCTTCTCCATCTCTCTCTGTCAAATAAATAAATAAAATCTTTAAAAAAAAACTTTTATCTTTGAAAAATATAGTCATTGAATCAACTGCGAAAATGCGATAATGTCTCTCTCCCACCCAACTTCTCCCCTTCATTGTGCTGTACACTTCCCTGCCTTCTGGAAGCTGTTCACCTGAGATCTGTTCCCCATTGTCCTCTCCCTTTTTCCAGGCCCTCAACTTGGCTGGAACAAAAAGGACAACCAAGAATTGGGATGCTCCATTAACAATTAGTCCCTGGTGCATGAAGAAATCCTCAATGTCCTCACTCCTCCTGCCAATCTTTAAGTCATAGGTGGTGGTGTGTGGTCAGGAGACCAGCTGTTTGGGACAGGAGGGTGTGTATGGACAAATGCCTGCATGCTTCCATTTGAACCCGGGTTGGCAGGCAGGGTGGAAAGGAGTGGATCAGAGGATTTGTAAGAAGATCTCAGCAGAGAGGCCTTTAATCTTTGAGGCCAACTGCTTGTTCGGAGACCACGTTGTCAGAAATGACCTTGGAGACCAAGTATCCAGAAGCCCTGGGATAGCTGCCACCTCTCAGTTCAAGGCAACTGAGTCATGAAAGACCAGTGCCAGAATGGCCAAGACTGACTGTCCCCTTGACATCTCAGTGACACTGCAGAGGTTCCAAACCTACTCCTAAGAGAGGCGTCTCCTTCCAAAGATTATGAAACTGAAGCCCTCACAAGAAAAGGCACTTGCCCAAGGACCCTCAATAAGTCCATTACAAAGCTAGGATTTAAACAAAGATGTGTGCCCAGTGTTTCTGCCTTCCTGTTCCAGAAATGCTCAGAGTGTGCTCAGGGTCACACAGCAGAGGGACCGGCTATCACTTCCCAAGCACAGAGCTCTTGTGCCCTGACTCATCCCCAACAGATCTGTCATTCTCAGCAAAATCCTTGACTTCTGATCCACCCCTCGCTCCCCCTAATGCAAATCTTTGCCTGGGATAGGGACAGAAAGATGGAGGCAGTGCTGAATATCAAAGAAAAAGGGTGGTTAAAGACCGTGTATTTGCTGGCAGGACATAGATGGGGACTGCTGAGGATAGGACACAGCTGTGTCACGGACTGAGAGCTGAAGAGACACTGGCAAAGGGCTAGCTGAAGAATGTATCTATCCCCTCCTTCCTGCCCAGCCATTTTCCAATTCCTACCAGTCTGTAAACTCACAGGGGGCAGAGACGGGAACCAACATTCAATGAGCTCTTAATATGTGCAAGGCTTATGTTAAATCTAACTGGGCACCTAATATGTGTTAGGCTCACTACATCTTACAAAATCATAAGAAAAGCTCTACAGGGCAGGCATTATAACCCAACCTACCCCCTCCCCTTACCCAGAAGAAGCATCTGAGTCTTGAAAAGGGCTAAGTCAAGTCCTGCAACCAGTGAGTAACTGAGCTTGGATTTGAGCCCTGCCTTGTCTTCAAAGTCCATCATTTTTTCCAGGAACCATCAACACTTTTTACCCCACAGAGTCCCCCACAAGCAAGTAAATGCTCCACGAACATTTTTAGTTTGAAAATGAATCACCTCTGTGGCCACTCAGGATTTGCAAAATAAATAAAAATGGAAAAATACACATCACGCTTCTGGGCATTGACAGATAACATCCTCGGTCTGTTTGCAGCATCGCTTCTCTCTTCCCACCCCCACTTTTCTTTCTCTTCTTCCCATCTGTGGGCCCTTTTCCCAGGTCCTGATACTGTTAAGCACAATTCTATCTGGGATAGGGTAGGATGAGCGCCTAGGCCCTGCTAGGCACCACAAGAATTCGGTTTAGGGGCGCCTGGGTGGCTCAGTGGGTGAAGCCGCTGCCTTCTGCTCGGGTCATGATCTCAGGGTCCTGGGATGGAGCCCCGCATCGGGCTCTCTGCTCAGCAGGGAGACTGCTTCCCTCTCTCTCTCTCTCTGCCTGCCTCTCTGCCTACTTGTAATCTCTCTCTGTCAAATAAATAAATAAATAAATAATCTTAAAAAAAAAAAAAAAAGAATTCGGTTTAAAAGAAATTAGTAGAGGAGGAGGATAACATCTCTTCCCTGGGCCTGGTTTCTCATCTGTTAGTAAAGGGGCTGGCTTTCTGATGTTTGTGACATTATGCACATAAGCCACACACAGGCTTGGGGACTATGGGTCTTCACGCTTATGGTCTCACTGCTGGCCTGGCAGGGCAGGAATCCACATGACCAACTTGAGGTTCCTGGCCTTCTGGACCAGTGCCCTCACTTACCTGATCAGTGGTCATGGGCTTCCCCAAGCTTTATTGAATTTTCCTTGTATTTATGTCTCTGTTCTCAATGACACTGGCTCAGGCCCCAACATCTGTCTAGTAAATTCTAAGTTTTTAATGATCCTCATAAAGAGGTGAGAATTTATTTTTGAATGCCATTTGACTTGGACACCTAAATAAACTAAATACCAAAAGAAAAAAAAAAAAAAAAGACTGGGAATATTATTTTTTGGCTTTTTTTTCTCCAGAATTCTAGTTTAAAGTATTCCAGAATCCAGCATCTGGTGATCACAGCTTATTATACTTATTATTTTTCTTTCAAACAATCCCTAGGTCAAAGTAGTAGGATTATAGGTGATTTTTAATTTCTTCTTCATACTTTTATATATACCACAGCATTTCTACTGATTTCTTTTATGCCTTAATTTGCTCCGATAAAGAATGTAAGATGACATAAACTGGAAGTCATTGTGGGGGGAGGGGCGGAATAAAGATATGGGAGGCATAAAATTAATACCAAGAGGCAGATCATAAAGCCTTTTACATTTTTTTCCAGATGAACCAAAAACTGAATTCTAAAGCTTTCTAGTAACCAATACAAAGGGGAAAAACCTGGTAGTTAGACAATTTACCATGGCCAATAAAAATTTAAACAAATTGCTCAAAAGAAACACAGCTATTTCTAAAATCAAGACCAGAGAAGCCTTTTTGGACAGTTCTCACACACATGATAAGCAATGCTTCTCAACCCCACCCTGGTAGCAATTCTAATGGAGAATTTCACAGGGCTCTATCTCAGAGCTTTTAGGTCCTGGGTCTTCACTACCTACTCCTTAAGCTATTCTATCAGTTATTTGTGGGTACCCACAGCACGAAAATGTAATTTTACAGGGGTTAATGTGGTCCAGCTATGAAACTGTCATCTAGTATAATGAACATGCATTATTTTTATAATGATAAATATCAACTTTAAAATAAAGCATGTATTTTAACACAAGAAGTATAAAAATAGGTAAAGCGTATCTGTCCTAAGGGTAGTGACTGAAAGGGAATTTAACGGGGGCTGCTGGGTGCTGGCAATGTTCCATTTCTTCATTGGGGCGCTCATTACACACGTATGTTCAGTTTCTGATAATTCAAGCGGTACACTCATATGTGCGCTTTTCTGAACACAAGATATTTCAAAGAAAAGTTACAAAAAACAAAATAAAACCCACATGCAGCCAGGGACCTTTAGGATAATTTGTGGCTTTACTTTCTAAAAAAGTTGGTTAGTAGTTTTTTAAAAATTAGCATAAAAAATAAATCACATACAAAAATATCACAAGGATAAAAATAATATTCATTTTTGCTTGTCTCATGGATACTTGTAACACTGAAAGCAGCACTTGTTAGAACCTAAAAGTCTGCAAAATTTAAGGAGCTATCCATCATGCTTTGCTCAGAATATATAACATATCCAGCCCAACACCCCTTATATACACCCTCCCAACTTTTCTCACCTCCTCCAGTAGTATTTCTTTTTTAATATCAGGTAACACAGAAATCTATTAATTGTGGATCACAAGGTGAGAGGGCTCTGAAAGCAAACTACAGAGCTGGCCTGGTGAGCTGACCTTACCATCCTTGGATATAAAGCAAGTATTCGTGGAAAATAAAAACGGTAGATTTTGAGACCGGTGGAACTTGGTAGAGAACGAGGCTCCAAGAACAGCCTCTAGGCCCCCTTCCAAAGCAAACTCCGCTATGGCGGCTGCTCCGCTCTGCTCCATAAAGCTCAGTTCTAGAGGGCAGGACCAGCAGGCTCCGTGGCCTGGAAAATTACTGCAGTGCGAGCACCAGCAGCTCCTAAAACCAGGACAAAAGTGGTTGCTTCGAAAGATCTGGTGCTCTGAAGCAGTTCTACCCAGGCAGGGCGTCTGAACAACTCCCGGTACAGGGAGCGTTAAGAAGCCTCTGCACCCCTAAGCAGGCGAATGGGGTGGAGGAGCAGGGTCCTCAACTCCAGACCAAGGGCCCCCAGGGGGTGTGGGCAGGGTAGATGGCAAGGTGTGCTCCTGCAGCTGTCCTGGCCACATCAGAAGGAGAACGGAAGAGACCAGGGAAAGGAGATGCCAAGTCTGGGTAAGGTCTCCTACTCCCTGTCACACGTGGCATTCTGGGTCCAGCTGGTCCTGGGTCCAAAGAAAATACGCTTATGTAAAAAGGCATTGATGGCTTAATTCTTACCGTTTGCATACATGTGGAAAGGCTATTGTTGTTTATATGTGCTTCGCTACAAGGAACAAGAATTCCTAGGTTCTATTCTTGGATAGGTCACTGATAAACAAAGTATCTGCCAGTGGAAAATATCAGGTGCTTGGAAATTCAGAGCTTACCATCCATAACGAGGAGGTATTTAGTCAAGCACCTAGTGTGTGCCCAGATCTGAATACACACACAGCAGCCAGGTGCCCAGGGTGGCAGCAGAAAAAGGGGCGTTAAGTAGGACACAGGAACCAAGGCTCCACGGGAAGGAGGGGGAGAGGAGACATGGTCCCTAGCCACATGGAGCACAGAAGGAGGTGTGCTCCTCTCCAACACTCACATCTGCTCTGAGGGTCGGCCCTAAGCCACACCAGCCCCACTCTGCCCACACATCTGTCTGACTTGCTCTCCCTCTCTCTCTGCCTGTGGCTCAGACTCCTACCTCTGCTAGGGAGGGTCTGTATCCTTTCCAAACCAGCGTGACGTGGTGACCCCAGGAGGTGAGGTGCCTGGCTGCCTTCAGTGGGTATGCCCCCCTCCGCCCACTAAGGAGTCCATCGAAAGTTACAGGGGCCAACCGGGAAGGTGTGTTACAAATGTAATGCAGCAAAAGTCAATTCATTCCTGAGCCTGAGGACACTCTAGGGTTCAGCGGGTAAACCTGACACTGAGAAAGACGGACACGCCGGAACCAGCCTTGCGAGATCTAGAAAGGGGCCGCTGCATGCTATCATTCTGTCCTGGCTCTGGGCCCGAACGCAATCTCTTGGCTCCAACACCAAGTTGGTCCCAGCAGCAGGTCAATTATAGAGCAAAGAACCTAGAAACCATTTTGGTCCAGACCTCTGGCCTCGGGCAGGATTTAGCTAATCCAATCTGAACAAATGGGTATAACTTGTTAAAACCTGCCAGGATGGAGAGTCTTTAACTTCCAATAATAGTCTGTTCCCAGGGCTGCTTCTCAGCGGGTACACTTCAGTATGGCTGTACTAGTTATTCAACTACCGAAAGACTTCTGAACATGCTGGCATAGAGTGACTGCCCTAAGCCCTCTGAATGCTCCTGACCACCCTGACCTGCCCCCAGGAAAGCTTCATGACTCAGCAGCTAAAGGGCTTGTGCCAGCCACAGCAAGGGACCTTCAGAGCCCTATTTAGGCATCCTCCAGGCCAAAGTATCGCAAAACTGCTTGATCCTGGCTGGCTCCATTCTACAAGGTTACCTACCCTATTCCCAAATTGCCTTCTCTTATCTACTGAATAAATGTCAGTCTTGAAGGTTGCTTTCAAAGTCTTTCATAATATAGCGCCATCCTATCACCTCCCTCCTTCTCTGCTTCATCAAACCCAGATGCTCAACATTCCCAAACACTAACTTTTCCCTGGTCTTTGTTTATACTGCCTTCTGCCTGGAATAGCCTTCTCTTTCCAAATCCATTAAAATCTTACCAACTTCTCAATCTCTCCTGAAATGTCACCATTTGCATCAAATATTAGTTGGAAGAGCCGTATCCCATTTCCAGGAGTGTCACAGCAACACCTAGTGTACCCAGTTGTAAAACTTAATGACTGTTCCATATTACAGTTATTTTTATACACGTACCTCCACTCCCCCTCCCAGAGAGGGGCAAACAACATAATCTGCTCACCATTATATCGAAGTGACCTAGCACAAGGCTTTGCTCAAGGTATGTGCTCAATAAATATTTGTTTAAGTGAGTGAGTGAACAGTTCTGATTCTTTTGTCCAAGGGATCCATTTTCTATCTGTTAAAGTTTTGGGTTGTTTTTCTCTGAGGTTACTCAGTTGTGGTTGTATCTCCTTCTACATACAGAACCCAAACTACACATCATCCATATCTTAAACTACTGGGTTATTCCATGGAGATGAAGCAGGAAGTTTGCTCCCCCTGTCATTACTTTACCACCCTGGAGTTTGGGACTGCCATGTCTCCATACACTTCTTACAGCGTCAGATCAATGTACCCATCATACAGGGACAGGCAAATGAAAGGTTCTTGGTAAAGGAGGCTGGCCTTACAGATGACAGGAAGGCTGATGGTAGAGTGAGTTGGCAGGGACTACTAGGGAGAGGAGGCAGGGTGGCTTGCTGGGAAGCAGAACCAAACTGGGACTCTGGCTGCTGTGGTCAAGGCCACGGGAACAGTCCTGGGAGGGAAAGTTCTATTGCCTGGTTGCTCTTGGTACGTCGGGGTGTAAAGGAGGGAATACCAGGAAGCCTTTCCTTACCTCTATTCTTTAACTCCTCCTCCCCTGCTCTCCCTCCAGAGAAACAGCTCTGAGCTGGGAGTAAGACCTATAGGACAGGAGAGGACTTAGATGAAAGATGTCTGAGCTTCTTGAAAACAAAGAAGGATGGGAGACAAGGAGCCAGAAACCACAGCCACTGTCTAAATCTCCTTCCAAAAGGAAATCCAGGCAAGAGTATAATACAATGAGAATACAGCCCAGCACTAAAAGTCATCCTGCAGAGCAGATGGGTTTCGGGGTTTTAGGAGGCTGAGACAAGCAAACGAAAGACCCATCAGCGTTCAGGCCTGGGCTCTCATTAAAAATGATGATTAGACAAACAAAGACATTGCTGGAATTGGAAGCTGGGAACATCTTTCTGGAGAAGGGTCAGTTTGGAAAAAGACAGAATATGGAAACCCAGTCAGAGTTAAGATTCATCTAGAAGGGAAATCAAACAGCCCCACAAATTGATAGCTAAGGATGAGACAGCCAACAGGAGTCAGGGTAGGAGCCAGAGTGTGAGATTATGATGATGGCAAACTGGTTCTGGTCTCTGAGGGAAAAAGCACACTTGAGGTAAAGGGCAAGTGTGTTGGGGTGCGGGTGGGAGGAAGAAGAAACATCACTAATTTCAGGATCACAAAGCAACTGCTTTCCTCTGTTTTTAATCTATGCAGAAGATCCCACTGGCTACCACATTAACAAAATGGTGGTCACCTTGAGAAGGGGTGTCCCAAAGAGGAGAGAAGGGAGCTCCCACCTGCACACACTCCAAGGGGCTGAGCAGCCACAGTATGGAAGAGCATTGTCTTTCAAGGTTCAGGGGAAGGAAGAACTAGCTATGGGAAGGCGAGTTTTGGTCACCATAAGGAAGAACTCTCCTATTTGGAGCTGTGGAGCTGTGGCTAAGCAAAGCCCTCCTCGAGCTCTCTGGCCCCGGAAAAGCCCAAGAGGTGAAATCACACAACCTAAGCATCCAGACTCAGAGGGACCTTAGAGATCATTCAGTCCAACTTCCTCCTTCCACCTGAGAAGCTGCCATTTTGCCTTTGCTCCCCCAACTCGTTAGTGGCAGAACCAGGACTGGCACCCCACTCTCCCTACTTAAAGCCAGAATGACTTCAACAGAGAGGTTCTGCCATAAGTATATGTCTCTACCCTGAACCAGCAAAATTACTGACCCTAGTAATTCCCTCCCTTTGGCCACAGGAGGAGACAAGCACCACACCCAACTCTGGGCAGAGCAGTTGACAGGAGGACATGTCAAAGCATCTTCTCACCAGCAATTTCATCACCGCATATACCTTCAGAATTTCCTCAAAGGGGGAAGTGAAGGCATGGGAGACAATGTGCTCCAGTTATGAACCTCCACTAGTCAGGTCTGCGCAGGGAGCCTCCTCTCTGGGAGCTTCTCCACTTTTTCCTGCTATTGTTGACCTTTTACAGTCCCTGACACTCTTGAAATTTTACTTTGTTAGCTCCATCAACAGTAAACTGAAAATGACGTCGGACAGCAATAGCTGTTGAAGGAAAACGAGAAAGAGACCGTTCCCTCCCATGTTCCTAGCAGGAAACTGAGGCACAGAAAAAGTAAGTGGCTCTGGCTACGTTAAAAGAAGTAGGGATATAGCCACTGCCTGGTGCACTGTGCCGTCCATTGTCTCCATGCCCAGGGTCTGGTGAATTCAGTACGTTCCGAAGAGTTCCAAAAGGAGCTTAGGATAACTAGCTGGAGGTGTGGTCAGGACTAGGAGAGGGGCCCGGCTCAGTGAGGAAGAGGAAGGGACCGGGTAGGGGGTAGTGGCGCAGAGGAAGGGGGAGGTGTGGGGATTCTCGGAGGAATGGTTAAAATAAAGAATCGCAGAAAGCGCAGCGGGAGAGGAAACGGAGCGAGCCACAGAGAAAAGTTTGGGCCGCGCTGACCGGAGCGCGCCTCCTCGGAGGGCACACGGCCGAGAGCACCCTGGGCACAGAACCCCCAGCCCACGCCTGGACCGCGCGTTTCCCTTGCTGGGGGGGGGGGGGGGGCTGCAAGTCTAGCGTGCGGGAGGTGCCCCGCGTCTCCGCCCGCATTTCCGCGGGTGGTAGCCTCTCTCCACGCGATCCTCCGAGGGGAGCAGCCAGCAGCCCCGAGGATGCCCCGGCCCCACACGGCCCCGCGGGCAGGCGGTTTCGGAACTCGGCGACCGGCCCCCACGCCCCCCTTCTCTTCCCGGAGTAGGAAGCGGGGCGGCGCCAGGCACCTGGAGACGAAAAGGAGTTGGAAATCGGGTCTGAGGATGAGGCGGGTCTCCGCAACCCGGGAGCCACCGGTCCTGCCTCCTCCCACCTCCGCGCCCTCCCCGTGCCCCCAGCGCTCACTTACTCCGGTTCAGGGGGTTTCCGCCGACCTGGGCCGACGCCACCAGTTCCAGATAAAGAGTCCAGAGCCCCACGGACACCAGGGCGAGCGCCAGCAGCAGCCGGAAGCGCCTCCTCAGCAGCTTGACCGGGCGCAGGAGCAGCAGGAGCAGCGCGGTCCGGGGGCTCCCCATGGCTTGGCGCCCCGGCTGCCGCCGCCAGCGCTGGACGCTCGGCACCCAGCCCCCGCCCCCCTGTCGGGCCCAGCGCCCCCGGCGCGCGGTGGCCCAGCCCCAGCCCAGGGTCTCAGGGCTGCGCCGAGGCCGTCTCCCCCCGCCGCTCTCCAGCCGGCCCCCGGCTCATGCTCGGCGCACGAGGGGTCCCTCCCGCGGCGCGGGCGCGTCTCTGTCCGCGAGCAGACCCGGCGCCTCCTCCCCCGAGAGTCCTCGGCGCCCGGCTCTCCTGGCTCTCCTCTCCACGCCTCTCCTCGTCGCAGGCTCGCCGCCGCCCGCCCGCCTCCTCGCCCGCTTGCCCGCTCGCTCTCACACTGCCCACAGGGAGGCTTCCCTAGGTGCGCGCCCGCGCGCCTCTCCTCCTCCGCCTCCCGCTCAGATCCTTGGCCCAGCCCTTCGCGCTACCGCACACCCACCTGTCCCGCCCCCGCCCCGGCCCCGCCCCCGGGGCCCAGGTGGGCTCCGCCCCTGAGAAACCTCGGGGAAGAACCCCTTTTGGCCTCCTTGGGGCAGCAAAAGATGCGGCCAGAGATTGGCGCCTTCATTGACTCGGACAGTTGGGGTGTTGGAGGGGGCGAGTTCTGATCCGAAATTTGTGTGACTGAGGGAAACTGAGGTACCCCCCAAGCACTTAGCGGCGTGGTGCCTTAGGCAGAAGTGAAATAGAAGCTGGGTTGAAGAGGGGCGCAGAGTGGGGAGTTGGGGTGCGGTCACTCTGGGGAAAAGCTGGGGGGCGGAGGGGGGGTGACCGAAGCCTGAGGCTTTGACTTCAGGGCCTCTCGGGGCCAGGGACGGCCCTCCTTCCTACTTTAATAATAAGAGTAGACGTGGTGTTAGTTGGGAGGCAATGACCGCTTCACTCAGCCACAGATTCCTCGTCCAGGTTGGATTTGAAGACCTTTGCATCCCCGGCTTCAACCACCACGTCAACCGGAAAATCTGGGGAAGTTATACACACCCCAGATCGAACCCCAAGTGGTTTTTCCCAGACTGGGATGAAATAGCTATTGAGGGAAAGCAGATGTTGGAGAGTTCTGAAGAATTAAAAATGGAAAAGAGGGGTGCCTGTATGCCTCAGTTGAAAGATGGAGCGACTCTTGATCTCCCAGTGGTGAATTGGAGCCCCAGGCTGGGTGCAGAGATCACTTAAATAAATAAATATTTAAAACACACACACACACACACACACACACACACACACACACAAGAAAGGTACTCAAAGAGTTGAAAAGATCATCAAGATATTCCGTACTCCAGCGCTCTGCCTTCTGGCAGGTAAAATTATGATCATCTGATTTAAATGAGATAATGAAGGTCCAGTGGAGCCCAGTGAGTTGCCTGAGGACAATCAACAGGTAATAGGGAAGTTTTCCTTCCACTTTCCTGGGGAAAGTGGTCAGGAGAAATGAAGCAAGCAAGGATCAGAGAGGCATTCCCACATATTTTTAATTCAAGCCAGCAACATGCAGTGTTCCAAGACAGAAGTTCGGAGAATTGAGTGCTGTGCCTCCCATTCTCTGCTACAAGCTTAGTTGGATACTTCGTAGTCCAATAATCTGTAGGGACTATTGTAACTTTTCCCAGCTACCACCCCACCCCCACCATTGTCTCCCGTACCAATTCTTTGACCCATTCATACACTTGCTCACAAATATTTAATGACTTCCTAGTGCTTACTGATTAAAATGCAAACTGTAAATCTGGAAGTCAAGGTTTTCCAAAACCTTTTCCAACTTCATGTGAGCATATGAAACCTGCTAAAATGAAGTCATTTACTGCACACAATACATTATCTTTTTTTTTTTTTTTTTTGGTTAGTCAGATTTGACCCTTGCTTCAAGGTCCGTTTTAGGTTCTATGAAGTTTTTTTGGACCAACCACCTCTTGCACAACCCTATCCTGGTTGGAGTTCCTGTACAACTGATAACCTGCCCCACCCGCGGATGTATACAGACTCCCCAGCCTCACCGCGAGGCTTGGAAAATGGGAACTTTGCTTCTTCAAGAGGTGGCACAATGTCCCTTTTAGCACTGAGTAATGTTTGAGGATGAAGATATCGCTTGGAGCAAACAGCTGCCAGAACTTCCGGTGTAGTTTTTTTTAACAAAAGTTAGATCTAAAGAGCAATTCTCTAATAGCCCCAAGGAAATATCTCTGCAAATTTCCAAACCAGAGACATGTACATTTCCCATGCTCTTCTGACCAAGAGGCTGAGAGGCAAGAGCAGTCCGCACCGACAAGCTTGGTTGAGTAAAGGTGCCAGGCGAGCCTGGTCTCTGTAACTAGAGAGTCTCTCTCTCTCTCTCTCTCTCTCTCTCTCTCTCTCTCTCTCTTTCTCTCATTGGGAGCAACCAGATTGACTGTTAGCCTGAGTCACTCTCAGGTACTTTGTCATGGAAACATGTAGCAGCCCCTACTACAATCCTGTCCCCAAGATAGTTCCTCCTTTCCTCAAAAAGTTGAAAATAGAGCTACCCTACAACCCAGCAGTTGCACTACTGGGTATTTACCCTAAAGATATAAGTGTAATGATCCGAAGGGGCACCTGCACCCAAATGTTTATAGCAGCAATGTCCACAGCAGCCAAACTATGGAAAGAACCTAGATGTCCATCAACAGATGAATGGATAAAGAAGATGTGATATATATATGTGTATATATATACACACATACACACATATATATAATGGAATACTATGCAGTCATCAAAAGAAATGAAATCTTGCCAATTGCACCAACGTGGATGGAACTAGAAGGTAGTATATTGAGCAAAATAAGTTAATCAGAGAAAGACAATTATCATATGATCTCCCTTATATGAGGAATTTGAGAGGCAGAGTAGGGGGTTATGGGGGCAGGGAAGGAAAAAATGAAACAAGATGGGATCAGGAGGGAGACAAACCATAAGAGACTCTTAATCTCACAAAACAAACTGAGGGTTGCTGGGGCGAGGGAGGATGTTGAGAGGGTAGTTGGGTTATGGACATTGGAGAGGGTATGTGCTATGGTGAATGCTATGAAATGTGTAAGCCTGAAGATTCACAGACCTGTACCCCTGGGGCAAATAATACATTATATGGTAATAAAAATAATTAATAAAAAAGGGGCGCTTGGGTGGTTCAGTGGGTTAAGCCTCTGCCTTCGGCTCATGTCGTGATCCCAGAGTCCTGGGATCACGCCCCGCATTGGGCTCTCTGCTCAGCAGGGAGCCTACTTCCCTCCTTCTCTCTCTGCCTGCCTCTCCGCCTACGTGTGATCTCTGTCTATCAAATAAATAAATACATCTTTAAAAAAATAATTAATAAAAAATTAAATTTAATTAATTAAAAAGATAGTTCCTCCTGAGAAGACACATGTAACCACTTCTATCAACCAAACCCTTGAAGTATCCACTATGTGGGAACTGGGAGCGAGATAAAACAAAGGGCATGCCATTTAGTTGAGGAGGAATGACATTCCACAGAAAGAGAGATCTGACAACATAAAGACTAAGTCTCTGGTCCTAATAGTAAATTCCAAAGAAATTCGGAAAGGGAAAGAGATCACTCTGCACATCTCATTTCTTTGCCCTTCTCTTCCCATTCTGTGTTCTTATACCTTAAACAGCTCATTTCTGGGATGCCAGCCTGGGTTAGTTGGAAGAGCATGTGACTCTTGATTTGGGGGTCATGAGTACAAGCCCCATATTGGATGTAGCACTTACTTTTTAAAAAGTTAATAAATAAATTTTTTAAAAAATCTTTTCTTTCTCTACTTATGGTGAGAGGGTGCATGGATGGCAAGGATAAGGAGGCCAGAAAACCCTTGTGGCTCTTCCTCTTCTGTCTCCTCAGCACTGAGATTTCCCTCCCATCCAGATGTTCCAAATCCCCTTTTGACTCCTAATATCACAGCAAGGCAGCAGCATCCAGACTTTGAGACCCAAATTCTTTTTTTCAATCAATGGGAGCTAGCTGTCCTTCTCCCTCAGGTCCAAAGCTAAGTATATAGGTTAAGGTATAATTTTAGTGGCACAATATATCTGTTCATTGTCGTGTCAATTTTTCTGGATACTCACTGGTTCTTCTGATGATTTTCACTGTCTTTTCACTCTCCCACTTTAGTGCTGGCCCCTGTCCACAATGGCATAGGGTCATATTGCACAATTCACACCTGAAAAGAAAGAGCATTTCCATCATGTCACCTGTAATTTGGATGGCATGGGCTCTGGTCTTTGGCTTGGCTAGGATGTCAGCATCAGGTCAAACCACAAAATCTCTTCTCCTAAATTGCAGAGGCTTTGTGAGAGAGGTCAGTCGAAGCTTTCTAAAATGGGCCGAGGCTAGCACAGGGACCAGGAAATTCTGGTTTGTAGAAAATTCAAAAGGGAAATGTGTACAGTGACCAGTAGGTGTGGTAGCAGAACTCTTGTGTCCAGAGCCATATGGATTCTAGTCATAGGGATGGCAGCCTTTACTATGTAACTGCCATGATCCCAGAGTCTCCCCTTCCCATTTCCTCAAACCTGACACTTACACTATAATGTGGCACCTTGAACTTACATATTCATCATATGTGTTTTCTTTCTCATGACCACATGAGAATAGTAGGAAAGATACTCTCCTCTATTGACAGATGAACTGTGCAAACCTCAGTTTCTTCAAGGTGATCTGTGCCAAGATCAGATAACCAGTGCAGTGATGGAATCAGAACTAGAACCACAACTTTAGCCTCTGTTTCTCTTTCCATTGGACCCAAACAACTCCTCTGGCCTGAACTTCCATATTGCCCTCTACCCATATAGACCCTCGCTCTTGTCTTTTACTTCAGGAATTTCTCTGCTCTTCAAAGTATTTCATGGACATATATCTTGGTTAGTACAAATTCTGATAATAGTTCAGTGAGGGTTTCTGGGCCATTGCTAATTCAATGTCTTAGACTATGACAATGCAGAGGGCCGAGTTCCTTTATTTTGAGACAATTCCTAAGAGAGGAAAGGATAGTCATGAACCTATCTCCCAGTGCCATGGCCATCATGGCTAGCATTTATTTGTTTTATCTCTTTCAGCTCATGTATCACATCCACAGCTATAGATTCACTAGTTCCATTTTACAGATAAGGAGATGTTAAATAACTGGTTCAAGGTGATATAGGTGACTTGTATCTTAGATGACACTCACACTCAGGCTTTCTAACTTCAGATTCAATGCCTTCCCCCCCCCTCCCCACTCCCCTTTGCACATATTTCCCTGGAAGTTTCCCTGGAGAAATATATTCACCCTGGAAACTCTGAGCTCACTCTCACACATCCATAACTCACGGAGCCACATGATAATAATTCTCCTCCTGCTCCTCCCCACCCTCTTCAGTGCTGCTGCTCCACTCTTCACAGACGAGGTCGCTTTTTCCCCTCTCTATGGCTCAGTCAGTTAAGCATCTACCTTCAACTCAATTCATGATCTCCAGGTCCTGGAATCAAGCCCCAGGGCAGGCTCCCTGTTCAGCAGGGAGTCTTCTTCTCTCTCTCATTCTTCCTCTCTGCTTTCCCTCTCTCACTCTCTCTCAAATCAACAAAAGATTTTTTGAAAAAATATCGTGTCTAGAGAAGAGTCAAAGGAAAGACGAACAGAGGGCAGAGAAGTTATGGGTCAGAACAAAGCTCTTTAGCTTTCAGGAAAGGTTCCCAGGCAGTTCACAGACTGAGAGCTTATGGCTTCATCTTCCTCCCAAGCAAATGGAGTTGTTGATTCGATCTTCAGCAAATGCAAGGTATGACCCAGACTGGAACTATATGCTTCGAAGCTTAAACTTGGCGTCGATTGCTGGGTCTTGCTTCTCTTTCCAGTCTGCAGTGTGAATACCTCCAAATTATCACAACCCCTCTTCCTGCCTTCCTTCCCCAAGGAAAGGGATTCCCCAGCAAGTCAACAAACAATTATCTAAGTCAAAAAATTAACTTCGACTTGTTCAGGCTTTTCGGCTGAGTAACAGCAATTATTCCCCTCCACTCAGATTTGCTTTGTTGCTGGGAAACCCACAAGGAGAAAGGGTGAGCAGCACTCTCCATTGCTCATTAGTTGGTGCTGAAACAGAGGCGAAAAGAGCCTTCCCTGGAGCTCTACCTCCCTTTTCTCTGACCACTAAACCTCATGAGAAAGACATGCTCTCACCCTTCTGTCGAAAGACATTATCTCTTGTCTACATGCTGCGATCTGCTACTGCAGGTAATGGTGAGGGGCTTTGGAGCTAAAGCTAAAGCATGGTGACCCTCAGCCCCAAGAAGCTTCTTCCCCACTCCCACGTCCTGGCAGTGTTTGATGTCTGAGAGCTATGTGACTTGCCATGGCTTGAAACCCATGACCCACGTACCTCTGAGTGAACCCTTGGTGCTTTCTTCTCTTCTCCCAGGACAACACACCCCACAGGCTTGGTCCCCACAAGTACGCATACACACAAGGTGGACCCACACTGTCCAGAAGGTAGACTCAGAGGCAGCTAGCTGACTTAGCTCTCTGGCACCACCTTCTGCAGCACTGAGGGTGTTCTCAGCATTTTCAGAATAAACTGTGGGTCTCCAAGCCCCTGAGGGGAGCTGGATTTCTTACCTCTATTCTTTCATCCCGAAGAAACTCTTGCATACACATCTACCACTTCCCAGCTTCTCCAGTCACTAACAGGGCTTGTCAAGGACCACTTCCGTTCTACACGCTACAAGCTGTACTCCTTCTAGAGCTTCCAGCCCAGAAGTCACTCTGTAAACACTCTATCATAAGGGGAAGTGTTCTTACTCCTTATCCCAGGAGGCTCTGCCTCCTCTTCAACCCCCTCATTGAAGGATGTCTTCCTCTATTAAAGCAACAGTGGAAATAGGGACGTTACTCTCCTTGCCACAAACACAATCAAATCCCCTCACCTGCTGGGAAAGTGGCAGGTAACCCAGGCCAGTGGACAGCAGGCTGGGTGAACGTACCGAATGGCTTTGCTAGGGAAGAACAATGATCCTAACGGCTAATACGTGTGCAGAGTGCCACAAAACAGCTCCAGGGCTCCAGCCCCAGACAGACTTTCTGAAAACCTTCTTTGTCTAAGTTCAGAGGTCCAGGCTATAAACTCTGGTGAGAGAACCCCAGCCATGCTACTTAACACTCAATCACTGTGGCATCTCAGCGGCATGTCTCCGTTTCCAGACGGTGATGCTGGGCACCGATGGGAGTCCAGGCTGTTGGTTTCAGGTTTCTCAGCTGTGTTATCTAAGGACCGGCTGCTTGGGATTTGATCAGGGCTAGTTTGGGAGAGAGGCAGACGCCGTCTTTTCCCCAGAACAGACTACCCTTTGAGCTCTGCCGCCACCCGGACTGGGGATGGAAGAAAGAAAACAAAAATCCTCACTGTATGTGGTTCTCCGGAATTTAACTTGGCTCTGGAGAGGGAAAATTTAAGAGCAACGCTGCTCATCCACTCTCAACGCCCTCTGCAGGCAGCAAACCCTGTGAATATTGAGGCTCGTCAGGAGCAGGAAGGGGGTAGGGTGAGGACAAGAAGGATTTCGGCCCCTCTTGGTGGCGGGGGAGGCTCCTACCACCTTCCATGGTCAATGCTAAGGTGTTGAGTTTGGGAGTCAGATTTAAAATCAGTTTACAAGAACCAGCCCTTTCATGAAGATGGCACCAGAGGTGACCAGGAAGCCCCTGCCCCTCCCAAAGCCAAAGCTAAAGCAAGGCCAGGACAGGGGTGCTGAAAGGTGCCCACAGTCACAGAGAAAAGATCTGCACATCACTTACCTATGACGGCCCAAGACGTCTCTGAAGGTAGCCCAAATATCTTCAACAGCGCACTCCCAGGAGAAGCAAGCTTGAGGCAGTCTGCCATCATCAGGATCCCCCTGACCACCGAGTCAGCCATGAAGAAATAGAAGACAACAGCACACTTGCATTCATTGTGGATGTTGCGGCCAAAAAGCACAAGATCAAACAGGCTGTGAAGGAGCTCTATGACATTGTTGTGGCCAAGGTCAACACCCTGATCAGGCCCAATGGAGAGAAGAAGGCATATGTTCCATTCAGCTGGCTCCTGACTAGGATGCTTTGGATGTTGCCAACAAAATTGGGATCATCTAAACTGAGTCCAGCTGGCTAATTCTAAATATAAATCTTTTCACCATAAAAAAAAATAATAAAGTCAGTTTCCAAGAACCAATTGAAATAGAACATTCTCATTGGGTGAAGCTATGAAGAGATGAGATAAAACCTGTCTAGTGATTTGGGTCAAGGACAGCGCAACTAGTCACGTGATGGTTTTTTTTTTTTTTCTTTTGTTCTCCTCGCCCTTCATATATTCACCAAATACCTGGTGTGTATGTGATGGTAGTGGAGGGTGGTCAGGGTGTGTGTTGGGTATAAGGAACCACTCTTGGAGAAAGTGAAATGCTGAAGTCTTCCTAAACTTTTTTATTCCCTTGAGTTCTAAAAAAATTCTTCTACCTTGACAAAGATTCTGCTCTTCAGCCTGACATCCTTCCCTCAAAAGAGGGCTGTCAGTGCAGGTCAGTGAGAGATATGCATGGGAACACCTTGCATTCCATCATCCCAGATCTTTTTAGGGGACATTTCATGCTCTCAGTTTTTCTTTAGATTATTAGAAAGTGAACTTGGGAACTTTAAATCAGTCTCTGAGGGGTGCCTGGGGAGGGGAGCCTGCTTCCCCCTCTGTTTGCCTGCCTCTCTACCTGCTTGTGATCTCTGTCCAATATATATATATATATATATATTTAAAAATAAATAAATAAATCTCTGATTTATTTTTCTCATCTGAGTTCAGTCACCCTTTGCTATACATTTTCCCAACCCAGTGCAACCTTGGCTTACTACGTGGAAAGTTTTGCTTTCAACTAACTTTTCCCTTAAATTTTATACTGTTCTTGGGGTGCCTGGCGGGGTTGGTGGTTAGGGCATGCAACTCTTGATCTCAGGGTTGTGAGTTCAAGCCCCATATTGGGTGTAGAGAGTACTTTATAAAATAAATAATTTTTAAAAATAATAAAAGTTTCTTTTTAAAAATTCCATACTGTTCTCAAGGGAGATTACTCCTGCTTTTTGAGACCTCTAGGAAAAGAAATCCCATAACATTGTTGGCATGATAGAAAAGCACGAGATCACCTAGGGAGGATCATGTGGGTCACAGAGTCCTGGGGATACTGAAATTGTGGGATAAGCAGAAGAGAATCAGACAAGGAGTGAGCAAACCCAGCAGACAGAGGAGCTGGGACAGAGATTGACAAAGCAGGGAGAACAGGCGAGGACAGGGTAGCATCCTAAGACGCCAGTGCTCAGGAGGTAAAGCTGAAAGGCCAGGTATGACCCACAAGGAGAAGGTGCAGGATGAATTCCAGAGGGTTATGCCCAGACTAAGTAGAGGCGAAATACAGAATCCCAAAAACATTATAGAGGATTTGAGCAAAGAACATGCAGAAAAAGAGGAATTTTATGAGGTCGTTTTGGGGGGAAAGGAATTCATTGCTTTGACACAAAGCAAGAAAGAGAACACAGCTTTTGGCACATAGAGAACATAGCTATTTTCTGCAGAAGCTTATCAGGTGCTGGCCTGGCCTAGGGAGTGATACAAGTCGTAGGGCTGAAATGAAGAATCACTCTAGTTGAAGTAAAAGAACTTGAGACAGACCAGCTCAATCCTTACTGATTATGGAGCTTGGGGCCCAATGAAATTTTATAGAAATCTGCATGACAATACTATAATACTACATTACTCAGATTTTAGATTCCTCCATTTAACTTTTATTATCTTTCTAAATGTCAAGGCAAAGAACAGTCAACATAGCAATATCAAGATTCTACAAATTTAAAATTAGCACTGATATGGTTAAATACCAAGATGCTTAGTGGGTAGGACAATCATGAAGCAAAAGGGGGGGGCGGGGCACAAAACCAACACAAGGCCCATCAGAAACCTTGTGGTCCTATTCAGAGTTTGCTAGGATGCAAAACTGTGGTCTAGCTGTGTTGGAATGGAGTACTTGGGGAAACTGCATATAAAAGGATCTCTCTGTATGATTTCTTACAACCACATGTGACTCTGCAATTATCTAAAAGATATTCTGGCATAGGGGGTGCCTGGGTGGCTCAGTGTGTTAAAGCCTCTGCCTTTAGCTCAGGTTATGATCCGAGTCCTGGGATTGAGCCCCACATCGTTGGGTTCTCTGCTCAGCATAGAGCCTGCTTCCTCCTCTCTCTGCCTGCTTGTGATCTTTGTCTGTCAAATAAATAAAATCTTAAAAAAAAAAAAGGTATTCTGGCATAGATGTCAGCAGGTGCAGTAAATGAGCTAATTTTTCAAGCACAAGATTTTATAATAAATAATTGTTTAACTAAAACAAATACATATTTAGCAGACCAACTTGACTCTATGACAATAACCTAAATTCCAGTATTTAATTGGGCCTATTTCTCCACTTCATTTTCTGTGCCATTGGTCAGTCTGTTCATGTGTCAATACAATACATTTAGTTTAAAAAAAAAAAAAAAGGCGTGGCTGGCTCAGTTTTCAAAAAGAAGCCATGCAGTCCAAGAAGCAAAGAGGAGATACCAAAAAGATCTGCAAACAAAAGCAGTGATCACTGCTATTTGACGGGCCAGTTCCCAGAAAGCTGCTACGGCAAGGGCAGTGGGTTTCTTAGTAACAATCTTACTCCATACACTTAGGTTCCACTTAGGGTGTGAATATTATCATCTGGTAGCTTAGAAGTAAATTATGTCATTTGCAAACTGAGAGCTACTCCAAACATGGTAACAGTTGAAAGACTGTGATGTCACCTTAGACTCAGGTAATCAAGGAAATGAGTGCTCCAGAGGTCTTTGTTATGTTCACACTTGCTTTTTTGTAGGACTAACTGGGAACTAAGCTACAGGTCAGTCCAGGAGTGGACTCCTTCACAGCTGAGACCCATAAAGCTATGTAGAGGCTTAAAAAAAGACCTTTTGGGGGCACCTGGGTGGCTCAGTAGGAAAAAGCCTCTGCCTTCGGCTCACGTCATGATCCCAGGGTCCTGGAATCCAGCCCAGCGTTGGGCTCTCTGCTCAGCAGGGAGCCTGCTTCCTCCTCTCTCTCTCTCTCTCTGCCTGCCTCTCTGCCTACTTGTGATCTCTCTCTGTCAAAGAAATAAATAAAATCTTAACAACAAAAAAAAGACCTTTTGGAGACCGGTTCATTTGGTAAAACATGGGACTCTTTTTGTTATATATAAAGATTTTATTTATTTATTTATTTTACAGACAGAGATCACAAGTAGGCAGAGAGGCAGGCAGAGAGAGAGGAGGAAGCAGGCTCCCTGCCGAGCAGAGAGCCCAATGCAGGGGCTCGATCCCAGGACCCTGAGATCATGACCTGAGCTGAAGGCAAAGGCTTAACCCACTGAGCCACCCAGGCGCCCCCAGATTACAGTTTTTTCACTAATAAATTCAACCCCAAATTCCCAGAAGGATCAGTCTTGGGCTTTAGAGGGACATATATAACAGATGGTTCTTCCTTTTGTGTTAACACGTAAGGAGCTGACTTTTTATTAGTTACTGTTTTGATGCTAGGCATCAAACAAAATGGTTATTAAATCATAAAATTTCAGAGTAAAAAACCTTAATAATTGTACAAAGCTACAGAGACCATGGAACAAGTAAGTAAACCGAGTCATTAACAAAGTTATAAATGTGGTTTTAACAAGAAGTTATAGAAACCAGAAACTTTTAAATTACATTTTTATTGAAAAGTAGTTGATTTATAGATTTTTTTTTAAAGCATTTTATTGGTAAGATAATGCTCTTTCATTTAAGGATGACTAAAGTTTCACTCACTCTTACCAACGTGGCACCTTTATTTTCCTAGATGAACATTTTACTTAAAAATAGCGTCTCTAAAAGAAAAAAAGAAAAAGAAAAAGACTAGGGTCTCTAGTGCCCTCTGGTGAAACTTACTGAGACTGGGTATCCAAAAAAGTAATTTGGCTCACAATGGAAGAGTTAAATAGCACAATTACTATCTATTTACATGCGATAGATTGTGATTTGCTGCCTTGGGCAACCTTAAAGGATGCCTTGATCTCAGGCAGAATTTCAACTTCCGACACCCAGTCAAGCTCATAGCAAAAAAATACTTCCTTCTGGAATTTTCATCATCACTGCCTTCTTAAAAAAACAAAAACTGTCATCATATTATCAATGGGAGAAATAATGTGGGAAAGTCTCTAAGTGATTAAGGTTATAATCCAGACCCAAAACACAAAAAAGGTTAATTAATAGGACAGTAAAAATGATAGCTAAAGCTTAGCATGCAAGAAGGGCTCTTTTAGTGGTCCCCAATTCCTAGCTCCATCTTCTAAATAACGGATACCACGATTCTAGCTGGCTCTGTGCATAGTTTCTGGGAGAAAAGGACCTTTTCCTCAGATTTTAAGAAGCAAACCTATTCCAGACAAAGGCAATGGCTAAACGTAAATGTCAACAGAGTCTAAGTTCATTCTCCAGACCAAAGACTTTGGACTTAAGGTTCTTCAGTTCTCCTTGCAGCTTATGTGCCCGTCTATTGCTGTCACGCACCTCACACAGAATGGCAAGATCCTGGTTTGCCTGGGCATTCAGTGTTGCCTAGAGATTGGGAAAAAAAAGAAGAAATGTTTATGGCACAATCCAGGAGAAAGAAATCAGTCATAAAGACTAGGCTATGCTGGCTTCTTTTTGGCAGACTTTTAGCACATAAGATAAATTCAATCCTTAGCTTGCTAATGACCAAAAGAAAGAAAATGTAGAGTAGAATTAAAGCAGAAAAGGCATGAGACTCTGCTTTTCTATACGATAGTAAAGAAGCCATAAGATAGAGGTCAACAAACAGAAATGAGTAAAAACAGAGGCCAATATAAATGTTACTGGTAAATTTGCCAAAGAATGGGAAAAAAAGCTTCTCTTCTGTAACTAACCTTGTTTGGCACATAGCAATCATTTAGGATATGTGAATTACTGCTTAAATCTAAGAAGGATTTGGGGCGCCTGGGTGGCTCAGTGGGTTAAAGCCTCTGCCTTCGGCTCAGGTCATGATCCCAAGGTCCTGGGATCAAGCCCCACATCAGTCTCTCTGCTCAGCAGGGAGCTGCTTCCTCCTCTCTCTCTGCCTGCCTCTCCCCCTACTTGTGATCTCTGCCTGTCAAATAAATAAATGAAATCTTTAAAAAAAAAAATATCTAAGAAGAATTCTGAGGCAACCTGAATTCTAAATAAAGCTGTGTTTGAGGGTTGAGGAGAGAAACTACTTCATTCCTTACTCACTCGCTCTCTCTCCATTGGTAAAATAGACACAGTTCTTTTCATCTGCTTCTTGATCTGGGAAGGAGGAAGCTTTCTGCTTCCTTAGTTCAACTCAGATGGAAGTACAATGGTGCAGACTAGCAATGATTTTAGTCTACTGTGTCTTCCCTCTGCTGTGTACTTAAGCTGCTTTTAATGAGACTTAAAGGATGTTGATCCGCTAGGGTCTACCACCAGGGAAATAGCCCATCTTTCTTCTGAGGAGCCCTCATGACCATGTTTCCTTACCTGCATCCCTTTTCCCCTCTCTCGGTAATTCAGGATCAGTGATTACCTTATAGAGGATTTGCTCCAAGTGTTTCAGCTTTTGCCGGAGAATCTTAATATCTGTCTTAAAGCCTTCTACTTCCAGGATGCGCCGATTCTCCAAGGCCTCATAGCGTCTTGTCATCACCTGTAAACGCTTCCCCATCTTGTTAGTGCGATCCTAAATATAGAGACATGGCAAGGCATTTGTGAAGAGAGGGACACATTCCCAGAGCATCTGCGCTTCCTACCCCATCAGAAGTGATAGAGAATTTGTACCTTGAAGATCTCTCTCCTCACTCCCTCTTCCTCACGAATTCGGGCAAGTTCTTCTTCTAGGGAAATGCACTGCTCTTGATACATGTTGGACAGTTTTTTCTCTTGAACTAACTTATCCTTTAGGGACTGCAGGTCAGAGGGAAAATAAAATTACAATTCTGGTAATTCAAATAGTACTTAGGCAACAAAAGAAAGGAAAAAAATGATTTCCATTAAATCTAAAACGAACTAAGGAACAAGATGGCAAGGAACGTTGGAGAACATCTGAAAGCCTCCTATTTCTAGATGATTCTCTTAACCTTTTCCTGAAGTGTCCACAGTAGAAATTCTTTAAAATAAAACAAGTATTTTGGGCTCTGAGAAGGGTCAGATAATGGAGCTTAGAACTATACCAAGTAGGACATGACAACATATGTTTTGGCACAAATTTGCTCTTCTTTAAATAGAAACAACAAGAACACATAATACATGTTCCATTGAGCAGAGGGAATGGTGGATAAAAACCTTAATCAGCTCATGTTTCTTCCTTACACACAATCCTTCAAAGACATACAACACTTAGAGCTAAATATTCTTTCCAGGCGTGTAAAGGCCCTGGAAGGCCCTCCATGACTGGCTGCTACCCACCCTCCAACCTCTCTGCTTACCACTTCTTTCTTGCTTATCCCTCCATGACCACAATGATATTCCCTCTCTTCCCTGAACATACTTCAGACTTGCTCTTCCCTCTGCCTGGAATGTTCTTCCCCAGGTCTGTATGGCAAGCTCAGTACTGTTTTATAAGTCTCAGCAACAATATCAGACTTCACAGAGGGTCCTTGTGCTTCCCTATAAAAGCAGACTTTCAGCAACTATATAAAATCTTCATATAATCTTTTCAATTCCTTAACATCATTTTTAAAAATAAGCTATCATTTTCTCTGTTTTGTTTTTGTACCCTCTCACCCATGAAAGTTTTTTTTTATTCATTCATTTATTTATTTATTTAAATAGTCTCTACACCCCATGAGGGGCTTGAACTCAAAAGACCAAGAGATGCATGCTCTCACTACTGAGCCAGCGAGTCCCATCTTCCCTCCCGACCCCGCACCCATTAAAATGTAAATGCTGCAAAGGCAGACCTGGTCTAATTTATCTATTGCTGCAGAGCCAAGCCCACAGTAGGAGTGCAATAAATATTTGTTAAATGAATCAATCAATAGTTCACTTTTCTAAATCCTTAAACACTATAATGATAAGCTACTCTTTGAAACCTAGTTCTTGAGGCTGCTGCTACAACAGCTTTCTGGACTGAATGGACCTTGTATTTCAATTCTCAGGTTCTCTGGAATTCTCTGAGTTCTTTCAACTTTTCCAAAAAAATTAACAATTTCTGTAGGACATAAGAAAACTACCTTAATATATTCATTTTGGTTATGATGAGTCTCATGAATGACTGGCCAAACTTTTCCAATTTTTTCTTCTTTCTTCTTACACTGCACACTGTATTGCTTAATCTTCGACATCAAATGATCCTTTTCAAGCATCCACGACTTCTCTTTATTTTGGCTTTCAAATCTGAGTTGCAAAAAGTCTTTCGTGCTCTCATAGAGAAGTTCTTGGGTGTGATGGAGACTATGAAAGAAAGTACAAATGTGGACACCATGTTTAGGGGTACATATGGTACATAGTTACTCAAACAAAGGGAAGATACGAGTTCTTTAAAAATTGTGCAATACACAAATTCTATAAAATATCACTAGCAGTATTTAAAAGACAATCTAATCACTGGTAAACTTACATGTTTTACTGGACAAAGTGTAATGTACCTATCCATGCACACTAGTTCACAGACTGGTCTTTTTTTTTTTTTTTTTTTTAAGATTTATTTACTGGGCACCTGGATGGCTCAGTTGGTTAAGCCTCGGCCTTTGGCTCAGGTTATGATCCTAGGAGCCTGGGATTGAGTCCAGTATTGGGCTCCCTGCTCGGCAGAGTCTACTTCTCCCTCTGCCCCTCCCACCCTGCTCATAATCTCTCGCTCTTAAATAAAAACATTATTTTTTAAAAAGATTTATTTATTGGGGCACCTGGGTGGCTCAGTGGGTTAAGCCTCTGCCTTCAGCTCAGGTCATGATCCCAGGGTCCTGGGATCGAGCCCCGCATCGGGCTCTCTGCTTGGCAGGGAGCCTGCTTCCCTTCCTCTCTCTGTGTCTGCCTCTCTGCCTACTTGTGATCTCTGTCAAATAAATAAATAAAATCTTAAAAAATAATAATAAAATACGGGACGCCTGGGTGGCTCAGTTGGTTGAGCGGCTGCCTTCAGCTCAGGTCATGATCCCAGCGTCCTGGGATCGAGTCCCGCATCGGGCTCCTTGCTCGGCCGGGAGCCTGCTTCTCCCTCTGCCTCTGCCTGCCTCTCTGTCTGCCTGTGCTCACTCGCTCGCTCTCCCTCTATGCCTGACAAATAAATAAGTAAAATCTTTAAAAAAAAATAAATAATAATAATAATAATAATAAAATAAAATAAAAAATTTATTTATTTGAGAGAGAGAGAGAGCATGCGTGCATGCAATGGGTAGGAGGAGGGGCAGAGGGAGAGAGAGAATCTCCAGCAGACTCTCTGCTGAGTGCAGAGAACAATCCAGGGCTTCATCTCACCACCCTGAGACCATGACCTGAGCTAAAATCAAGTTAAGTTGCTTAACTGACTGTGTCACCCATGTGCCCAACGTAGACTGGTCTTTATATTTTCCCAATGCTAATTCTAGTTTATATCATTAAAATATTTACAGAAATATCTACACAGAGCCTGCACAAGTATGGAATATATTCCCTGACTGAGGGTGAACACAAGTTCTAAAATGTCAAAAATAGTTTTGGTTTTGTTGTGCTGTAATCCACATGTAAACTGCCTGGTAGCAAAACTTGTCCTTTCCTCAACATCAGTTTCCTCCATGGAGAGATCGTGACAACTTTAGCCCATTTAGTTTCTCCATTCTCTGAAATTCTGTATCAGTTTAAATTTCTACCCCTGTGTTATAATTTGACACTTGCTCATAGACTGTGTCATGTTTTATTAATTTTAATTTATTTTATATTTAAGATTATATTTATTTGAGAGAGTGAGTGAGAGAGAGAGAAAGCACAAACAGGAGGGGAGAGGGAGAAGCAGACCCCCACTGAGCAGGGAGCCTGACTCGGGGCCCAATCCCAGGACCCCAGGACCACAACTTGAGCCAAAGGCAGATGCCTAACTGATTGAGCCACCCAGGTGCCTTTGTCATGTTTTAACTGTCAACAGGCATAATTTCTTCTTTTCTTTTTTTTTTAAAGATTTTGTTTTTAAGTAATCTCTACACCCAACGTGGGTCTCAAACTTATAACCCCAAGATCAAGAGTCGCGTACTTTCCCAACTGAGCCAGCCAGGTGCCCCAACATGCATATTTTTTCTAGCCTGAGTGAAAGCATATCCCTATTTATCATTTGCTTTTGCCTTGCTATTACCATATTGTCAAGAATAGTACCAAATGCTAAACATACACAGAGTACTAAACAAATTCCTGCTGACTACTGAGATTTAGGAATAGGCAAATGATGTTTCTATCTTTAAAAAAGGATATCCCTAAGAAGTTAGCAACTCATCAGTTTAATATCAATACTTTCTAGAAAAATACTGTACCAAATGATCAAACTGCTTAAAAAGAATATTAAATACCATGAGGCAATCACTATAATTTTCCACTGGCCAAATAATGTCAGAGAAACTCAGTTCTTTTCATGAGTAATAGGATACACAGATAAGGGGAACATGAGAGCATAATGCAGGCACAAAGCAGAGTAACTGTCACCAGACGAATGTATACATATACTCAGGTATATACGTATGTATATAAAGAGAGACTGATTCAGTTACCACAAGATCTCTCATGATTTCAATGAGTTATTTTATTCTATTTTACATTATGTTCTCGATTACAAACTGAGCAAGAAATAGTCTTGTTAATGTATAAATGGTATGAAAATGAGACCCAAAGGACAGTCATTAAAGGCCTTGGATTTCATGCCATTCAATATCCTTAGGATGATCTATCAAATGTAAGGGACTGATTATATGCTCAGATGGGCAGATAATGCTAAACTAGGATGGTTATTAATCTGCTAGAAGACAGATATAAAATTACAAATTACTGTGGCAATTTAAAAACACTGCTTTTTAAAACAATTAAAATCCAATGAAAAGTGAACATGCTATGTGTAAGCACAAAATACCAAACATGAAAATGAAGATGGAGATGTGCTGGCCACACGAAAACATATTATACTGTGTTAAAAGAAACAGAGTCTGTGAGGTGCCTGGGTGGCTCAGTGGGTTAAGCCTCTGCCTTCAGCTCAGGTCACGATCTCAGGGTCCTGGGATCGAGCCCCAAATCCGGCTCTCTGCTCAGCGGGGAGCCTGCTTCCCACCCCTACCCCCACCTCTCTATGCCTGTCTCTCTGCCTACTTGTGATCTCTGTCTGTCAAATAAATGTGTAACATCTTAAAAACAAAAACAAAACAAAACAAAAAACAAAAACTGAGTCTGTAAGAGGCAGAACGCATTTTCTAGCCTGTATTGGGAGATCTTAATTTAAGAATCACGTCCAGTTTTAATCATCAGACTTTTTTTTTTTTTTAAATAGACTCCACGCTGGGCATGGAGGCCAAAGCAGGGCTTGAACTCATAATCTTGAGATCAAAACCTGAGCTCAGAACAAGAGTCAGATGCTTAACTGAGGCCACAGCACGCCCCTGGGGAACAGACATAACTCCAATAGGTGGTGATTAGTGCCACCAGAGGCAGGCGAGGCATCAGAGGCATGTGGAGGAAGAAAAATTAAATTCTGCCGGGGGAAGTGTTCAGAGGAGAGATGACCATGCACAGCCAAGTGCCTGCCACACAGCAAGGATCCCATAAGCAATAGACATGAGTGGTCAGACTGAAGGACAGGTTAAAACACAGCAGTAGAGGAAGAGCTAAGACTGAAAAGGTTCATTTGGTGCCAGATGACGAAGATTCTAGTAATTCATACTGAGGCAGCAGGACTTTATCATGAGATAAATAGGAAGCTATTGTATGTTTCTGAGCAGTTGGTAACTCCCAATGGAGCATCTGGTAACTTCTAACTCCTAGCAGCGAGGAAAAGTGTAGAAGGCGGTGGGATCAGTGATAGGAAGAACAGTTAGATTACTGCAGGAATGTAAACAATAGAGCTGGGGGATTCCCGACTGGCTCAGGAGGGGAGAACACCCAACTCTTGGGTCTCAGAGTCACAAATTCCAGTGCTATGTTGGGGGTAGAGATACTTAGAAAAATATAAAATCTTTAAAAAAAAAAAAAAAAGAATAGGTTGAACCAATGTGAGAAGAATGAGAGGGAGAGAACGGCCTGGAGAGGCTTCCCAGGCTCATCATACTCATTAGGGCTCAGAATTCAGGAATAAGAGAGTGGGGAATTCAAGATAACTCTAAGGTCGGGGAGCTTGGGAAACAGGATGGATATCTTTAAAGTAAATGGGAAAAAGAATATAGTAGTAGGTTTGAGATGGGACAATGAGATGTTTCTTGGGGAAGAAAAACAGTCTGATTCAGTTGCAGTAAATTGGAGGCGTTCGAACATTACGGAAGAGATCTGTACAGCACAGTCTGGCCACTGGAACTGTTAAAAAATCTGAGGAGGGTCAGACAGGTAGAAGCAAAGAGAATTCATCTCAAAGAAAGGGAGCTTAGCGGTACTGAATATACAGAATGATACTAGTATACTAGTTACAGCGGGCACTTTAAAGAGATAATGAAGTCAGTGATGACCTTAGAAAGGGCATGCTTGGTAAAACAGTGGGGATGAAATCCGACTGCAGAAAGGTGAGGAAAGGCAGGCAGGCAGGTGCGGAATTAAAGCAGTGAGGACAGAGAGTCTGTGGTTTTTGTACAGGTACGTAGTCATTTTTCCCACATTCGTGAAGGGCCAAACAAAAGAAAATGTCCCTACCGTATTGGGCTGCACTGGATAACCTATCAGTGGATAAGAGAATATTTCTTCACCACTAAGATCAAGCTAAAAGTCAAGTGGGTTAAACGGAGCATGGGGGATACTTGGCAGCTATTCAAGAAAAGAATCAACAGCACTCGTGGAGAAGCCCGGACACCCACCTACATAGAGGCATGGGTGTCTGACAAAGACGAATTTTCCAGATCCCTTTCAGTTGCACAGTACTATGCTGCTAAAAGACAGGACTGTTAACTTCCAAGCCACTCAGAAAAATTTACAGATCTGTCAGGTGCAGCTTTCTTGAACACTCACTTTTTGGTAAGCTCTTTGATTTTGTCCTGATTTCTCTGATGATGAACTTGTATTTCCTCAATGCGAATCCGTCTGTCCTCCATGAGCCCTTCAACTTGCTCTCTAGAAAGCTTGGTCTGCTCTTCCAGCTGAGCCTGCAGTGATTCCACCTGGACAGGCCAAAAGGGGTGAGGTATCCACTCCTGTCTCACTTCCACTTATTTCTTACCTCAAAAAGTGAGTCTTTCTCCAGAAAACTTTAGAAAACAAAACAAAACAAATCCACAAACAAAAGCACGGCAGTGAAACAAATAGAAGAAAAATCTTAAGTGTACTCCTTTTCATTTAATGTCTTATACATGGGGTTAGGCTACACAAGAGCAAGCTCTGTTCACACCACACAGGATCTGCGTCACACACAAAAAGCTGGAAAATCCAGTTTCCTCTACCCTAACATTTTCAGCTTTTCACTATCTATCTCCCTTTTGGGATTCTTAGGACTATCTCCCTTCTAAGACTCCCTAGTTGCATAGAAATAGAATGACTCCTTTCTTCATCCTTTAATTTAAAAAGTGAAGAAAAATCAGTATCATGTTATTTCCTTCTCTGATTCTGGTTGTCATGACTCCCAGGGGAGATACTGGCCAAAGGCAGAAACTGTCATTTAAGGCAACAGACCCTAGTAAGGACAGGAACTTGAGCGCATGGTTGCAAGTGTTACACAACTACCAGGTGGTAGAAGGATAATTGGTGACTTTAGAACACATGCACTAAATAAATGGATATACCCCTACTGGTCAATCTTTCAGCAGAGACAATTGTAACTCTTTGCGTATCCCTTAAGCCACAAGGAAATTCTTACTATATGATAGTTTTGTTAGGTAGGGCTAAGGATAGCGCTTCTAGAATGGCTGAATAGAGAATAATGGTTTTAAAACATAAACTCTCAGAAATTAGGAACAACCTAAATTTTCGTAATCACTTGATACCTAGATATATGTGTGCAAGGCCGTAAAAAAAATGAAATCTTGCCATTTGTAACAACATGGATGGAACTAGAGGGTATTATGCTAAGCAAAATAAGTCAGTCAGAGAAAGACAATTATCATATGATCTCAGTGATATGAGGAATTTGAGAGGCAGGCAGAGGATCATAGGGGAAGAAAGGAAAAAATGAAACAAGACGAAACTATAGAGGGAGACAAACCATAAGAGACTCTTAATCTTAGGAAACTGAGGATTGCTGGAGGGGAGAGGTAGGGGTTGGGGTAATAGGGTGATGGACATTGGGGAGGGTGTGTGTTGTAATGAGCACTGAGTATTATATAAGACCAGTGAATCACAGACCTGAAATAAATAATATATGTTAATAAAAAAAAAAAAAGAAAACATATAGACACACACACACAAAAGGAAAAAATAATATGTGTGCAAGGAGATACTTATATGATAACAAAGATATGTTACACAAAGCTAAACTTGTGGACAGAAACTGTTCTGGTCTGCTTTACCTGCAGGATAAGTGTTTGTATGTCACTCTGATATTGCTCAGAACTTTCTTCCTTCTCTCTCATTGCTGGTTTTTTTTTGTTTACTTTAGAATCTAAAATAGAAAACAAAAATTAATCAAGACCTTTACTTAGTTTTTATTTTGGCTATTTGAACATCAGCAGACTTCTGCAGAGGAGTCTGATTTCATTTACCTAGAAGAGAAGGAAAGGAAGAAAAAGGAAAGCATACAATGACTATAGCAATACTTTTTCAAATGAGAATCTCTTTAAAGGAACTCTGCTAGGATGTCTCCTGAATAATAATATTCATCTTTCTAAAGAATATACTAAATTTTCCTTTGAAGTTGTATCTGTTTTCTTCATAAAATCGTATTTAATCAGAAAAGATAAGGAATAAGGAAAAGTAAGTCTAAATATTTGGTTAAGATGGATCACCCAATTTTCAAAAGACAAGATTATTTTAAAAATAAGAAACACTAAAATTACACTGAACAAAATTCCTAGGATGATTCAAGAAGCTCACACTAAGAGAACAGATCTTAAAAGTTCTTATCACAAGAAAAACAAATCTGTAACCACTGTGGTGATGAATGTTATCTAGATTTATTGTGGTGATCATTTCATAATATATGCAAATATTGAATCCTTACATTATATACTTAAATGTAATGTTATATGTCAATTACATCTCAATTTTCTAAAAAAAAAAAAAAAAAAGGCAAAGAAAGAAATAAAATTGGGATTTCCATCAAAAAAAAAGGGGTGGGGGGAGACTGAGGCTTAGAAGCTAATTAACATTCTGTGATCCCAGAAGTTATCCCAATCTGTTTTATTACCTATAAGCATGTTTATTATGTATTATTTATTCTCCTTTATTAAAACATCACGGGAAGGTTAAAGGAAAAAAAGCTCAGTGAGATCTTAAACTAGCAGGGACATCAATATGAACATTCATTATTACCACATAGTAGAAACAAAATCTAATTATTTGACTGTGTTTTTGAATTCTGCATCAACAAGAATTTATAGTAATACGGCTGATACCTGCTCTGAAAGCTGAGGAAGATTCATTCTGTTCACATATACCTATAGCCTGGATAGTCTTGGAGTGAATGCTGACCTGAAGAAGCAAAAAAACCAAAAAGTATAGAGTTAGCTTTCCTATAAATGTTGTATTTCACTTTTTAGCTTTACTTCTATAGATCAAAACACTACTCACAAATACAATTGGTTGAAATTACCATAATCATATAAGGATGTCATGTGTGAGGGACACTAAAGTGGACAAAACTCAGCGCTAGTGAAATAAGCTAAAAAATTAAATTTCAGAGTTATTTCATACTATCTGCTAAAAGAAAGGGGTGGGGCATCTTTGGCAAGGACCTTTAGGAAAATAACAGGAACACAAAAGCATGCATATGTAGATATGCACAAAGATGCTCACTGAGGCAGTTTATAGAAAAGTAAAAATAAAAAATCTATATATACACACAAATATTTCTATATGAATGGGAAAAGAGCTTTCTCTCTGGGGATAAAAGAGACTGCCACTTTTATATGACAGATTTCTGAAATCTGTCTGTTTTTCATAAAGACCATGTAGTACTTTATCATCAGCATAAACTAAGATAAAAAAGAAATCTGAGTATTGCGAATTTGCTCCCACACTAAGTCAGCTCCTGCTTTCCTCTCTAACCTCACCCAAAACATCCACTCCTCTGTGCTTTAAGATTTCCAAACAGTGAAATGATGCCACCTCCCAAGGTTTTTTGGGGGGAAAAAAGTAAATGAAAGCACAAAGCTCTTTGTAATTATAGAAAATGCTTTGAAGACTTCGGGACTAAGACAGCTAATTCTCCTTCTATCTTCTTTAACAAGTACCAAAATTGCTTTTATTATAGACCCCAGCCTATTTTTTTTTTTTTTAATAAAAAGTAATGCTTACCATGCCGTACCAAAGACTACTTACTTTGTTTGGAGGCTCCTTATAAAAATAGGTCACTTCTCCAGTGTCTGTGCCCACAAGAGCCAAGAGATTCTGAATCTTTTTCTTGTCTTCTATCTCCCTGCAATTCTCAAAGAGAATAACCACACATTGTGTTCAGAGGAAATAAACTTTTCTGTTTAAAGGATCTCCTTTCTGATTTAAGACAATGGCAACATCAAATTAAAATTGAATAAGATTTATTGAGACCTTGGCTCTAATTTTTAAAACATCAGATATTTATATCCAGAAATTGAGAGAGGGGACCACAAAATAATTTCTTAGTTGGTTCCAGAAGAAAGTTATAGTGGATGCTGGGGTACCCTGCTCAGATTCCCCTCTTCAGCACTAATGGGTTCATTCCTCCAATTGCCAGCAATGTTGCAAACTGGGGCTCACAGCTGAATATCTCTCCAGAATTGTCCTCAGTCAAGAGGGACTGCCTTAACCAACTGTATACCCAACGGACAGACTGGACCCAGGGCCTGGCTAATGAGAGAACAGAAAAGTCCAATTCCCTTGCCTCAATTCAGAATACCTTTGAAGGGCCATCCCAGCTTCAGTGCACCCTGTGGCACTGGCTGAGGTCTTCTGTAATTAATTAAATAGTTCTACTGCTGCCCAATCAGACTTTATTCCTTCATTGGTGGTTATCCCTGAAGGGACTCTCCTAAACAATCTCCTGCAAGCAAATATCCATTACAAAGTCTGTTTTCTGGAGAACCCAACCTTAGACAATTGATATCAGAAATGGACCAAGGAAGCAAACTCTAAAATGAGATTTCAGAGTCTGTGATATGGAGATGGTTTATAGAACGTAGTGTTCTTGTGGTGCCTGAGTGGCTCAGTCGGCTGAGCACCTGACTCTTGATTTGGGCTCAGGTCATGATTTCAGGGTCATGGGATCCAGCCCTGTGTTGGGCTCTGTGCTCAGCACAAAGTCTGCTGGAGATTCTCTCGCCCTCTCCTTTGGCCTCACCTCCCCTTGTGCTCCTTTTCTCTTTCTAAATAAATAAAATCTTTAATAACAAACACAGTGTTCTTAGGGGCAAAACAGATGGGTGGTTAACAAGGTACAGCTTAAAAAATTAAAATAAATCAAAGATGGGCTCCTGGGTAGCTCTGTTGGTTAAGCATCCAACTTTTGATCTCAGCTCAGGTCTTGATCTCAGGGTTGTGAGTTCAAGCTCCACACTGGGCTTCACATCAGATGTGGAGCCTACTTAAAAGAAATAAATGAATAAATAAAATAAAATAAATCAAAGATGAAGGGAGGCTAAGGGCAGCACCCTAAGCAAAAGCACAATTTCTGATCCATTTTCCACACCTCAGCCAGCGTAAAGATAATTACTTGACAAAGAAGCTGGGTCCCCAGGAGGTAAGACTTGGTGACACCACAGCAAGTACACGATAATGAGTCCCCTAGTCTTTCCCCAAAAGACCCATGGCCATTTATTTAAATAATTATACACTGGAGAAAAGGAAATACACAGGTAATTCAAGAACTGATGGATCCAGGGTCTGAACTGACATTGATACCTGCCATTATCATGGCACTGGAGTATATAGGAACCATGTAATCAACACAATTTTGTACCAGGCCCAGCTCACAGTGGGTCCACTGGGTCCAGACCCAATCCATGGTTAGTTTCCCCATCTCTAAATGTATAACTGGAATAGCCATATTTGGTAGTTGGCAAATTTGGTAGTTGGTAGTTGCCTGGTTTCCTGGCATCTGGGTTAAGGTAAGAGGAAGACTCTGAAACTGCCCCTCCCCACCCCTGCCAAGATGGAAGATAAAGACTTAAAAGATGTGGGGTCAAAGTCACCATCAAATCCCCATTTAATTCACAGTATGAGCTATGCAAAACCAGAAGGATAACAGTGGACTACTACTGTCAAGGAGGTCCCAATTTCAGTCATTGTCCTAGAAGTAGTATTTTTGCTAGAGTAGATTTACTTGGTTTTAGGTACATGGAATATGGATACTGAGTAAGCAAATGCATTCCTTTCCATTCCTAACAGGACCAGAAATAGTTCTCATTTGTGTTGGGTGAACACAGTACACTTTTACAGTCTTTCCATAAAACCATGTTAACTCTTCAGCATCCTATCAAATAAGTCTAAAGAGACCTGGATCCCGCCATACCACAGATTTCATTAGTTCATTAATAATGATATCAGCCACTGGGTGGCTCAGTGGTTTGGGCTGCTGCCTTCGGCTCGGGTCATGATCACAGGGTCCTGGGATCGAGCCCTGCATCGGGCTCTCTGCTCCGCAGGAAGCCTGCTTCCCTCTCTCTCTCTCTCTCTCTGCCTGCCTCTCTGCCTACTTGTGATCTCTGTCTGTCAAATAAATAAATAAAATCTTTAAAAAAAATGATATCAGATTAAATTAGATTGGCTAGACAAGAAATGGCAGATGCATTAAAACCCTTGGTAAGATACATGGGCTTGAGAGGGTTGGAGTAAACTTTTCAAAGCATATCAGTGAAGTTTTAGGGATCTGATCTAGGCATGACCAGACATTTCCTTCAAAGTAAAAAACAAATTACTATGCCTTACCCTTACCAAGTAGAAAAAAGGACTCTTCAAATCTCTTAGAGACCATATCCCATACTATGGGATACTGCTTTGACCCATATATCAAGTGACATGAAAGGTGAGATTTCAGTGTGGCCCAGAGTTGAAAGGAAATTCTGCATTAGGTCAAGGCTAAAACTATTAAGGAGATTGAATCGATAATCAAAAACCTCCTGACAAAGACAAACTCTAGACCCAATGTCTTCACTAGTGAACCCAACCAAGTATCTAAAGGACAACGCCAATAATTCTCAAACTTTTCTAAAAACTGAAAAAGAGACAACTACAGACCAATATCCCTCACGAACACTGATGTGAAAATCCTCAACAAAATACAAGCAAACCAAATTCAGGAGCATTAAATGGATTACACACCATGATTAAGTGGGATTTATTTCTGGAATCCAAGCATAGTTCAGCATATGAAAATTGATCAATATAATATATCACATTAGCAGAATGAAAGGAAAAAACCCACAATCATAAATGATAAATGATAAAGAAAACTCATGTAACAATATTCAAAACCCTTTTATGATAAAAACACTCAACAAACTAGCTAAAGAAGGAAATAACCTCTACCCAATAAAAGCCATGTATGGAAAACCCATAGTTAATATCATACTCAATGGTGAAAGACCAAAAGTTTTCCTCTCTGATGGAGAACAAGACAAGGATGCCCATTTTCACAATTTCCATTTAACACAGTACTGGAAATACCAGCTAGGGCAAGGAGGCAAGAAAAAAGGAAGAGACATCCAAAGTAGAAAGAGAGAAGTAAAATTATCTTTGTTCACAGATGACATAATGTTATATGTAGAAAACCGAAGGGTTCCATAAAAACAACAAAAGCCAACCCAAACAAACGAAGGAAATCCCATTAGAACTGATAAAAGAGAATTCAGCAAAGTAGCAAAATACAAATTCTTCATGCAAAAATCAGGTGCATTTCTATACACTAATGTGAACAACCTGAAAAGGAAATTAAGACAGTAATTTGCTTTATATTAGCATCAAAAAGAATAAAATACTTAGGAATTAAAAAAGAAAGCGAAAGACTTGTATACTATACATACATAAATGGAGAGATGCCATGTACATGGATTAGAAGACTTGATATTATGATGTCAATATTACCCAAAGCAATCTACAGATTCAGAGCAACTCCCATCAAATCTCAATGACATTTTTTTTCAGAAATAGAAAAATCCACCCTAAAATTCATATGGAATCTCAGGATTCATATGGAAACTTAAAATAGTTAAGACAATCTAGAAAAAGAACACCATTAGAAGACCCACACATCTTGATTTCAAAACTTACTACAAAGTTACAATAATCAAAATAGTGTGGTACTGACAATGACAGATCTTTAGACCACTGGAATCAAATAGCCCAGAAATAAGTCCCACATGTATGGTTAAGTGATTTTCAACTTTCAATGGAGAAAAGACAGTCTTTTCAAGAAATGGTGCTGGGAAAACTAGATATCCAACATGCAAAAGAATGAAGGTAGACCCTTACCTAACACAATATACAAAAGTTTATCTTAAAATGGATCAAAGACCTACCTGTAAGAGCTAAAACTCTAAAACACAGTTGGGGGTGCCTGGGTGGCTCAGGTGGTTGAGCACCTGACTCCTGACTGGGGCTCAGGTCATGATCTCAAGGTTTGAGATGGAGCTATGTTGGGCTATGCGCTAGGCATGGAGCCTGCTTAAGATTCTCTTTCTCCCTCTGCCCCTTCCCTATATCCATTCACAAGTGCTCTCTCTTAAAAAAACAAACAAGCAAACAAACAAAAAACTATAGTGATACTGGATTTGTCAATGACTTTTTTAATATGAATTTGAATATGAATATGGCCTTAAAAAGCAATGAAATTTTGATACATGCTACAACATGGATGAACCCTGAAAACATCATGCTCAGTGAAATAAGCCACTCACTAAGGGACGAATACTGTACGATTCTACTTATATGAGGTCAAATACATAGACAGAAAATGTAACAGTGGTGACTAAGGGCTGAGGAGGGGTGGTGATAAGGAGTTATTGTTTAATGGGGACAGAGTTTCTATAAGGAAGGTTAAAAGTTCTAGACCTGGATAGTGGTATGGCTGCCTGATAACATAAATATACTAAGCGCCACTGCACTATGTCCTTGAAAATGACTAAAATGGTAAAATTTATGTTAAGTATATTTTATCACAATTTTTAAAAAAAAATAGTGGATCCTGTGGAACACTGCTCAGATGCCACTTTCAGAACCTAGACATCCATCACCCAAGAGTTCAGTCCTTCTCCAGGAACTGCCCTAGGCTGACAGGGGCTGCCTCTCTCAAATTTACATCCCCTCCCTGGTGACAGCCGACATCCAATGAGTGATCACTATGGGCTACAAATGGTCAACCGCTTTGCCTCTGAATGGCTGTCCTGGCCTCAGAGCTCCCTGTGCAGTTGGCTAAAGCCTCTCCTACCATAGAATCACAGTTCAAATTCTCCCTCTGCCCAAATTTGCTCATAGATATTATTGCTGAGTCCCCCAACTAACCATCCTTGTATCCATCTCAGAGTCTGCTTCCTGGGGAACACAACCTAAGAGAAATGTATCTCGTTTAGTGTAATTTAGAAATAGAACTCCAATATTTCCCTTCTCCCACTGGGTACCTGATTCTCAGTCGGTCGTTTTCTGAGTAGAGGCGTAAAACATGTTCCCGTTCCTGGAAGAGGCAGACCTGTATATCGCTTAGAGCTTTCTGCAATTCCGCAATCTCTTCCTCCCTCTGCTGCAAATCCCATTCTAGTTTATGCTGGGGGGGGAAAAAGGTATTGAAAAAATACTGCACTTCATGGGAGTATCTCTGATTGGATCAGGTCATGCAGAAATTACAGAGTGGGGGCGCCTGGGTGGTTCAGTTGGTTGGGCATCTGCCTTTGGCTCAGGCCATGATCCCAGGGTCCTGGGATCAAGCCCTGTGTCAGGGTCCCTGCTCAGCAGGAAGCCTGCTTCTCCCTGTTTCCCCTGCTTGTGTTCCCTCTCTCCCTGTGTGTCTCTCTGTCAAATAATAAAATCTTAAAAAAATTATAAAAAAGAAAAGAAATATTAGAGTGAATGGTTTCACCAACATGGAATTCAAATGACAACAACAGGTTGTGTACAGACTTGAGTTTAACAGCTGCAGGGTGAGTGTGATGTTTGCCTATAACATCAAAGCTCTTGTATCTTCCTTTTACAGATTACAGAACCCTGTAACGCCATATGATTTACCTGTTCTAGTCACACTTCTTTTTTTTAATGCTTTCTATGTAATAAGGATTTCAAAATTTTCGAAAAACATGGATAAAAAGGTATGATTCTTGCCCACAGAGTTGAAGAATTTTGTTGGAGGGGAGAGAAATGCAAACAACTAAAATGAAATAGTTATTTCATGAAAGAGAATGCATAGTAAAATGGTTGATGGGAAAGTACAGTAGAGTAAAACCTCTGCAGGTTTTGGGAAGTCAGAGAACACAGGCAAAGCTGGAACTTGAAAGATGAAGACTGCTACAGACAACCAGAAGACAAGTACTCTTGGGAAAGGGAGAGAAATACCGAACCATCAGAGCCCTAAGTGTCTGGGTAACCCCAAGTATTTCAGTATTGCTGGAGTGGACAGCGAGAGGCAGAGTGGGTAAGTATGATATCCAGGCTGGATACTGGTATGGAGGACACTTTAATAGTTCAGGGGAGACATAATGAGAGTTGGAACCGATGTTGAGGAAACAGTGATTAAGTTGTTGGAATGGGTGCAGTGACATTTAGGAAGCAGAATCAAAAGGACTTGCCAAGTGACAGAAGTAGGAGCTGGGGAGAATTGCAGGCAATGATACCATTTACGGGACATGGAATAAAGAAAAAGCAAAGAGATAAGGAATGGAAGGAGGGGAAACATCAGTGGTACACATCATGTGTGGGTAGGGTAGGAAAGAGAGCAGTTCAGACACGGACAAATTAACAAGGAACTCTGGAGAAAAGTGAGTCCACATTAGTTATTTGGTGTCATCACCTCATATGTGGTAGTAGAAGGCATGAATACAATGAGACCATATATGGTGGAATCTGGAACTTTGATACTTAAGACTAAGGAAGGGGGGGGCCGTTGACAGAGACTGAGAAGAACCGGTCAGAGAGGTAAGACAAACTGGGAAAGGAAATCAAGAAAGGACAAGTCTGCAGAAAGGAGAGATCAATAGCGACAAATACGGCCAAGGCCATGAAGAGAAGAGATCATTCTGACTAGCAGGTTCCAGGGACCACGCGGGTGATTTTTAGTGGAGCAATGCGGACAGAGACCAAACTACAGTCAAGAGGTCACTGAGTGGGTGACAAAGTCAAGCTATTCTAAAGGTATGGTTGAGAAAGAGCCACCTACATAAGAAAGAAGTTAGAGAGGAAAGTCAACTACAGAAGGGTATTTTTTTAAGTTGGGAAAGACTTGAGTAGGTTTATATACTGAGGACCAAAAGCCAATGTCAGGCAAGAAGTTAAAAATAGAACACACAGAGAAGAGAGATGATGAAGCAGGGTTTCTGAGGAGGAGAAAGGGTTGGGGGTCAGGGGGACTGCTGGATCAGTGCAGCTTGAACAGGCAGAGACAGCTCATCCCCGAAGCAGTAAGAGAGAAGACATGGATGTAGACATAGGTAACTTGCGTGGATGGGCAGAAAGGGAGCACATGTGTGATAGCTGGTGTTTCCTCCATGAACTCGGAAACAAGATGGCCAGAGAGAAGACGACTAAGAAGGGGTTGCAGGCTGGTGGAGGGTGAAGGTATGGCACAGGTATGCACAGGCCAAGAAAACTGCTGTATAGTGACTAAGGATATAGATGGACAAGTTTATCATGAATTTATTCTGTAATGATATGTAACTGTGTTAGGACAATGGTTCTCAACGGGGGTGATTCTGCCTATGCCCCAGGAGAAACTGGGCAATGGCAGGCATTTTTGATGGGTCATGAACTGGGGATGGGGGGGATGGGAGAAGAGGTGCGCTACTGGTATCTGGTGAGTGGAGGCCAAGGGTGCTACTTCAAATCCTACAATGCACAGAACAGTCTTCACAACAAACAAGTACCAAGCCCCAAATGTCAATAATGCCAACGTTAAGAATCCTGCTCCAAGAGAAGAGGTGGTAGGGAACTGGGCGAAATTCTAGCTAGGGCTTGTGCTATGCAAGCAAGGCAGAATAAGCAAAGGGTCCCATGTAGGTAGTACAGTTCCTGAAGTGAAGCCCAGGGGAGCCTGGATTAGAAAGGAAGGATGTGAGTTCAGAAGCTGGCAGGCAATGCTTAGAAAACCGAACTGTCAAGGAGCTATAGAGCTAACAATGACGTTAAATGAAGTCAGGTGTAAGGGGGTGAAAGATCTAGAAGTATACAAGAGCCCGAGATATAAGAGTTTATGACCTAGTGAGGGACCCAAAAGGTGTATAGGTAGCTAGGCTGAGGCAGAAAGGATAAAAAAATAATTTCTTAAATAAGATATCTGCTTATGGTTCGAGCTGGCACTGCTCTCAGAAAGGAACAGACTCAATCAGAGCCCTAAAAGGGTATAGCGTGTCATCCCTTTCACCTGCGCATCACAAGCTGCTTTGTAGAGTTCCAGTTTCTTCAGCAGGTCCTCATTTTCTTCCTCACACTTGGCCATCTTCTTTTGGTAATATTCCAGAAGCTCCTGAGAAGGGCAGAGGACAGCCAGACGATCTTCCGTGGAAGGCAAAGGAGTCGACTCCATTGAATCCAAGAAAGACATTCTCTTCCACTTGGTGGGACCACTGAAGCCACAGGGAACATCGTGTTTGGAGACAGTCGTTGGCCTGTGAGAAATCAAACAGGACATAGTCATTCAACGATGTGAACAGTTATGAGACACTGTAATTTCTTAAAAAAAAATGTTTATGTTCTTGAAGTGCCATAATTAAGGTGCTCATAAACCTTCGAAGTTTGATGTTTCCAAGTATTAAAGGCTTACAGCTAGATTCAAAATACATGTTAAAAGAGTAAAAAGATCATTAAAAATGAAATATTACCCAAGCAAGACCCGGTAATAATCGAAAATTTAATGCTATTAAGACACAGAGCCAAAGAACACATTCCACTGCTGGTGGAGTCTAACTTGACACTACATAGAGTAATTGGCAGAATCTAGTAAAACCGCTATCCCTCTGTCCTAGAGAAACTCATGCATATGTGTACAAGGCAACACACATGAAAATGTTGGTAGCAACATTATTTGTAATAACAAAACCGGTAAACCTTCCAGACATCCACTCAATAGGGTCATGGATGAATTGTGGTATATTTATATAAATGGAACATTACTCAAAGTCATTAGAAACAATGGATTAGAGATATCCAAATATCAATGAATCATTCAAATAACATTAAGCGGTAAAAAGTAAGTAGATGCATATGTAGAAGATATTACCATTTAAGAATGGAACTTGCCAAATGAAACTGTTTTTAGGAACAGGTACATGTAAGTGGCAAAATTATTAAGAAAGGAAATGACAAATGTAAGATTCAGGATTAGAAGATATAGCCTTAGTTAGTAACCACACAATCACACCAGCATCAGAACGTTTAAATCACGCAGACCAAGACTAGACAAGACCAGAGGCTAATGAAAGGCTAGGCAAGAAGTTCCATTTGTTTGTTTTTAGCAAACAAGAGCGTTCAGCTGAAACAATGCCAAGTCAGAAAATACGTGGTGTGGAAGTAGAAAAACCCTGTGAAAATTAATCCACTTTGGCTAACTCCCTGCAGAGACTTTATACTGGATTCCCAAAGCTGTATTTAACAATGGAGATGGTCATCACCTTTAATAAGAGTGTATAGAAGAGATATTAAAATTTACTTTCAGCTAGCACGAAGGGGGGAAAAAAAATCCTACAGTTTTCTCAATAACTAAAAGCTCGTGACAGAAATGTTCTTTTACTTAATGTTTCATGTCTTCAAAGGGAAGTACTCTGGGAAATAGACCAGTGGATGAACTAAGAGGTCCTGCTGAGCTTTTGCAGTGGAAAGTTGTTGTGAAGAGGATGAGGAGGAGGATGTCTGTTGCGTGAGAAGCAGAGGGCAGAACCAGAATTAAAAGTCCCCTGCTTATGCATGCTGGTTGTCTCCTCTGTAACCCAGGATCCACGGGCACTATACCAGGCCCATTCAAACTGCCTGGATTCGGGTATCAACATTTAATATGTCCCAGTTTTGAATCCTAATGGCACTTAATAAGAATAGATAAATGACATGTAATATAGTTCAAATCCAGAGGTTGGAAACATGCTTCTAAAACCTTTCTAGTTTCTCAACTAACTTATGCTTCTGGCTACAGAACTCTTGATTCTTTAACAACTCGCAAATAGGCAAATGTCTTACTTTCTGCAGACGGGGGTACGCACTGGGGTAAAGTTCATGCTGTCCTCTTCACACCTGTCAAATACACAAAAATTCAGAATGAAGGGTCAGAAACAGACCAAAAAAACAAAAACAAAAACAAAAACAAAAAAACAAAAACAACAGTACAGGATACACAGGTTCCATTTCCACCATCACATGCTGGTGAGAATGTGATGCTCTACAATGTAGGATTCTTTAAAGTGGTTCCAAATCCTGAAAATCTATGACTTTTGAATCTTCATAAGGCATCTATCATTACTATTTTTGAATAAAATCATCACGGCATCTAATGTTTGGATGAAGAAGCACACACAAAAGAAAAGCCTCCTTAACATGGAGGTTGTCTGCAGCAATGCAAAACGAATTGACAGTCCTTTTGCTGAAAGAGGAAGGAGATGCAGAAATGTTCCTAACAAGGGACGGTAAATGAAAATTAATTTAATTACACTAAATTTAAAATAAATACAAAGCCACTGACATCTGGTGAACTTTATTGTTTCATTTTAGAGAAAGAAAAAAATTACTTTCAAGCTTTGTAAGGTCCACTTACAATCTCCATTCCAATTGCTAACGTGGGGCTTGGGATCCTCTATTTGAATAATTTTTTTTTTTTTTTTTTAAAGATTTTATTTATTTATTTGAAAGACGGAGATCACAAGTAGGCAGAGAGGCAGGCAGAGAGAGAGAGAGAGAGGGAAGCAGGCTTCCTGCGGAGCAGGGAGCCCGATGCAGGGCTCGATCCCAGGACCCTGAGATCATGACCCGAGCCAAAGGCAGCAGCCAAAACCACTGAGCCACCCAGGCGCCCCTCTCTATTTGAATAATCTTATCACAGAAATTTTCATGAAGATAACCTCATGGTCAGGGAGGGAACAGAAGAGAAGGAGAGAAGGGGGAGAGAAGAGGAGAAGAAAGGGAGAGGAAGGAGGAGAGAAGGAGGGATGGAAGGGGAGAGTTTATTTTATTAGCTTTGGGGAATGCTGGCTTATCAAGCATGCTTTGTCAACCCATTCTGATCTTGGGCATGATGATGTAATATTCTGTTCTTGTGCTCTTTTAATCTGTATGTATCTGTTTATAATCTTCAGTCCTTTGGAGAAGAATTTCATGAACAAGAGTGAAGAGACCATCACTCTTGTTAATTCTAGATCATTTTCCCGCTTGGAACCCCAGAATGCCTCTGCACCTCCTCCTTAAAACCTTTCTTCATTTGCCTTCTAGGACACCAGAGGTTCCTGGTTTTCTTTCTTCTTCACTGGTCATTAATTTTCAGTTACTGCCTTCTTTTTATAGGGCCTTGGTGACTGTATAAAGTGTCAGTTTTAGGGGCAACTGGGTGGCTCAGCCAGTTAAGTGTCTGCCTTCGACTCAGGTCATGACCCTGGAGTCCTGGGATTAAACCCCACGTCAGGTTCCCTGCTTAGCGGGGAGCCTGCTTCTCCCCCCCCCTCCCTCTGTCCTATCCCTCCCCTAACTCGTGAACTCTCTCTCAAACGAATAAATAAAAAATCCTTAAAAAAAAAAAAGTATCATTCTTAAATACCACATACACACTAATGGTTTTCAAATTCCTACCTCCAGGGCTGACTCTGGCCTCCACTCCACTCATACCTATCTCATTGCCCTATTTCTTATCTCCACTTGGATGTCTAACAGGTCTCTCAAGCTTCCCAAGTCCAAAACCAAGTTCCTGATAAACACCTACCACCAAAACCTGCTCTTCTCTCACAATTCTACATTCCAGTAATTACTACCTCTATCTTGGCAATTGCTTATGACCAAAAACCTTGGAGAAATTTTATTCCTCTTGTCCTACATGCTATGCTCAATCCAAGAGCAAATCCCCTTAGCTCTACCACGAAAATATCCAGAATCAGACAGTGGCTTATGCCCATGCTGCCCTGGTCCAACTCACTACAATCTCTTGCTTGGAGGACTAAAATAGCCTCTTTATCGGGTCTCTTTGCTTCCACTTTCAAATTCAGCCCTTGCAGTCTATTTTCAACACAGCAGTTTGATTATCTAAAATGTTAAGTCAAGGGAGGCCTGGGTTCAGTCACTTAAGCATCTGCCTTCGACTCAGGTCATGATCCCAGGGTTCTGGGATGGAGTCCCACATCCGGCTCCCTGTTCAGCGGGAAGCCTGCTTCTCCCTCTCCCACTCCCCCTGCTGTGTTCCCTCTCTCGCTGTGTCTGTCAAATAAATAAAGAAAATATTTTCAAAAATTAAAAAATAAAAAATAAGTAAAATGTAAGTCAAAACACAAAATTCCTCTGCTCAAAAGCCTCCTACGACTTTTAATTTCAGTCAGAAAGCCAGTCTTTAAAATGGCTTCCAAGGTCCTACATGATCTGGCTACCCCAGGACTCTGTGGCTTCACCTAGAACTCTCCCCGTGCTCAATGTGCCACCAATGCTGGCCTCTGCTGTTCTTCAAACACGCCAGATAAACCTTTACCTCAGACTTCCACCTTCTACATCATTTATGATGTTCTTTTCCCATTTACCTATATATGGCTTTCTCCCTCTCCTTGAGGGTTTTAATGTCGCCTTCTTGGTGAAGTCTTCTCTGACCTTCTGGCATCCCCTTACCTACCTTCTCTGCTTCACTTTTATGTCACTAACATAACTAGAAAATCAGTTTCTGCTTCTGTCATTCCATTAGCTTCCTTCTGCCCACCAACCCTTCAAGCATGCCATCTCTTTTTCTCATTCTCTCCTTTAAAATGACTACTCTCCTCCTTTAAACTCACTTCCTTCCACAAAGCTTCTTCAAACTGGGTGAATTTGTCTCTTGTAAAAAACAACCTAGAAAATAAAAATGGTAATTGGGTTGGGATGGTAGGATTATGGGCAACATTTTTTTTAACAGCTTTATAGAGATATAATTAGATAATTCACATTCCATAAAACTCAAAGTGTACAATTCAATGATTTTAGTATACTCAGATACGTGCAACCCTCACAATTACAGAACATTTTCATCACTTCAAGAAATCCTATAACCTTTAGCCATCAGCCCTGTGTTCCACCTCCCCCCAAGCCCTAAGCAACTACTAATCTACTTTCTATTACTTTTTTTTCTTTTTTAAGATTTTATTTATTTTTTGACAGGAGAAAGATCACAAGTAGGCAGAGAGGCAGGCAGAGAGAGAGGGGGAAGCAGGCTCCCTGCTGCACAGAGAGCCCAGTGCAGGGTTCAATGCCAGGACACTGAGATCATGACCTGAGCTGAAGGCAGAGGCTTAATCCACTGAGCCACCCAGGTGCCCTACTTTCTATTTTTATAGAGCTCCTTAATTTGGACTTCCATAAGAATGAGATCATATAGTATGTGGTCCTTTTGTGGCTGGCTATGACGGATTTCTTTCACTTAGCATGAGGTTTTCAAGGTTCATCCATGTTGTAGCAGGTGTTATATATATATATATATATATATATGAATAAATAGTATTCCTATATATGGCCAAATAATATTCCCTTTTATAAATACAGGTGACATCTTAAAGATGAATGTCACTGTTCCTCAACTATTTAAGAGTAACTTGGAACTTTTTCTTTTTTTTAAATAATCTTTTGAGTCATTTGTTTGTTTGTTTTTAAAGTAATCTCTATGCCCAATGTGGGGCTCAAACTCAAGACCCCAAGATCAAGAGTTGCATGCTCAGGCCCCTGGGTGGATCAGTGGGTTGGCCAGCCAACTTTTGCTTTTGGCTTGGATTATGATCTCAGGGTCCTGGGATTGAGCCCTGAGTCAGGCTCCATGCTCTGCGGGAAGTCTGCTCAAGGATTCTCTCTCTCCCTTTCCCACTGTTTGTGCAAGCTCTTCCTCTCTCAAATAAATAAATAAATCTTAAAAAAAAAAAAAAAAAAAGAGTTGCATGCTCAACCAACTAAGCCAGCCAGGCACCGCAGAATATCTTGGAACTTTTAAAGAGCCTTCTAAGAACCTGTAACTTCTCTTCTTCCTTATAGTAACTGTCCTCATTCCTTCTCTTGCCTGTGACTACTGCAGGTCAACAAAACGGTATCTACATTCAAATCTCATTTAGTTTTATAAACCTCTCACAGTCTGTCTTCTACAACATCTGGAAGGCAGCTATGCTCACCACTATACTACCAACGCCTACTATAACATCCGAATTGAAGTTATTTTCTTGGTCATTAGACACCCAAATGAATGAATTCAGCTGCTTTCTTGGTTTTCCATCCTCCACCCAGCAAGTCACTCCTCGATTTATTTATTTATTTATTTTAAAAAGATTTTTATTTATGTATTTATTTGAAAGAGAGAATACACAGGGAGATGGAGTAGCAGGTTCCCCACTGAGCAAGGAGCCCGATGTGGGACTCGATCCCAGGACCCTGGGATCATGACCTGAGCCAAAGGCAGGCACCCAACCCACTGAGCCACCCAGGCATCCCCACTCCTCAATTTATATGCTTACTTTGATAGTACTGATCACCTTTTTAAAAATACTGTAGTTCAGGGACACCTGGGTGGCTCAGTTGGTTAAGCGGCTGCCTTTGGCTCAGGTCATGATCCCAGCGTCCTGGGATCGAGTCCCACATAGGGCTCCTTGCTTGGCAGGGAGCCTGCTTCTCCCTCTGCCTCTGCTGCCACTCTGCCTTCCTGTGCTCGCTTGCATGCGCTCTCTCACTTTCTCTGGCAAATAAATAAAATCTTTTAAAAAAATTTTGTAGATCAGAGCTTGGGCTCTGAAATCAAAAAGGCTTGGCTTTCAGTCAAAGCTCTTTTCCTTATTAGATGTGTGATGAGGCAAGTTACTTCACCTCTCTACACTCGAATTACTTATTAAAAGAGAGGGAGAATAGCATTTATAATAGGTTGGTGTAAGAATTAAATGAAATAATAAATAAAAGGGCTGAGCAGTGTCTGACACGCCAGTGCTCAATAAATGGAGATCATTACTATTTTTACTGATAATTTTCCTCTCTTGGTTCAAAAGGTTCTGTCTTCAGCTTTCTTTTCTACTTCCTCTAATCACTTCTGTGGGAACATCATTATTCTCACTGCGTTTATGACTACCTCATTATCTAAAACACTCCCTGGCACAGAGTAATAATTATCATTGAATAAACAAATGACATCTTTCAATATTCGGATTTGAATTTTCAATTATACACCCCCACAACAACTCTTGTCAAGTATTTTTTATTATTCCTTAGTTCTACAAATGAGGAAATTGAGGGCTTAGACTATCCTGGAATGAGGGAATATTGGAACGCATTTCCAGGACCTCCAAATTCTACACCCCGTTTACATTTCATCCCGCTGTTGACTCCCTCTTGCTATGGCTCCCCAATCCTCCAACACCCCCCTGAAACCTTTCACTTTGCACGTCCTAACTTCCCTCTTCCGGTCCCCGCACCTACTTCTCCCTCGCTAAGTATTTTTTTAGTCTATGGCCCCATTCCCCAATCCCAGCATCCTAAACCTAAAACTCTGTACTCACGCCACAGTAAGCCTCCGAGTCAGAAACCCCAACCGAAAAACAAAACTTAAATCCGGTAGCGAAGCGGCGCCACTGAGTGTGCACGAATCTGTCCAATCGTCCACGAGTTTACACGACCCTTTGGATTGCGCACCAATAGGAAGGCTATTCACACAGAGACACGCCCCCCCGTTCCCCGCCCTTTCTCGCTACGGGCCTAACCGCGCAGAGATCGCCGGGAAGTGTAGTTTTACTTCTGCACAGAGCTTTCCCTGTTGGAGGATGTAAACCGATTGCCGCCCAGGCCATTTCAGTACTGGCAGGGTGCTGTTTGGGGTCAGAACGCACTAGTTCTGGGCACACCCAGTTTAAGCTTGCTCAACTACTTTCTTTTCATGAAAAATTATGCAGGCACGCGATGCATAATTATGGAATAGATCACAGGATTACTATATGTTGCAATTTATAAGCTTATATTAAAGTGAATTTTCCAAGAAAATAGTTTCTTTTTCAATGACCTAGTTGCCTAGAGCCAAGATAGGACCTGTGGTTCACTTTCTACAGAGAATTATGTATATAATGCTACTAATTTTGTCAGATAGCAGACACTACTTCCTTTTCCTGAAATTTGTGAAAGACTGGCTTTAATCATATTAAGCTAGTTCAAAATCAATTGTAGTCAGGCACCTGGGTGGTTCAGTAGTTAAGCATCTGCCTTCGGCTCAGGTCATGGCCCCAGGGTCCTGGGATCCAGCCCTACATGGGGCTCCCTGCTCTGCAGGAAGCCTGCTTCTCCCTCTCCCACTCCCCCTGCCTGTGCTCCCTCTCTCACTGTGTCTCTCACTGTCAAATAAATTTTAAAAATCTTAAAAAAAAAAATCAATTGTAGTCTCATCTTTCCAGAAGAGCAAGGTGTAGGGGTAGGGTAAAGGCACTTCATCTCAGAGCTGCAGCTACTGCTGTGGAAAAGCTGGGACTTCTCACTGGTGTCACTTGACGTCTTCTAATTTACTTTTTTCTGTCTTGTGATTTCTTATGATTTTTCTCTGTTAGTTACATCAAGTTCTTCCCAGACATTAAAAAAAAAAAATTAGATCTTCCCAGACATATGAACTCAGTATTTTTGCCTCTCTTTTGGGCCTTACATTTTAAAAAAGCAAAACAAAACCATGGTGATCTTATTTTCATACCAGCTCTTATATATTATATATTCTATAAGATATTCTATCTATTTCTACTCTGTGTCTACTTACCTTTCACTTGGGCTACTACAATAGGTTTCAAACTGGTGTTTTTTCCTTCTCCAATCCATTCATAAAAGGTGATTTTTTTTTTTTTTAAAGCACACTTCTGAACATGTCACACTCCTGCTCATAAATTTTTGGTGACTCCCTAAGAGTAGAGAATAAGTCCAGATAGTAATATGGCATTCAAATACTGGCACATTCTGACCCTACTTATCTCTATTATATAATAATTAACTGGTTATTTTCTGAGTGTAGTATGGACTTCCTAGTTTTGGTGCACACCCTTCCTTTTATCTGGATTGACCCTCTCCAGGAATCTTTACCCATAAACTTCCGGTGAAGGCCAGCACAAATACCATCTCCTTTACTGGAAGTAATCCTTTCAGTTTTGATACTCATTTAGCAATTCGTCAACTTATTTTTACTACATAGCTTCTGTTCAGATGTCATCAATCTTGAGTCCTTCTCTGACTATCCTAGCCTCCCTTACCATCCTTTCACTCCCTGCCTTCTCTGCTTTCACAAGATCTTATCAGCACCTAAAATCATATTTATTGGCTTGTGCCTATTATCTTGAATCCCCTCAAGTTCTATGTCTTTTTGTTGTTGTTCGTGTCATATATCCAGCATCTGGAAGAGTGCGTGGCACAAAGCAGATGCTCAAAAGTTGTAGCCAAATGAATAAATGCATGTGTAACATTTTTCCCTACACATGTATTGCCTCTCCTGTTGAATTGCTCTTCTTCTTCCACTCTATGCCAAGGTTAATATGTCACCATTCATTCAAATGCCAAAGGGTTATCCTCAGCGCCCCCTCCTCTCTCTCACAACCAACCACCTAACATCGAACTGATTTTTTTTCTTTAAAGATTTTATTTATTTATTTGACAGACAGAGATCACAAGTCAGCAGAGAGGCAGGCAGAGAGAAGAGGAAGCAGGCTCCTTGCTGAACAGAGAGCCTGATGTGGGGCTCGATCCCAGGACCCTGGGACCATGACCTGAGCAGAAGGCAGAGGCTTTAACCCACTGAGTCACCCAGGCACCCCTGATTTTTTTGTTTTCTTTAAAACACTCTGTTGGCAGAGGATCAATCAAGAACAACACCTGAAGATTTGGAGGCTGCAATGATAATTCATGCGAAGGAAAAGGCCTAACTAAACAAGGAAGGCAATGATGGGAATATGAAGAGGAAAATGGGAGATATTTAAAAGTTCCAACTGACTGGATCCAGGACAGGGATACTAGCTGGAGTAGCTGACATTAATCAGAATGGGAAATACAAGGAGCACCTGGTTAGGTCAGTTGGTGGAGAGTGCAACTCTTGATCTTGGGGTTGTAAGTTTGAGCCACATGTTGGGTGTAGGGATCACTTAAAAATAAAATCTAAAAAAAAAAAAAAAAAAAAAGAAAGAAAGAAGGAAAAAAAGAAAGAAAGAAGAGAAAAGAATAGGAAATACAAGAAGAAGAATATGTACGGAGACTATGAGAAGAACAGCCTGGCAAACTCTTACTTGGTATATTCTCCTGCTCTCAGGGGCGCCTGGGTGGTGCAGTTGGTTAACCATCTGACTCTTGGTTTCCACTCAGGTTGTGATCTCAGGTTTGTGAGATCAAGCCCATGTCAGTCTCTGCACTCAGCAGGGAGTCTGCTTGAGACTCTCTCTCCCTCTCCCTCTGCCCCTCCCCCTGGTCACATGTGTGTGCACTTGAGCTCTTCTCTCATAAAATAAATATATTTTTTTAAACTGTATGGTCTCTTACCTTATTTGAGCCCTCAGAAGCAAAGAACAACACTTCTCAGGAAACATTTGCTCCTTCCCCTATTTCCCACAGTATTATGTGGGAATATATAATATTACGCCCATTTTGGGCTTTCACAATTTGCTTTAAGCCCTTAAGGAAACTCTCCTAACTTTCTCTTTGTGTCCCAAAGTCACCAACTGCTTTAACTTCTTGCCTTCTCACTCACTTACTTAACAGCACTGTACTTGTACTTGCTTCCTTCCCCCCTGCTTCAGAGGAAGGGGTAACCCTGTTCCCATCATGTGCTAGTTTCTTCATCTCTTTAGGGACTTCCATTTTTCTCTTATTATCTTCAACCACCTGTTCTCCATTAGTTCTTCCTTCTCAGTACTGAGACCCACTTGTCTGTACTAGTTTCTGAAGACTTTCTTCCATTCTCTTTCAGGAACTTCCATCTTCCTGGTGCCCAACCTTTCCTCCACAGCCAAGAACCTTGAGTCTATGCTTTGCTTCTTTTCTTACCTCCCATTCACTTCTCAACTTCCAGAATTTAAGCACAACCCAGGAAGGAAAGACAGTAAAGGACTTTATAAACTGAAAAATACTTTATATTATTAAATTTTATTTTTTTTATGTAATCTCTAATCATGGAGCTCAAACTCACACCCCTAAGATCAAGAGTTGCATGATCTTCCAACTGAACCAGCCAGGCACCCCACATTATGTTATTTTAGGAGTGATTACAAGATATTCTTGGAAGGATATTCATGGTTTTAACTGCTGAAAAGAACAATTTAACAATGCATCAAAGTTAATTGATAATCTTGTACCTTGCCTTACAGCAATCCTTTATCTGTTAAGTACAAAAGAATAGATGATTAAGAATCCATTAAAGGTCATATAAGTCATATTCAAATAAATAATAAATAATTCAAATAAATAAATATTTTGGGCAAAACAAACCGTGGGTACTTTGAGGGAACACAGACATAGACTAAAGAAGTGTGTACAAATAATCTGATGGAGAGTAGTTGTTGATACTTGAATTAAGGAAGGACAATAGAGTGTGATAATTTATAAGTAGTTTCTTCTTAAAGCAGGTCTCTTTTGGCTCTTTCATTATTTATGTTAATTCAAATGATAGGATAAACCAGCAGTCCCCAAAGTCTGGTCAAAAGATCTTGTTTGTCCCCAGATCCATGTTGGTCCCTGAGATACTTTCTGAAGGTCTTCAAGTCAAAATTTTCATATTAATACTAAGATGTTAATTGGGTTTTTTGTTGTTGTTGTTTTTTTACCAGTGACATTAGCACTGATAGTGCAAAAGCAGTGATGGGTAAGACTTGGTTCTTTAGTGACACCAAACTGTACTTGCAACCATTGTCTTCATTATACACAGTAATGGTTTAAAAAAAAAAGCCAGTTTCATTTAAGATTGCCCATGATGAGGCAGTAAAAGTGATTAGTTTTAATAAACCATGGCTCTGGAACATGTCTTTTTAATAGTCTGTGTGCTGAAATAGGAAGTACAAATAAAGGAGTTCCATTGCAAAGAGAAGCAGGAGGGTTTCCTCAAGGAAAAGGACTTACAAGCTAAACTAGCTACTTTTTTCATGGATTGCCGGAGAGTCTAACAGATAAATGATGTCTATTTTGATCTTGATATGTGACATTTTTTTGAAAATGAACAATGTGAGCCCATTTATTCAAGGGAAACAACTGATGGAATTTGTTGACAATGAAAATTTGAGCTTTAAATGAAAATTATTTTTTGGAAAACTTGTTTCTCTTACTCTGAGTTTGACAGCCTCCCAGTTTTCTGAGATCATCAGTGGTGATATTGTCATGATTTTTAAATATTATATAATTATGTGCATCAACATTGGGAAGACCTGTATAACTCAGTTATAATATTGAACTAATATTTTCAAAACCATCAATGCGCGATATTACTAAGTCAGGATTGATTTAAAAACCTATTCAAGGGTCACCCGGATGGCTCAGTCAGTTAATCGGCTGCCTTTGGCTCAGGTCATATTCCAGCATCCTGAGTCCCATAACGGGGTCCTTGCTACGCAGGGAGTGTGCATCTCCCTCTGCCTCTGCCTGCCACTCTGTCTACCTGTGCTCTCTCTGTCTCTCTGACAAATAAATAAATAAAATCTTTAAAAATACATAAATAAATAAATAAGTAAGCCCATTCAAGGTCAATGTTGATTGCCATTTTAATGTAACAGAGTTCAAAAGTTCATGGATAAAGTTTTAGATTCTACATTGCTAGTCTTTAAGAAATTACAATTATCTGAAAAAGCCGAATTTTGGAAAAATACTATTTCCTTTCCTATTACATATCTATGTGATGCTGTTTTTTCATGTCTTTCAACCCAAACAACATATCATAGAAAATTGAGTGCAGAAACATGTATAAGAATCCAGCTTGATCCCACAAAGCCAAATATTAAAAAGTTTTTTTAAAAAATGTAAACCAAAGCCACTATCATTAAATGTCTTTTGGAAAATATTCTTATTATATATAAAAATATATTTATATCAACATATGTGATGATTTGGGGATGAAATTAGTGTTTAATCATTGAACTTTGAGTAAAGCAGATTTTTCTTCATAATGTAGGGGGACCCCATCTCATCAGCTGGAATAGAACAAAAATCCAGGGGGCGCTTGCGTGGCTCAGTTGGTTGAGCGACTGCCTTCAGCTCAGGTCATGATCCTGGACTTCCAAGATCTAGTCCCACATCGGGCTCCCAGCTCCCTGGGGAGTCCGCTTCTCCCTCTGACCTCCTCCTCTCTCATGCTCTCTCTCACTCATTCTCTCTCAAATAAATAAAAAAAATCTTAAAAAAAGAAAGAAAGAAAGAAAGAAAAGAACAAAAACCCAGCCTTCCCAAGTAAGACAGAATTCTCCTTCAGAGTGCCTTCAGAATTCATCTGTATAATCATCAGCTTCTCTGGGACTCCAGCCTGCTAGCCCACACTGCAGATTTTGGACTTGCTAGCCTCCATAATTGGGTGAGCTAATTCCTCATACTAACTTTCTCTTCATATACACACATTCTGTTGGTCCTATTTCTTTGGAGAAAGTTGACCAATACGACATGTAATGAGTTTATTATTTTTATTTTTAAATGAGTAAATATTTTAAACACTTCTTAGTTTTAATTTCTAATATAGTAAATATCCATGTATACCAAGACGTTTTGGGGGTTCTCAATAATTCTTAATAAAAGTGGTCCTGAAACTTGGGGTGCCTGGGTGGCTCAGTTGGTTGAGTGACTGCCTTTGGCTCAAGTCATGATCCTGGAGTCCAGGAATCGAGTCCCACATCAGGTTCCCAGCTCCATGGGGAGTCTGTTTCTCCCTCTGACCTCCCCTCTCATGCTCTCTCACTCTGTCTCTCTCTCCCTCAAATAAATAAATAAAATCTTTAAAAAAAAAAAAAAAAGTGGTCCTGAGACCAAAATTTGGACCAAAAAGTTTGAGAACCACTGGTAAAAACTGTATTTGAAACAAAATAGCTTTTCCTTTAAAATTCAATAATTTTGACTGTTGGATCTCTGAAATTAGCCTTCCCTCTATTAGTCCGAATTTATGAACTTTTGTAATGTGTGTGTGTTTTTTTTTAATTCAGAGATCACAGCCTAGCTAAATGATTATTAGAGTTGGGTGTTCGTTTTATCCACTTCTAATGCTAAGGACAGCAAATTTTAGATAACACCTAATACTTTAATATTATTTAATTTCTTTCTCAAACGTTTTTAGGAACTGCTTAGGTAATGCAAATAGCACTTTTAAACTCCAGAGAAACCGAACTGTTCTGCCCAGAGACCTAACTAAATACTACGAACAGTCAATTTAACAGCCTCTATGCAGAAAGCCCTCATAGGAGCTGATTAAACACAAGTCTGAGATCTTTACGATATTGATGCTTAAAGGGATGGGCATGAGGGGATGAGAGTCGCTTCACTTTCCTTTCCTGAGGGGAGCATCAGAATCTCCTGTGGGAGAAACTGGAGGAGTTTTTTTTCCCCATCCCGGTGGAGATTTATTCACTGCCCTTCTCTTATAGACTCATTGCTTAAGGGACTGTTATAGATTACTTGGGCATATCAAAGTAAAGACATGATTGAGGATAATTTTTCTGTGATTTTATATTCTAGAGAGACAATTTAAAATAAAGTACTTGGTAAGTATAACTCAAAAGACTAAAAGGAAATAAAGAGAAACAAAGCTTTTAGGAGTTGTGCTTATTCTGAGGGTCAGTCATGGCTTTGTTGTTCTATTAGTAATATGAAAGCAAAACCATTATACTTTAATTACATATTTAATGATTATTTCAGTGTTACTTTACTTAGAGTTTCATTATTTCTCTTTTTTGGTTAATAATCTGGATTTTTGGGTTTAAATAGTACAAAATCTGACTTTGACGTGAATCATTATGATTGTATGCAATTAATTACAATGTGATATTATTGTTTTTCCCATGAAAACACTTAGCCTGTTTCACCGCCCTATTGAATCTGGGCTAGCCTTATGATTTGCTTTGACCAACAGAATATGACAGAAGTGATCTTGTATACTTTGGAGCCTAGGACTTAGGCCCAGCCTTCTACTCTCATACTCTTAGAATGTTTCACCATCCTATGAAAAAGCACAGACTATTCTACCAAGCATGAGCAGTCATGCGGAGAATGGACCCAGCCAACAGCCAGCACCAGCTGCCAGAGATGTGATGAGGCCAATTTGGATCCTCCAACTTCAGTTAAGCTGTCAGATGTCTGTAGCTGCATGAGTGATCCCAGGGAACCATGCAAACAACAGATTTCCAACCCACAAAATTGCAGTAATAGTTTTCATTTTAAGCCACTAAGTTTTTTTAGCCACTAAGTTTTGATGTGGTTTGTTACATAACAAAGACTAACTGAAACAAGTGTTTGTGTGGGGGGCCTGGGTGGCTTAGTGGATTAAGTGTCTGTCTCCGGCTCAGGTCATGATCCCAGGATCCTGGGATTGAGCCCCACATCGGGCTCCCTGTTTAGTGGGGAGTCTACTTTTCCCTCTCCCACTCCCCCTGCTTGTGTTCTCTCTGTCAAATGAATTAATAAAATCTTTTTTTTTAAGTGTGTATGGGGTTTAGACTGGTGGGTGTGAGTAACTGGGTGTGAATTTTTATTGATGCTAAAATCAAGTTAAGGGATATTACATATGCCACACCCTGGTAGAGTCTCAAAATTTGTTATATGTAAACGTAGGATAAGTCAGTGAAACACAAGGTAAATTTATTGGGTGAATCCATCTGCTCATTCAACAGATATTTATTTAGCAAACATTTATTGCATGCCTTTATACACCAGCCACTGTTTTAGGAATGGGGCTACAATGGTCCATAAAACAGACTCTGCACCTGCCTTTGTATAGCTTAAAGTCTGAGGAAAAAAGGCATTTAAGCAATTTCAAAAAAGTCTGATGAGGAAGTACAGGTTGCTGCTGAGTAAATAACTTTCGAGAGTTAGGGAAGGTTTTCCAGAAGCAGTGATATTTGACCTGATAGATGAAAGAGGAGTAGGTCAAGGGCACATAGTGTCTCAGGTAAATGTCTGCCTTCTGCTCGAGTTATGATCTCAGGGTCTTGAGATCAAGCCCCACGCTAGGCACCCAGCTTAGTAGGGAGTCCGCTTGTCCCTCTCCCCCTGCCCCTCACCCCGCCCATGCTCTCTCTCTCTCAAATAAATAAATAAAATCTTTAAAGAAAGAGAGAGAGAGAAAGAGAAGTAGGTCAGAAAGGAGATATATGAAACTGGGGTGGGATCAGGAGAGTAAAACATGTTTCAGACAGAGGAAACATATCTGTGAAGGCTCAGAGATGAGAGAAAGCATGGTGCATTAAAGCCATCACAAAACTCTTGGTGTGGTATATGGAGAAGCATAGCAAGTGAAATTTGGGAGTAAGATGGATTTTAGACAAAGCAATCTGACTACAGAGTAGAATGGGATTGGAGATGGGGGTAAGAACTGAGCTATCATAGTTCAGGTGGGAGAGAACTTAAATTAGGATAGAGATAATGAGAATAGGGAGGCATGGGTGAATTCAAGATTTTTAGGTGACACAGTCTCTAGACTTGACATCTGATTATGCATAGTAAGGGAGCACTAGAGGATTTCTGGCTCAGGCAGCTGAGTAGGTGGATGAAGTCATTCATGGAAACTGGAAACCCTGAAAAAACTGTAGGTACTTGAATTAACCAAGTGGGCTTATCTAGTATCTAGCGAGATGTATTGGTTTGTAACACGAAAGAAAAATCTTGGCTGGAAATACAGTTTTGGGAATCATCAACTATAGTTGGCAATTTAGTTCCTGGGGTAGCTGAGGTTGCCCAGGGAGTATGAGGAAAAGCCCTGGAAAGGAAGTCTTCCTTCCAGTAAATAATACTGGAACTACCACTTCATGGTTTCTTCTTTAATTCTTTCTACGTTATTTGCCCACAATTTGGAGTAAGTGGAGATGTACACTGGCATAGAAATTTTTGACAAGCAGGATCAGAAGGTTGCAATAGCTTTTACAGCATACTGACAAAGGTTTACGGAGCGTGTGGTAGCAGAGTGAAGTGCTTGCTGTTGAGATGACTTGGGATCAATTGCTGGAAAAACAAGGTCAAGAGCGGTTGCTTCCATGTGCACGAAAAGCAATTCCTAGATGATGGCTAAAATCGGCTGGCAGGATTTGGGGGGTTAGATTCGACCTGAACCTGTTGTCATGGAAATGAGGCGGCTATAAATTGGCCGAGTGAGAGTATTCAGTAAGGGAGACTAACAATCAAAAGACTAAAGAAAGAGATTCCGAAAAAGTGAGTTACGTGGAAAGAGACAAGAAGGTTAAAACACGCCGCGGTACCCGGGCAGTGAGATAGTACCGCCTAGGGCTGGCTGAGTTTGTTTTCGTGTCATTTGTACACAAAGGGGAACAGAGCCCTCCTCACCGGAAGCAGAACCTCTGCCCTCTGGGGCATTACACATTCCTCCGCGCCGGAAGAGTGTGTTCCCCCTGAGCTCCGGCTGTTTTCCTCTCAGCGCTCTCTTCCCTAAAGGAACGCTCGTGGAACCTCCGGGGTCTGCCGCTTGAAGCCGTCGGACAGCGCAGAACTTTCGCAGACAAGGAGATTAGGAACCACACCCGGCTGTCGGCAAAGGGAGGAAGAAGGAAGGCCCTACGACGAGACGTCGCGTTGCTGCGGAGGGATTCTGTTTCTGTGGTGGCGGAGGGATTTGACAGTACGTTAACTTCCGGAAAAGTCCTGACCCAGAGAGGAAAAACCCCGAAGGAAACAATAACAAACGAGAAGAGGAAGCGATTGTGGGGTTCCTGTGTTGAGCAGTTCTTGTTCGAGAAGATGAGCTTTGGCCGCTGTCAGGAGACGTGAGAGGGTTCGGAGGGCTTCAGCCAGCCTTTCTCCACCTGTTCCCCGCCTCCTCCCCACCGGGGGGGGCCCTCCGGGTATTGCCATGGCTGGCGTGGGGCCGGGGGGCTACGCGGCGGAGTTTGTGCCACCTCCCGAGTGCCCAGTCTTTGAGCCCAGCTGGGAGGAATTCACGGACCCGCTCAGCTTTATCGGCCGCATCCGGCCTCTGGCGGAAAAAACCGGCATCTGCAAAATCCGACCGCCCAAGGTACCGGAGTCCGAGGAGAGAGGGCAGGGAGAGTGCTTTAGCTTTACTTTTCGGGTCCTTCTGCCCTTTCATATTTACTCTCTTGTTTCTCAACAACTAGAAGCTAAGTTTCTCGATGTTCTTGCCTTGGTTTCTTTTGCAGGCTTTATGTGGTAGGTACATCTGAACGCGAGAGTGGTGTCCCAGGGGCCTTTCCGCCTAGAACGTGGGAGCTGGTACTTCTCTTCTTGATTGTAGGCAGGGGTAACAAAAGACTTCAGGCCTTTCGTTGGCCGAGATGGTGTTTGAAGTGTTAGGGCATGACACGTCCTGCCCTCCTGTACTGTGCTCATTATGGTGCTATAGTAAAAACTGCCCTTGCATTTACTTTTTTCTTTTTATCCAACTTCTGTTAGTGCTTAATTTATTAAATATTTGCAGGCCTCGTCTCGAGGGTAAGGTTTCTTAAACGGTAATCTGAGATCTAGTTGTCCCCTTAGATGGTATTTCCAAACAAGAACCCTAGACTCTGTTGCCGCAATGAAAGAGGCTTCCCAGGGGAAAAGGAAAAGCATTTATTTTAGAATTTGGTGGCTTAAGAGGAATTAGTCAACAATAGAGGTGGAAGAAAACGTTGAATCTTTTGACATAAGAAACCAAGATTAAAAGATTTATGAATTGCAATTATTGCAAATTACTGTTCGCCTGTAGGTTTTTATAATCTCCCGTCTTTAAAGCAAGGAAAGCCAAGACTATGCCTTTGGGGGAATTAGTGCCCCAAGAGGTTGTGTGATTTGCTCAAGGTCAAAGGGTTTTTTTCTTTACCGGTTAAACCAGCATTTTCCAAATGCTATTCTTGGTCCACTTGCACAAGGCTCAACCAGATGCTTGTTAAAATGCAGATCTCTAGGCCCCTTTTCAGACTAGAATAAATTTCTGGATGTGGAAGTTCTAGAATGTGCTTTTCCAGCACGTATTCTCAGATGATGCTTAATGCACATTAAAGTTTGTGAACTATTGCCTTCGGTGCTTCTTAAAGGGACTCCTTGCTTTGTGTTTTGTCTACTAATCTGAATAAAAGGTGAAATACTGTTTTCCGTGTTGCATTTTAAAAAGTGTCTCTCACCACAGATAACCACAAGTGGTGGGCACCCTAGAGAATAAAAAGAGTTTAAGATAGGAGGGAGGAGCAGGAGCTAATTTAGCACCTACAGAGTATTTCACTTAATATTCTTTGAAACCTTAGTGGGTAAATAACATCTCATTTTACAAATGAGACAGGTTTGAATAAGTTACATAACTTATCAAATGTATGATCTTGGGTGAGTGGCAAAGTAGATTTTGAACCTAGATCAGTCTGTTTGATTCTAAAACTCAGACATGCTGCTAAACCTGTTTGTGCTTAATGAATTTGGTTAAGATTTATAAACTGTTAATCACAGGCAAAAGATTAAAAACTGATTGCTATGATAATTGATGGTATATGCATTGCCGTCTTCCTAAAGCTTCATTTAACTGTTTAGCTATCAAAATTACTTAATACTGGCAAAACTTGAAGACTGAAGTTTTTCCTAAACCATGTTTTTATCTCCTGTCTTGCCTTTATGAATTAGAAATTGTACTAGCGTACCTTCAGGTAAAAAAAGTGTGTGTGTGTGTGTGTGTGTGTGTGTGTGTGTGTGTATGCCTTTTATTACTGAAAGATTGAAATAATATAGCTTTTCTTTGTATGTTATGTTATTATTAAAAATAAATCTTATTTATAAGCGCTATTTAATTTCAATATTGGTGAGGTTCTTTGGTTTCCAAAAATAAGAAAAAATTTTTTGACTACTTCCCACATTTTTAGGTAGATTTACTCTTATTTAGGCCAAATCAAAATACGTTTTCTAGAACCCTACTTGAACTGTGCTATCTCATTTCAGTTATACCATGGCTCCAATCTGGAAATTGCCCTTGTTCTGTGGATTTGCTTACTTTTTTTTTTTTTTAATACTTGGATGCTGAGAAACCAGGCTTTGAACAAAACATTTATGTAACATAGACTATGAAGTGCTGTGTCACATTACACATGAACAAAAAAGATTATATATGTATTATATAAGTACTTCAAAAATTATATAAGTACTTGAAAAAATTACTTTTTAATCCTCAGTTTTACCCTTTATAGTTTATTTCAGATTCTGTTTTGTTTTTAATTTGGTAAACTTAGATGTTTGTTAGACACCGTTGTGATACATGAGTTCACTGCATTTCACTTGAGTAATTGGGGAAAACAGACTGGTGCAATTTGAGGAGGATTTATAGATAAAATAATTTTAATAATGGAATATGAGAGATGAGTGATTGAGATAAGTAATACTGAAAATATCTCATCTGAAAAATACTACTCTTTCTGTTTTTACAATGAAAAATACTTAAAAAAAAGTCGACTTCTTTTTATTATGATTTATGGCTATTCATCCCCTTAAACTAAGGGAGTGAATAATGCATTCTTTGCTTATACATCAGTATGTTTAAAAAATATATATATGTATATATTTCTATTTAGGATTGGCAACCTCCATTTGCATGTGAAGTAAAAAGTTTTCGTTTCACTCCCAGAGTCCAGCGCCTGAATGAACTTGAGGTGAGTGTTAGATCAGGATTTCTTCCTCCTGATTCATTTTTTTTTTTTTTTTTTTTTTTAGATTTTATTTTTTTTATTTATTTGACAGAGAGAGAGAGAAGATCACAAGTAGGCAGAGAGAGAGAGAGGGGAAAGCAGGCTCCCTACTGAGAGAGAGCCCAATGCGGGACTTGATCCCAGGACCCTGAGATCATGACCCGAGCTGAAGGCAGAGGCTTAACCCACTGAGCCACTCAGGCGCCCTGCTCCTGATTCATTCTTAATATTGGGCTCTAGCAGAGAACTTGGAGCAACTCATGTACCAGGCTTAGAATTAATGTTAGTTGGGATTGAATGGAAGGAGGTTTCTTCTTTTCCCTTTCCATTTTTTTTTTTCTCCTCTCCCTTCTTCCCTCCCTCCTTTCCTTCCTTCCTTATTAAATAGGATCCACTTCTGGGATGGAGCCCTACATGGGGCTTGAACCCACAACCTTGAGATCAAGACCTGGGCTGAGATCAAATTGTAAAAAATAGTTGTTAACAGTTTTTTTTCACTTAACTGGGACTATGGAAAACTCTCTAGCTATGTGTTTCATAGTGGTAATATCGATTGCTTACCTGCAGAGACCTGGAATTCTTCTTTTAAATTTTGAGATCCTGAAATTCTTTTTTTTTTTTTTTTAAAAGATTATTTATTTATTTATTTGACAGAGAGAGAGAGAGAGATCACAAGTAGGCAGAGAGGCAGGCAGAGAGAGAGAGAGAGAGGAGGAAGCAGGCTCCCTGCTGAGCAGAGAGCCCGATGCGGGACTCGATCCCAGGACCCTGAGATCATGACCTGAGCCGAAGGCAGTGGCTTAACCCACTGAGCCACCCAGGTGCCCTGAGATCCTGAAATTTTAAGTTCTACTTCCTTTAGCACTTATTATTCTACTAAAAATTTTTTTTTTTTTTTAAAGATTTTATTTATTTATTTGACAGAGAGAAATCACAAGTAGGCAGAGAGGCAGGCAGAGAGAGGAGGAAGCAGGCTCCCCGCTGAGCAGAGAGCCCGATGCGGGACTCGATCCCAGGACCCTGAGATCATGACCTGAGCCGAAGGCAGCGGCTTAACCCACTGAGCCACCCAGGCGCCCTATTCTACTAAAATTTTATGTTAATGTCGGAAGATTCTCTCTTGGGGTCTTGGAAGAATATGTTTTAATATTTTATGAAAGGTTTTCAAAGGTTATTTTTAGCTTTAACAGAACTTTTCCAAGACTGTTAATCTGATTTATTAACATGTCTCTTTAAGTATTACTGGTCTCTTTTAAATTTTCTAGATTGAAGTCTATTTAAATATTGCTGTTATACCTCTGCTGGGTTGTTGAAAGATATTTCAGTGTAGTAGAAAAGTGTTTCAGAGTACAAAAGAGAAATCTTAGCTAGCTGAGGCTTAATATGTCATGGTGAAGTTTTTTTTTCCTCTTGATGTTTCTGAGACATTTATTTTCTGGGATTTTAATCCTTTTTTCCCCTTAGTCTCTTGTAATTAGATACATGAAGGATTTTAATATCAGTAGGGTGGAGAATTGGTGTATCTGAGGTAGGCATATTTTCTATGGATGAGATGATAGAATGTTTAGAAACAGAATAATCCAATTTACTACATTTTCTGGTTAGCTAAAAGTTAAGCCAACTATTACCAAAAAATTGCTTTGGTTTATAAAATACAAGAACATTTCTGATATCTTAGAGTGATTTTTGGCCTTAGTGAATAAAGTTTCTTAGAAGTATTTTGCTTCTTGGTTGGACTAAGCAATAATGAGGTCTTTGGATTTCTTTAAAAAAAAAAATGAGTACCTTTGTTAAGTAAAGCTGATTTATATTCAATCATAATTTAATTCCTATTTCTGGTTTATGTTTTCTAAAAATCTTAGGCAATGACCAGAGTGAGACTGGACTTCTTGGATCAATTAGCAAAATTTTGGGAACTCCAAGGATCTACTTTGAAGATTCCAGTGGTGGAGAGAAAAATCCTGGATCTGTATGCTTTGAGCAAGGTGAAGCTTGTACTTGGTTTAGAAATTGGAGCAGGGGGCGGGGGGGGGGGGAGAAATTGGAGCAGAGGCTAATGAATCTATGAAATTAGGAATTTCTAATAAACTTGATGGAAAACATTCCTTCCTGGGCAGGATTTGTGTGTTTGACTATGAAATGTAAATGAAAAATTTTGAAATTATCTTTAAAATTATTTTATAATTTATAGTTAAGATTTAACATATTTAGGGACTCCTGGGTGGCCCAGTGGGTGAAGCTATTGTCTTCAGCTCAGGTCATGATCCCGGGGTCCTAGCATTGAGTTCCACATAGTAGGGAACCTGCTTCTTCCTCTGCCTGCTGCTCCCCCTGCTTGTGCTCGCTCGCTCTTTTCTCTCTGACAAATAAATAAAAATCTTAAAAAAAAAAAAGAAAAGATTTAACATATTTAATGGCAAATTAGTAGGCTCTGTGATAATCAATATGCAAGAGAAATGATGCCAATCTGTTAATATTATCTTGTGTTGAGTGTATAATGTTTTTTGTTGACCTTGTCATCGTTTTTCTGTTTCTTAATTGAAAATTTGTTACATTAAAAGAAATTCATATCATTATTCTCATGTGTGATATGAATCCATTGTATTAATAGCTGTAAGTAGTGTTAAGGGGTAACTGAAGCCAGCATTATCCAGAATGAGTAAGAGTTGAAAACTTAAGAGGGAAGAGTTTAGATTAATTTTTGCCTAAACTTGTTAATTTTGTAACATCTTATTTCCTAATGTGAAAAGAACTAATTGATCTGCAGCAGCATTTAAATTACGTTGAAAAATGGGGCACCTGGGTGGCTCAGTGGATTGGGCCTCTGCCTTCGGCTCAGGTCATGATCTCGGGGTCCTGGGATTGAGCCCCGCATCAGGCTCTCTGCTCACAAGGGAGCCTGCTTTCCCGCCCCCCCCCCCCGCCTCTCTGCCTACTTGTGATCTCTGTCAAATAAATAAAATCTTAAACAAAAATTACCTTGGGGCGCCTGGGTGGCTCAGTGGGTTGAAGCCTCTGCCTTCAGCTCAGGTCATGATCCCAAGGTCCTGGGATCGAGCCCCGTATCGGCCTCTCTGCTCTCCAGGAAGCCTGCTTCCTCCTCTCTCTCTCTCTCTCTCTCTCTCTGCCTGCCTCTCTGCCTACTTGTGATTTCTCTCTGTCAAATAAATAAAATCTTAAAAAAAAAAATTTAAAAAAATTACCTTAAAAACATGTTTTGTTGATATAGTAATAAAAATATATGATCCTTTTTACTTGTGAGTGAAGATAGCTTGATTATCTGAGGAACTTTGAAAATATCTTTCTTTGTGGTCTTTCATATCCTTTGATTGATACATTCTTTTGAAATAAAATTGTTACTCAAATTATAGAGTTAATTTTGGAGACTCATTTTCAAGGAAAAACAAGACAAACATATTTATGCTATTTTTTGTGATACATTTTAAATTTAGTGTCAGGTCAGAATTCTGTGAAACAATTTTTTTAAAGATTTTATTTATTTATTTGACAGAGAGATACACAACAAGAGAGAGGGAACACAAGCAAGGGGAGTGGGAAAGGGAGAATCAGGCTTCCCACCAAGCAGGGAGACCAATGCAGGGCACGATCACAGAACCCTGGGATTATGACCTGAGCCGAAGGCAGACGCTTAATGACTGAGCCACCCAGGCGCCCCACTTTAAAAATTTTATATTAAATTTTATACTGAAACTTAAAAGATTTGGCTGATAGCTGGTTATCATCTCTGGAGTTTGTGTTAGAGACATGATTTTGAAACACTTTGCTTTCCACTACTTTATAATGGGAAACAAATTTTCAGTCATCAGTCTGAGTCAGTAAATTCTCATTTTGATGGTTTCCTTGTTGATTAAATTATAATTTTGTCTTATTATTTTTAATAATAAAAAGTGATACTTGGAATGTCTATAATTTAATGGAGTTTTAAAATTAGCAATTACTGTTTATAATCAGTGCAGCAAGGAACATTCATTCTAGCCCTTAAAAACCTTGTTGATTGGGTGCCTGGGTGGCTCAGTTGGTTGAGTGGCTGCCTTCGGCTCAGGTCATAATCCTAGAGTCCTGGGATCAGAATTCACATTGGGCTCCGAGCGTAGCCGAGAGCCTTGTTCTTCCTCTCCCTCTGCCTGCTGCTCTGCCTACTTGTGCATGCTCGCTCTCTCTTTCTGTCAAATAAATAAAATCTTCAAAAACAACAAACAACTTTTTTGGTCAGTGTAATACTTTGTAAAATATCAGGCTTAAAATAAAAACTAACATCCTTCCTCTCCACTCCCATTCCTAGTCCTCAGAACTAATTACTTTCAATTATTTTAGCTGTTTCTGAGTTAGATCTTTGTATTTCCAAGTAATGTACTCATGCTAGCTCTTCACTTTTTAGTTTTAAATATTATACACTGATTTTCTACTGTTAGAGATGGAGAGGGGGTGTAAGAAACCTAAATCCTTACTTACTGCCCCTGTTCTATTTTAGTGTAGTTAGATCAAAATTTTTTTTTAACCCCCAAATCAAGAGTTGCATGCTCCATGAATTGAGCCAGCCAGGTGTCCCAGATTAGTTTTTTATTAATCAAAATTTATTAGTTTGCCTGTAAATACAAATATTATTTGTACCTGAGCCTTATAGTATGCTATGATTGTTTTCCTTATACCAATTTTTATTTTCCTTGGAGTTGTTAATCACCCTCCCTGTGGTCATTTTGTAAGTTTTCTTTGTAACCATCAAAAATTTATTTTCAGATTTTCCAGCAGCAGTATAAATCTTTCCACATGATTTACCTGTCAGGTGATCTATCAGTTCCATTTTCTTCTTGAGGCCATTCCTTTGGAGCTCTTTTTTCCTGCTCCGATCTCTATTCCTTGTTTTTTAAGGTCAGCTGTCAGCTTGGAACCTCCTTATGCTGTATTGTTCTGGGAATTCCCTGTCCCTCTCCCCTTATTTCAAGTCCATATTACTTGGTTTCCTCCTATTTTGGTGAAGCATTTCTTGTTAGTTTCATGAAGAAGGTGGTGAATGGAATATAAATTTTTGCTCATCTCAAAGTGTTCTATTCTTACACTTTAGTGTTTAGAAGTCTAAATTTTAAATTGTTTTTCTTTAATATTTTGAAAGCTTTACTCAATCTTTCTGCCTTTAGTGTTGCTGTTGAGAAGAACGATGCTAAATTAATTCTTGTTCCTTCCTATGTGGCTTTCTTTTTCTTGAAGATGCAGAATCTAATCTTTATTCCCAGTGCCTTGAGATTTCACAGTGGTATATACATTAGTATGTGTTTTTCATTTATACATAAATCTTTAGTTATTGTTTTGCTTTTTATCACATTTTTAAACAGTTCACAGGTGGACATCATGTGTTCCTTGATCTTTCATCTTTGTTCATCTGTCATCTTTAAAATGAAAGTCTAGAACTTTCACTAATTTTAAAGTCCAGCTGAACATTTCATAATGAACAAAGCTTAATAAAATTTACATTTTATTTTTTACTTTAGAAATTTTTTTATTAACATATAATGTATTATTTGGCCCAGGGGTACATGTCTGTGAATCATTAGGCTTACACACTTCACAGCACTCACCATAGCACATACCCTCCCCAGTGTCCATAACCCAACCACCCTATCCCTACCACCTCCTCCACCCCCCGCCCCCACCCCGGCAACCCTCAGTTTGGTTTGTGAGATTAAGAGTCTCTTATGGTTGTCTCCCTCCCCATCCCATCTTGTTTCATTTTTTTCCTTCCCTATCCCCCAAATCCCCGATGTTGCCTCTCAAATTCCTCATATCAGGGAGATCATATGATAATTGTCTCTCTATGACTTATTTCGCTCAGCATGATATCCTCTAGTTCCATCCATGTCGTTGCAAAAGGCCAAGATTTCATTTCTTTTGATGGCTACATAGTATTCCACTGTATATATATACCACATCTTCTTTATCTATTCATCTATTGATGGACATCTAGGTTCTTTCCATAGTTTGGCTATTGTGGACATTGCTGCTATAAACATTTGGGTGCAGGTGCCCCTTCGGATCACTACACTTGTATTTTTAGGGTAAATACCCAGTAGTGCAACTGCTGGATTGTAGGGTAGTTCTATTTTCAACTTTTTTGAGGAACCTCCATGCTGTTTTCCAGAGTGGCTGCACCAGCTTGCATTCCCACCAGCAGTGTAGGAGGGTTCCCCTTTCTCCGCATCCTCACCAGCATCTGTCATTTCCTGACTTGTTAATGTTAGTCATTCTGACTGGTGTGAGGTGGTATCTCATTGTGGTGATTTGTATTTCCCTGATGCCAAGTGATGTGGAGCACTTTTTCATGTGTCTGTTGGCCATCTGGATGTCTTCTTGCAGAAATGTCTATTCATGTCCTCTGCCCATTTCTTGATTGGATTATTTGTTCTTTGGGTGTTGAGTTTGATAAGTTCTTTATAGATTTTGGATATTAGCCCTTTATCTGATAATGTCGTTTGCAAAAATCTTCTCCCATTCTGTCGGTTGTCTTTTGGTTTTGTCTACTGTTTCCTTTGCTGTGCAAAAGCTTTTGATCTTGATGAAGTCCCAGTAGTTCATTTTTGCCCTTGCTTCCCTTGCCTTTGGCGATGTTTCTAGGAAGAAGTTGCTGCAGTTGAGGTGGAAGAGGTTGCTGCCTGTGTTGTCCTCAAGGATTTTGATGGATTCCTTTCTCACATTGAGGTCTTTAATCCATTTGGAATCTATTTTTGTGTGTGGTGTAAGGAAATGGTCCAGTTTCATTTTTCTGCATGTGGCTGTCCAATTTACCCAACACCATTTGTTGAAGAGACTGTCTTTTTTCCATTGGACATTATTTCCTGCTTTGTTGAAGATTAGTTGACCATAGAGTTGAGGGTCTATTTCTGGGCTCTCTATTCTGTTCCATTGATCTATGTGTCTGTTTTTGTGCCAGTACCATACTGTCTTGATGATGACAGCTTTAGAGCTTAAGTCTGGAATTGTGATGCCACCAACTTTGGCTTTCTTTTTCAACATTCCTCTGGCTATTCGAGGTCTTTTCTGGTTCCATATAAATTTTAGGATTGTTTGTTCCATTTCTTTGAAAAAAATTGGTGGTATTTTGTAGGGATTGCATTAAATGTGTAGATTGCTTTAGGTAGCGTAGACATTTCCAATCCATGAGCATGGAACTTTTTTCCATTTCTTTGTGTCCTCAATTTTTTTCATGAGTACTGTATAGTTTTCTGAGTACAGATTCTTTGCCTCTTTGGTTAGGTTTATTCCTAGGTATCTTATGGTTTTGGGTGCTATTGTAAATGGGATTGACTCCTTAATTTCTCTTTCTTCTGTCTTGCTGTTGGTGTAAAGAAATGCAACTGATTTCTGTGCATTGATTTTATATCCTGATGCTTTACTGAATTCCTGTACAAGTTCTAGCAGATTTGGAGTGGAATTTTTGGGTTTTCCACAAAAAGTATCACATCATCTGCAAAGAGTCATAGTTTGACTTCTTCTTTGCCAATTTGGATGCCTTTAATTTCTTTTTGTTGTCTGATTGCTGAGGCTAGGACTTCTATTACTATGTTGAATAGCAGTGGTGATAATGGACATCCCTCCTGTGTTCCTGACCTTAGCGGAAAAGCTCTCAGTTCTTCTCCATTTAGAATGATATTCTCTGTGGGTTTTTCATAAATGGTTTTGATGATATTGAGGAATGTACCCTCTATCCCTACCTTGTGAAGAGTTTTGATCAAGAAAGGATGCTGTACTTTGTCAAATGCTTTTTCAGCATCTATTGGGAGTATCATATGGTTCCTGTTCTTTCTTTTATTAATATATTGTGTCACATTGATTGATTTGTGGATGTTGAACCAACCTTGCAGCCCTGGAATAAATCCTACTTGGTCGTGGTGAATAATCCATTTAATGTACTGTTGGATTCTATTGGCTAGTATTTTGGTGAGAATTTTTGCATCGGTGTTCATCAAGGATATTGGTCTGTAACTCTCTTTTTTGATGGGGTCTTTGTCTGGTTTTGGGGTCAAGTACGTTTTATTTTTGTCAAAGTGTTTATGAAGTTTATTGTAAGTAGGTTCATCATAAGGGAATTTGTGAATCATTCTAGTCAGTGATCCTAAGACTTCAGTCTTTTTGCTATCTTTCTCAGTGTCACAACTGCAGGAAACCTCTCCAGGCAAAAGCAAAATTGTGATAGCCCTCGATCTCAGATCCAGTTTTAACTCCATGTAATGTGCCATGTTGTCTTCCTCCATATATACCCAAACTATTGCTTTCTTCATAGCTTTCCTGTACCCTTCTCTATGAAGTCACTTTTGAGGAGAGAATGTCCACTATCTCATTTAATACTTTGTTTGCACTTGATAACTTTTCTTCTTCTTCTTTTTTTTTTTTTTTAACTTGGTATAGGCACTCAGGAATGTATGTTTAATTCCTTTTTTTTTTTTTTTTAACAGTAACATATAATGTATTATTTGTTCAAGGGTACAAGACTGTGATTCATCAGTCTTAAACGACACCCATTGCTCACCACAGCACATACTCTCCCCAGTGTCCTTCACCCAGCCACCCTATCCGCCCCCCACTCCTTTCCCCACTTGTTAAGTTTTCTTCTCTGAACTCATGTCTTTGAGGTCTTATAACTTTTCTTGTATTTTTTGTATTCTTTGATAATTATATCTCCCACTTATCTTTTCTCACTTTCTGAACTTTTATTAGTTAAATGTTAGACTGATAACTTGATTCTAGACTATTAGAGTATTTGACTGATCCTAAGTTTGCTTACCTATTTCTATTAGGTTAGAGTCCCTTCATTTTTTTTTTTTTGAATTATTTTTATTAACATACATTGTATTATTTGCCCTAGGGGTACAGGTTTGTGAATCATTAGGTGTACACATTTCACAATGGATAGAGTTCCTTCTTTTCAGACTCCTGAGAGTAAATCTTTAGTCTTGTCCTGGGGTTAGAGAGCAATAGTTGCCTGGCTGTGCTGACTGGAGGAGGTCTAATTGCTTTTATACAGGTTTTCAACCAGTCCTGTTCTCTTTTTATTGCCGTCTCTGATTTTATTTTGTTTTTTTAGGATTTTATTTATTTGACAGAGAGATAGATAACCCAAACAGGGGGAGCAGCAGGCAGAGGGAGCGGGAGAAACAGGCTCCCTGCTGAGCAAGAATTCCCAACTTGGGGCTCTATCCCAGGACCCTGGGATCATGACCTGAGCTGAAGGCAGATGCTTAACTGACTGATCCACCCAGGCGCCCCGCCATCTCTGATTTTAAAGGGACTGCTGCTTCCATTTCTTAGGTCTTTCCAGGCTCTGCTTCTCCGTGGCTTTCTTCTGTTGAAGGTGCTTGTTGGTTTTTGTTCTTGCCTGCTAGATTATCACTTAATGTATCTGCTTTCTCTTGGTCCTGTGCTTGTTTGTACCTTAACTATCTTTTCAGCGGAGGCTTGAGAGGGAGGTTTTAAGTAGGAGACTACTACTTAATTCTGTTAAGATTGTCTCCTACTGGCCAGACTTAGTTTTACATTGGATGGAAATTTTCACCTTGATTAACATTACTTTTCGCTCAACTTCTGGTTGAAGGGCTTGTTTCCATTTTGTTCGGTTTACCTTTGCATGTCATGTGCCTTTTTATAGGACATGGCTTACAAGTGATATTTTTCTGGTGATAATGGTGTGATATATTTCATGGTAAAATGTGGAGTAAATGGTTTTTATATTGTGAAATTATATGTGATAATTCTTGAATCTGTCAGCTGAAGAAAAATAAGTGTAAAATTTTGTGTGTTTTATGGTATCAGGCCCTGTTAGATTGTTAGAGTTTTATATACATGGAAACAAAGTCATAGTATTGCATTCTTGGTGAGATAGTTTTATCTTATTTCTTAGCCATACTCTGACTGTGCTAGCTGTCATTTTCACAGCTGCATGCCAGTAAGCATCTTAACTGGGTGGTACAGCATGACTGGATCCATGCAGATATATCATTATTAATGAAAATTTAACTTAAGGTGCTTTGCATACAAACTAGAATAGTATGTAATGGTGATAAATGTATTGTATAATGAAGACTACTAAGAGGGCTTCTGTTTCTTTTGGACTCTTCCCCACTTGCTTCAACCACAGTGGTTTCCTTACTGTTCTTCAGACATTTGAGGTATACTTCTAAGATGGAGCCTGCGCTCTGACTGTTCCCTGTATATCTGCTTGGGTAACTCTTTCACCTTGAAGAAGTCTTTGCTCAAATTTCACTTTTATAATGAACTTTTTTTGTGACCATTTATACTTTGGTTAAACCCTCACTTGTGAGGTCTTTTAACTGCTTTTTAAAGTTTCTTCTATGGGGCTTATCACTTTAAAATTTACATACTATGTTTATTGGCTGGTTTTCCTGGTAGAATATAAGCACCATGAGGGCAGAGATCTTCATTTTATTCACAGGTGTATCCTAAGCACCCAGAATAGTACCTGACAGTATAGAAGCGCTGGAAAGATGTGAATTAAAGGCATCCTGATTCATGCACTTGCTTCCAGATAGCCCTCTAAAACACCCTCATTGTGTTTTCCTCTACACTACAAGATTGGAAAAATAAACTTTTTTCTCCTTATAATTTTCCCCTGGCAAGTCTTTTTTAACAGAGACGGCTTCTCTGAGGATGTGCTAAAAGAAGCTAAAGAATTAGAGATATGTTCAACTTTTGTGCACATGAACTTACATGTTCCCACCAAGCTTTGAGGGAAATTTTGCTTTGGTATAGGTTCGTTTTTGTGCATAAGAGCATTGTGGGAGTACAAGAGCTGAAAGCATTGTGGAGTACAAGAGCTGAAAAAATAAACATGAAATGTTTATTTACAGCATGCACAGACCTCACGTGCCTATACACACAGACATAATAACACTGCTAACGTTGACACTGTGCTTATTTTGTCCTGGTGCTTTTTGTGTTTTATTTCATTTTTCTTTATAACTGCCTCATAATAAATTGTAAGTGCTATTATTAATATTTTAATAATAGGGCTCCAAAGTGCAAATTATGATGTAACTTACCCAAGGTCACACAGTTACTAAGTAGTGAGGTTTGAACTCTGGAAATCTGGCTCCACAGTCCATGTTCTTAGCCTTTTTATTCAAAATTATGGTAAAATATGCATAACATAACAGTTAACCATTTTTTAAGTGTACAATTTAATGACTTTAAGTGCATTCAAAATGTTGTACAACCATCACTACTCTTCATTTCCAGAACTTCCCCTTTCCCTTCAGGCCTCTGGTAAAACCTCTTATTCTACTTCCTCTATTAAATTTGTTTATTCTGGGTATTTCATATAAGTAGTATCATATAATATTCATCTTTTTGTGTTTGAGCATAATGTTTTCAAGGATCCATGTTGTCACATGCATTAGTTTCATTCCTTTTTAAGGCTGAATAATATTCCAGTATATGTGTATATATCAGATTTTGCTTATTCATTTCTTGATGGACTTTTGGGTTTTTTCTACCATTGTTACCAGCATTTGAGTATTGTGAGTAATGCCTCTGTGAACATTGGTTTGCAAGTATCTGTTTAACTCTCTGTTTTTAGTTATTTTGGGTGGAATTGTTGAGTCAGGTAATTCTATGTTTAATTTTCCTTTTAACTTTTTTTAAGTAAGCTTTATGCCCAGTGTGGGGCTTGAACTCACAACCCTGAAATCAAGTTGCATGCTCCACCAACTGAGCCAGCCAGGCACCCTTTTCTTAACTTTTTTGATGAAGAGAAATAGCAGTAGTGTACACTCAAATATTTTTTTGAGTTCAGGTAACTATGTCACAGTCCTTTTTATTTTATCATCAGTCACCTGAACACTGCCTATATTTTAGAGTGTGAGAGATGTACAGTATCAGTTTCTGAAAGATAGGGAACCTTTATATATGTATGTTCTATATAGTGCCTGGTTTGATGTGAGCATTCAGCCAAATTGTTCAATTTATCTTAACTCTTCCTATGTTAATACATTCTGTACTATGTTTTCTAGTAAGTTTTCCACTGTAATCTCATCTTTCCTTTGTAATCTTCCATGTAAAACTTCTTTTGAAAAATTATAGCCTTTTCCAAAATAGTCTCTGAATCCACTGTTTCCTTGACATTTCTGTTAAAATTCTCTAAGTTATTTGGTACATTTCCCAATTTTATTTCCTATGTTTATTTCATGCTATATAACTTACATTTATGTTTATGTTTATTTTTGTTGTTTTAATTCTTACTTTATATTTTGAGTTCCTTATGGATATGGAGTACATAAAACTGTTTAATTCATTGAAAATAGGCACATTAAATAATAGTTTAAAACTTCTGAAAGTCGTTCTTTATTTCATGCTTTAAATGTTGACAAATTTCAATGTCAGGTGTATGTGGAAAGGAAATTAGAAATCTAATTCTTAAGCTCAGAACAATTTTTCTGTTTAGCAGGCAAGATACAGAGTCAGAATGCATTAATCTGCCTTCTTTTTCTAAATGATTTTTACTTTCTTTTCAGATCGTTGCCAGCAAAGGAGGTTTTGAAATGGTTACAAAAGAGAAGAAATGGTCTAAAGTGGGTAGTCGCTTGGGATATCTGCCAGGAAAAGGAACTGGGTCTCTTTTGAAGTCACATTATGAAAGAATTCTCTACCCATATGAACTTTTCCAATCTGGTGTCAGCCTTATGGTGAGATGCATCATTTTTTGTTTTCAGGAGTGGATAAATCCAGTCCTCCAAATGAATGTTAGACTGTGTTTTCTGTAACAAGGTAACAGTTTGCTAAGCATAGAAAGTTAAAAAGGTTTCTCTGGGTACCAAAATTTGGGGTAGCAAGGTGTGGTTTAAAAATTGCAGCTACTTTTGATGGTTTACAAGATAAAGGTCAATGGGAATGAAGGTTGTTTTCTTATTTATTTGAAATAAATTCTCTTGATTTAAGCTTTTTAAAGAAATCCTCCTCTTGATTTCATGTATTTTTTAAATAGCTTTATTGATGTTATAATTTGCATACTGTAGAATTCAGTCATTGTAGATACACAGTCTGTAAGCTTTAATAAATTATACATTTATGCAGTAATCACCACAGCTCAGTTTTAGAATATTTCCATCAGCCCAGAAAGTTCCTTTGTGTTTGGTTGTAGTTGGTTCCTGTTCATAACCCCAAACCCAGATAAACACCTGATTTTCTTTCTGGCTCTGTAGTTTTTTGCCTTTGTAGAAATTTCACATAGATGGGATCATACAGTATAATTTTGTGTCTGGCTTCTTTCGCTTAGCCTAATGTTTTCAAGGTTCATCTATGTTTTAGCCTGTATTAATACTTCATTCCTTTTTATGGCTGAATAATAGTCCATTGTATGGATATACCATATTTGTTTATCCATTTACCAGTTGGTGGACAGTTGGATTGTTTCCAGTTTATGGCTATTATGAATAAATGCTATGAATATTCATGTATAAGTCTTTGTGTGGACATATGTTTTCATTTCTCTTGGGTAGATACCTAGGAGTGGAATTGCTGGGTTATATGGTAAGTTTATGTTTAACTTTTTAAGAAACTGCCAAACTGTTTTCCAAAGTGGCTGAACCATTTTACATTCCCACCAGTAATGTAGAGGCTTCCAGTTTCTTCACGTCTTTGCCAACACTTGGTATTGTCAGTTTTTTTGCTTATAGCCATTCTAGTGGGTGTGTAGTGGTATCTCATTGTGGTTTTAATTTTCATTTCCCTAATGACCAGTGGTGTGCATCTTTTCATGTGCATATTAGCCATTTGTATATTTTCTTGATGAAGTGTCTGTTCTGATCTTTTTTTTATTGGATTGTTGTGTCATCTTACACTTGTTTTAAGAGTTTGCTATGTAGTCTGGATACAAGTCTTTTATTAGGTATATGATTTTACAAATATTCTTTGCTAGTCTGTGGCTTATCTTTTCATTTTTATAATGGTGTCTGTTTGAAGAGTAGTTTATTAATAATTTCCTTTACCCCCCTTCTATGGATTGTGCTTCTGTTGTCATATTTAAGAAATCTTTTCCTAACTCAAGTCCCCAAAGATACTCTTTTTTGTTTTCATCTAGTAGTTTTATAGTTTTAGCTTTTATATTTAGGTCTAGATCCATTTTGGGTTTTTTTGTTTGTTAGGTGTAAAGTATGAGGTAAAAGTGTAAGTTCATTTGTGGGGGGAGGGGAAATGTATATGTATATGAATATTCAGTTGTACCAGTATCATGTGTTTAAAAGACTACTACCCTTTTCCTATTGATTTACATTGGCACCTTTGTTGAAAATCAGTTGATTATTAATGTGGGTTTATTTCTGGTCTCTGTTTTGTTCTTTGGTCATATATTTACCCTAACACCAGTACTATACTGTCTTGAGTATTGTAGCTGTATTTGAAGTTTTGATATCCAGTAGTGTTAGTCTTCCAACTTGGTTCTTCTTTCTTCAGAATTTTCAAAGAACATGCATTTCCACATAAATTTTAGAAATTGACTTCTCAATTTCTGCAACAAAAGCCTGCTAGGATTTTGATAGGGATTGTCTTGAATCTGTAGATGGATTTGCTGGGTAGAATTGTCATCTGGTTTCATGTAGTTTTGGGATTTATTGGAAATTTATTATTTCTCTCTGATTCTCCAATCTTACTTCTTATCAGTGAACCTGCTTTCTTTCTGTGCTCTGATTCTTTAGGGTATACAGATGCCTAATTTAGATCTTAAGGAAAAAGTAGAGCCTGAGGTTCTTGGCACTGATGTCCAAACTTCCCCAGAGCCAGGCACAAGAATGAACATTCTGCCGAAGAGAACAAGGCGTGTCAAGTCTCAGGTATCAACCTCCATGGATCATTTTTAATAGGAGTTTTAAATGCATTGACTGCAGAACAATTATGTGGTTATTGGAGGCATTCACATACTGTTGTTCTTTAGAATGTGAAGACACCTGTCTTTCATTTAACTTTAAGATGAACAAGGAGGAAATTGTAAAATTCAGTCTGATTTGATTTAGGAAGCTTTTTGTTAAGTTTGAACAGTTTTGATGAGGAGGACAAATCAGAGGGTAACTCTGGGTACTGTAGGGCCAGTGTTATAGACATGCTGATGAACTGTAGTTTATTTTATTTTCATGGTTAGCAGAAATGAGAGGAGTAGGAATGGGTGGTTTTATTTTTCGCTCATTCCTTTAAAAGCTAGAGTATAAATTTTAGTGTTTGAACCATTCCAATGTTAACTTCTATAGTGTTCTTGTAGCCAAAAATAATTTCATCAGAAGAAAAATACCCTAATTTCTTCTTGTCTGGACCTGCCCTATCTTCCTTTCCCCATTCTCATTTGTGGTCTTCAAAGTGTGCTTTTAAAGTTGTTGTAAAGATAGGTCTGTAGGTTGGGACACGAAGATGCTGCTTTCCTTGCTCTGAATTGCTCCTTAAATCTCCTCCATGGTAATTTTAGCTTCTTAGGTACTTTGATAACAGAAAGGTAGGTGTCTTGGATGGAGAATGTGAATTTAATGGAAATTCACTGGAAAGTGAATTATAAATTTATGTTCCTTTATTAGTAAGTTACCAGTATGTAATATAAATTGTTTGGTAATTTATAATTAAATAAGTATTTTATTGCATTATAATAATATAATTTATATTTAGCATAATGAGAATTCTTAGTTATAAACCATTATAAATTAGTAAACTCCGGTTTGGTCATTAAGTGATTTTTGTTACTGTGGCTGATCTCAAAAGTTCTAACCATCATTGGGTATATAGTGATGATTCTGTTTCAAGACCTGAAACACTTGAAGACTAGTAGTCTCTGACTTGGTGACTCACTAAGAGTTGCCCCAGGTGGCCCTGCTCCTCTCATCAGTTGACTACTTGTGATGAAAGTTCTTTTGATGTTCCTTCTGAAACCATAAAAAAGCTTGGCTGCTCATTGCCTGTATATAAGAAAAAGACAATATAGAATGTTTTTACTCGTTGGAATAATTGTTAATGTAGTCAGATTTGTTGATATCAGGTAGAAACTAGAACCATTGTAAGCTTTTCTTTGTTTTTTTGTTTTTTCATTACTGTAGGCTTTTCAGTGAAGAATTTGTTCAATTCACAGTTTGTCCTTAATTTCTATATTCCTTAGTCTGCCTCATTCCTACTCTTCAATTTCAAAAAGAAGAGAAAGGCTTTCTGGTAGAACTCCTTTGACTTCTTGCCCCATACACAGAACTGATGGTATTCCTTCTGAATTTCTGCCAGTTTCTGTGGGCAAAGGGTACCTTTGTCTCTAAGGATAATCCTCCCACATCTGTCCTTTCTGGCTTCTTTAGGGATTTTAATACGCCACTTGTGAGATCTTTCTCTCTTACCTCCTTTGTCTGCTGAATCTCCTCCTACCCCCAATGTAAACATGTTTAAAGTCTCTGTCATCTTAAAACAAAAACTCCTTTCCTTGATAGTGCCTTACTCCTTGCCTCTTTTCATGAAGTTTCTTGAAAAGCAGTCAATGTTGTCTCATTTTCCTCAGGATCGGTTTAGCTTTTGTACTCTGTAATCTGACACTGAGCTAAATTATTTTGTTGAAACTGCACCACCCAAGTTACCACTGAGTTAATAATTGTCAAAAGCTGAGGGCTTTTTATTTCTTCTTCATCTTTGAGGATATATACATTTAATAGGGTAGTTGATTCCCCTTTTTGAAATTCAGTTAACTTGATTTTTCTTTGGCTTCCGTGATGCCTCTCTCCTGGTTATCCTCTTCACTCTGACCTCTCCTTAGTTATCTTTGTTCTCTCTTCCTCCTCAGTCATCTTTGTTCTCTCTTCCTATTGCCCTTTACATGGTGGTTTTAAGTCTTTTCCTATCTTTGCTCTCCTTAGCTATCTTATCTACCCTATGATTTCAGTTACTACCTGTACACTCGAGACTCCTAAATATGTTGTAACGCTCATGTTTCTTTTGTGTTTACCAAAGATGTGTGTGTGTGCATATTGGTGGCCATTGGTGGCCACAGCAGGAATGCTGAATTCAGTACATCTCATACATGACCATCTTCTCTAAATCTGTTTTTTCTTTATTATTTTCTAGCCTGGTATCCATGACAAGCACAGCCATCCAATAGTCTTTTTAAACAAGAAACAGAAGTTACAGAAGTTATCTTATTCCACTTTCTTATCTCTATCACATCACTTGTTTTACTCTTGTTTTTATTCTTCTTTTTTTTTTTTTAAAGAATAGATAAATAATATTTATTTTGGAGAAAGGGGGAGAGAGAGAGAATGAAAATGCATGCAAGTGGGGGGAGGGGCAGAGGGAGAGGGAATCTCAAGTAGACCTGACCTGTTGAGCACAGAGCCTGATGCAGGGCTCTGTCTCACAACCCTGAGATCATGACCTGAGACAAAGTCAAGAGTTGGACACTTAACCAGATCCACCCAGGTACAGTGATTGTTTTTTTCATCTGCAGTGATTGTTTTTTTCATCTTTGACCTCACTAGTGAGCTTTTTGAAACCTGGAGTCACAGTTTGTCTGTATGAAGGGTTATTAGACCCTTAACACATTTATACATTAGTACGAAGCCCATGATGCCAGTATGTCTCATTATTATTATTATTATTATTTTTTAAAGATTTTTTTGTTTATTTGACAGAGATCACAAGTAGGCAGAGAGGCAGGTAGGGAGAGGGGAAAGCAGGCTTCCTGCTGAGCAGAGAGCCCGACGTGGGACTCGATCCCAGGACCCCGAGATGATGACCTGAGCTGAAGGCAGAGGCTTAACCCACTGAGCCACTCAGGCGCCCCACTTTGTTTCATTATTGGTGACCTTAAGTTTGAGCCAGATTTCCATCATACTTAACTTTTTTTGTAATAAAAGTAATCAGAGTACACTGTAAGACAGTGTGAATAACTTGACTTCCAGTTATGTTTTACCCAGTGTTCTCACATTCATTGATGATCCTTACCTGAATTAGTTATATTGGTGGTTGCAAGCTGGGTGATTTTCTAGCTCTGTCATTTTCTATATTTGTTAACATTTTTCTTTAAAGGAGAACTCTTCTCCCACACTTTCTTGAGTTACTTCTTTCATACACTAAAACGTTTATATCTTAAGTGTACAGTTTTGTGAATTTCAGTAAATGTCTGTACCTGTGGAACCATGACTGACTCCCCCACTATAGTCACTACAGATAATGTTTTTTTAAAAAATATAATGTCTTATTATTTATTACCATCTCCTACTCCTTTTTGATAATACTGTTGTTCCAAATTTGCTCTCTAAATGGGAACCCCATCAAGTTGCTTCATGATACTCTTTTGACTTGTCTCTATCCTTATTTGAGCACTTGTTTAGCACAAAAAGGCTCATTGTTTTCTTGCCTTGCTTTAGATTTGGAATCAGTCATTTCTCCGTGGAATTCTGGTTCATTTTAGTGTGAAATAATATTCATTAACCAAGATCTGAGCACAAGGTGTGCTTGTTCCTACTGGGATGCCATTGCTTTTGTAGGTCCTTTTAGTGGTTAGTGCTGGGAAATAAAATTTAAAAACATTATGAGTTTATATTTTCAGAAATGGATTGATAATTTCATTTCTAATCTAGCATCTCAAAGTTCTTTTGGTTTATGTTGTAGCTCTTTTCCTAGTTTTTTGAGTTGGCAGTGTAATTTATTTCTATTTTTCTGTTTTGACTGAGATGCTTAAGACTATAAAACTCCCTGTGATCACTGCTTTGATTTATTCTGGATATTCTGATTTATAGTCTTTTATTATTGTTGTTGTTACCAGTTTTTAATAGGAAGTTAAAGATTTCTGACCGGTCTTTTTATTTTTTATTTTTGCTACTTCTACCTTTTATTCCATTAAGATCAGATAATGTTTTATTATTTCTACTTTTTGGAACTTTATTGCCTGAAAAGGTTGTGAGGATCAATTGATTAATATAGTATGGTACAATAGTATCTGCTACTGTATGTTTTATGGTACACAGTATCTGCTTAGTGTATGTTAGGATTTCTTATATACTGTGCATTAATAGTGGTGAATGTATAGTGTCATGTTTATCCTCAGACTGTAGAAGTTGATTAATATAATTAAATTGATCTACTAAATTTTAAATATATTAAAATGCTCTTTCGTTGGTTGATTCTTTTATGATCATAGACTCACAAAGTATGTATTTTATCCTGATTCATTTTTATTCTTATTGACTCTTTTTAATAAGTTTTAGTTATTTACTTAGTTTACATTCAGAGTATATGGTTCATTTGAATTCATGGTGTAACACTTTAACTATCAGGATGTTCTCATCTTCAAATACTAGAGTGGCAGATAATATCAGCTTAAACATTAGGAACACAATTTTCACATGAGGACACATTTTTCACATAAGATTTCCAGAAATAGGTAGTTCTAGGGTTGATGCAACAACTGCACATTGCCATGAAGGGCCTGGGCTCTTTCCATCTTTCTACTTTGCTTTCCTCAGTGTGTGGGGGTAATAGATCTCTTCTTAGCTGCAGTATGGCTGCTAGGGTCCAGTGTAGTGCTTTCACCAGGCTTCATCTCCTAACAGTAGGGAAGCAGGTTGGGTAAAAGCCTTACTACACTTTGAGAAGCTTTCTCTTTTATTAGAGACAAAAATCTTTCCCAGAGGCTTCTAGAAGATGTTTCATCGGTCCAGACCAGATTAACATTTCTACTCCTAGCTCAGTCATCACTAACAAAGAGGAATGGCATGATTGGCTTAGAATAATCATTATTCATCTAATAGGGTGGGCATATTGCCTTTTGATCAAAGATGGGTGTCCATTAGCAAGGTAAAAGTGAGGATTTCTATTATTACCAGTAGCACACTGGTTATAACCAGTAGCATTTGTCTATGGACAGAACCTAACTGACAACTGTTGTTTTAATTAAGATAGATTTCCTTTTGTGGAAATGAAGCTGGGTGACTATCCAGTTGTTGTAATAAGGCTGTGAGTAGATTTAGAGAGCAAAAATAAAATATTTTTTTCTTCATATTGAAGAGGATCTTGAAACTTCCCTTGGTAAGAAAGTAAATGTATGAATCAGAATGATTAGATAATGGAGTTTTGTTTATGTATTTATTTTTTTAGTCAGAATCTGGAGAAGTGAACAGAAACACGGAACTGAAGAAACTTCGAATTTTTGGGGCTGGGCCTAAGGTCGTGGGCCTGGCAGTGGGAGCAAAAGATAAAGAAGGTAAAATCTCTTATTTGGTCACGAAAAGAAATAAGGTCTAGCCATGTGGTTCTAATAAGATTCACATAATATTTGAATTGAAGTTTGCCTTGGGATTTTCTTAAGAGTGTAAACTTGGAATGTGGTTCCTAGATGGATCACCTTTTATGGCATTTAATCTTGAATTTAAGGCTTGAGGAACCATATTTTATTGAATTTTTGTAATATTTGGAAGAGAGAAATTTTCCTTTTCCATGTCTAATATATGACAGAAATTTGTAATTTCTCAAGGCTAGTTTAGGAGAGAAAGGTGGAATGAATGATTCTCACCTGGTGATCCATACCTTATAACTTTTAAAGATCGATTTTCTGACCTTTAGTATCAAAATTTATTGTGGAGAGCTTATGATTAAAATTTTCATGATTAAAATTCTAATTCTGATTTTATTTTTCCATAATTGCCTTGATATATTATGACACTTCATTTAAATAAACACTATGTTTGTAGAAAGCCTTGTATTCTCAGCTTAATATGTTTGAAACTCTGAGTAAAATTGCTAATGCAGAGATCAAGTTCCATTATTCTCTCTATATATGTGTCAGTTTTAAAACTCTATAAAGATTGTATTGGATTTGTTTTTAATGTATATGAATTTAGTCAAATACTATAATCACGGGTTGTATTATTACCCTTTTCTTGATAATGAGAAATTACATCACAATTCAGATTGTGGACGAGAACTCTGGAGGGTCAGATGATATTGTCCCATCACTCTAAAAACATTCATTGTGATAGGACGCACTACATACATAGTGATGTTTATTATCACCCATCTAAGAATTAAGCACTTTGATTATCTTTTTCATTCTCGTACCTATTGCATTGGCTGGCAGTGATCTTAAAACTAGTCTCAAATTAGTCCCTGATAAACACTACATACAGGCAGTATAGAATTAGTAGTTTAGCTCTCTGGAGCTTGATTGCCTGGGTTAGATTTCCAGATCTGCCACTGACTGGCTGTGTGATTTTGGGCAAGTTATCTAACTTCTCTAGACTTTAGATTCTTTATCTTCAGTGGGGATAATAGCATAACTATCTCATAGTGTTTTTGAGATTTAATATAAATTATTTTAAATAGTGTCTGGTCCATAGTAAGCTCTCAACATTAGTTTTTACTATTATTATATAACTATTTTTATTTCAAGATGAGGTCTCCCGAAGACGAAAAGTTACCAACAGGTCAGACGCATTTAACATGCAAATGAGACAACGGAAAGGAACTCTCTCTGTTAACTTTGTAAGTGTTCTGAGATGTGTCAGGAGGGAAAGGATTTATTTTTAGTTTTGCACTTTATATCTCGCTGTATTTTGGTATGCCGTTTAGTTAGTTCGTTTGGTTAGAAGACTAGATGGTAAATCTAAAGTTGCAGCTTTCGTTAATGTAATGTGAACCCTGCTTTGTCTGTTTACATTGACTCTTCCCCTGAGTTATACTCACATGTACCTTGTGAGTGAGAGAATGAATATGAATCTGTAAATTCTTGAGCTGTATTGTAGACAGTGCTCAGAATTCATTCTCTACTGAAGAGTGTTTGTGTATAGGATGACATGGTGTATTTTATTTATATAATTGACTTTCAAGTAACCTGGATTTGTGGTGTTTCTTTATTCCAATAACTTGATACGCTTTTATTAACTTGCCTGAGAAGCACTGAGGAGATTGAGGAAGTTTTATGAAAAGTTGTCTAAATACAGTCATTTAAAAAATATTCAGGATTTAAGTTATGTGTGCTCTTAGTGTACATTATTTTGTTTGTTTCAATTAAGGAGTTCCTGGTAAAAATTTAATATTATTAATATAGAAAATAGACTTCTATTTTATTTTGTTTGTTTTCTAACAGGTTGATCTCTATGTTTGTATGTTTTGTGGTCGGGGAAATAATGAAGATAAATTGCTTTTGTGTGATGGATGTGATGACAGCTATCATACATTTTGTTTAATTCCCCCACTACCTGATGTGCCCAAAGGAGATTGGAGGTGTCCTAAATGTGTTGCTGAGGTACAAGCCTAAACTTTACAGATCCTTTCTTAATTAACAACAGTGATGTTCACATAACACATACAGTAAATCCATTAAAAGCTCTTAATTTGTTCTTCAATGTTTAAAGTCTCTGGGATTTTTTAAGAGCAATATTGAATGAAAATATAATAATTGTATTGTGGCAGCTTACCTTTCATAAGTTCTTTTTTGACTGTTAGATAATTCTGTTTGTTGATGTAGATGAATGATACTTTTATTCAGAACTTAGTATTCTTGGAAAATAATAAAAATGAAGAAAGACTGTAGGTTTTTTTTTTTTTTTTAATTTAAAAATAAGTCAGACATGAAGCTCTAGAACTTAGGATTCATCCAGTTTTCCTGTTACCAGATAAACTGATGGTTCTATTAGTTTAATTTTTACTTGATTATCCTGAATTATTCTTAATGTCTAAAGACATTATTGTCCTGAAATACCTAATTTGTTTACTTATTTTAACTAAATACTGTGATAGTACATGGAAGGGAAGGGCTTGACTGGGCTGTATGTGGGTGTATTCAGAGCTTTGAGTTATTATTCTCAAGGTAAGATGATTCAGCAGCAGTTCTGCTCTGAGAATTTGTGTTAATATACTGGTCAGGGTTATTGATGGTATGGAACAGCCTTTACTATAGCTAGATATTCTTACAATCCAGTGGATATCCCTTTATCCATTATATTTTCTTTGTCCATGAACATTTATTTTCTCTATAGCTAAATCCACTGAGAAACCGAGAATGGTAGGTATCCTTGGACTTCATGGCATGGGAGTAGTTCTCCCAGTGTTTGTTTTGGTGCCAGAGCTTAATATCAACTCCAGAGTCTGAAGCTGTTTTGTTACCACCTTCCTTACGGAAGGCTGTGAAAATGTAGTTGAGGTTCTAGAACATTATTTCCTGATTCTGTGTTGCAAGTAATTAATACTTGTTTTGCTGTCTAAGGTTGATTGGATTTGCTTCACCTAGGGAAATTATCAAAGAAGGTAATACTAATATTTTGTTAGTTCATTTTCAGTGAGTTAATCTTAGGTATTTCTTCTTCTTAGGAATGTAATAAACCTCGAGAGGCCTTTGGATTTGAACAAGCTGTACGAGAGTATACGCTTCAGAGCTTTGGAGAGATGGCAGATAATTTTAAGTCTGATTATTTCAATATGCCAGTTCATGTGAGTATCTATCATTTAGGTCAGTTTGGGGAGGGTATGAATATTTATCTGAGTCTAAAGCTTTTGGTTTGCTTTCATCATTTTTTGGAAAAACGGACAGCATGAAAAAGATGATAGAATATTAAATCTTGAAGATTAAGGGGCCTTGACATCTGTTTCTATTTCACTCACTAATGTGGCACTGTGTACTCTCCTGTTGAGAAATCTGCTTTGATCTTTGAATTGTTTATTAGCCTTCTGTGAGTAATCTTTTATAGAAAAACATGAAGTATATGACCGTTGTTCCTTTTGCTTGGTTATTTGTAATATGAAGTTTGCTGCTTTTCCTAGGGGATCTTGGGCTTTTTAAAATCCCTATCCAAAAAATTTGGCAAAGCTATTAAAATCAGCCTTGAATTTTGCATTTCCTTTTTCCTCCTTGATGTGCTTGCTGGGTCATCTTTATATTTCTTAGCTGGGAAATAGCTTACACAAAAAGGCAGTGCAAGTTTATTATGTTTTTCTCAATATCTAGTTTGTCTTTAGCTTTTCCCTGTCCTTAGTGGGAAGAGCTAGGACCCTGGTCTTTTTCACTCTGGAAATAGGATTTTTTCATTTTATCATGGGTATGTGTTCATTTCATTTGACAGGCATATAATGTGTTAGATGGTTATGGTTGAGTTAGTAATCTGTAATCTTTGTTTTCCCTGTGTAGATGGTTCCTACAGAACTAGTAGAAAAGGAATTCTGGCGGTTGGTGAGCAGCATTGAAGAAGATGTTATTGTAGAGTATGGAGCAGATATTTCCTCAAAAGACTTTGGAAGTGGATTTCCTGTAAAGGATGGTCGGAGAAAGATGCTGCCAGAAGAAGAGGTGCAGCAGATAGTAGTAATTCAAACTTATTCCAAGTTGATTTAGTCTTTGCATAGTAGAAAACTACCTTTCTCTAATCTTATGGGTTTATGTTAATTTAAAATATTAACTATGCAGGATTTGGACATTATAAGTAATTTCCAGTTTTAAAAATAATACATTCAAAGTATCTTTAAAAATTTAACTTTAGGGCAGCCCTCTTGGGTCCCTTCCTTTGGAGCTCTGTACTAGCACTCAAGCTTTAAAAGAAATTTAAAACAAAGTTTAACTTTGCATTTTAAAACCAATTTAATTAGTTTAAAACTATGATTCCAGTTAAAAGAACTTTTTGCCTCTTTCTGTTTGAGAATCTAGAAGGTGCTTTAAGAGTACTTTTTAATTTTAATTTTAATTTTTTTAAAGAATTTTTTTCATTGATAGGCCCAAAATTAAGTTTCTTTCAGTACTTGAGCAGGTAGGTTTTCAAATATGTTTAAGCTGTAACGTACAATGGAATCCTCTTGCATTAGTGATAAACCTCTATGTACAAAGCTGAATTAAGATGATCATTTCCTTTTCTCATTATTTTGGTTCTTTTTACTTTTTCTCTCCCTCTAGAATTGGCAGTGATTAATAGTTTTATTTCCTATTAAAAGAGTTACACATGGTTAAAAAAACAACCAAAAAAAAGGGTTATATAGTACAATAGGATATACAGTTAAAAGTATATCCAGCCATTCCAGTTCTCTTAAGATTACTGTTTGTAAGGTATATCTTTTCCCGTTCTTTCACTTTGAAGCTGTTTTTACCTTAGGATCTAAAGTGTGTCTCTTCCAGGCAGCATATGACTGGATTTGCTTTTTTTAAACCTAGTCTGAGGGTTGCCTTTTGATTGGAGTTATTTAGTTCATTTACATTTAACATAATTATTGATACTGATGTATGTCTGCCATTTTGTGATTTTGTATGTCTTCCTCTATCTCTCCTTTATGGCCATTTTCTAGTGTTAAACAGATACTTTTTATAATATCATATTAATTTCTCCATATTATTTTTTGTTTGGTTGGATCCTTTTAATTATTTAGTGATTTTAATAATTATAATATACATTTTTTTTAAATGGTTTTATTGAGAATGTACATTTCTATGCAGCCTACTTCATGTTAATATTGACTTAATTCTGGTGCATATAACAACTTAGAAACAATATCTTTTCATTTCCTACTTTCTTTTTGTGTATTGTTATACATTATATGTACATGTATAAATACAAAAACATAGCAGTATAATTATTACTCTAAACCATTTTGCATTTAAAAAAAAGAGAAAAGGAAAAAATACACATACACCCTGTTACACATTTGCTCACAAATTTACGATTTCTGATGCTCTTCATTTATTCCTGTGGGATCCAGGTTGCCTTTCGGGTTCATTTTCTTCCAGTCTGGAGGACTGCTTTTATTTTAGTGTGGTATCTAAGCAATAAATTCTTTCAGTCTTTGCTTATTTGGGAACATTTTTATTCAGCCTTCTTTTAGTCTTTTAACAGTAAATGGTTCTCAATTTTTTTTTTCTTTTTATTTCAAGTGCCTTGAAATGGTGGTTTTGGTAATTTTGTCCAGATTTATCTTTGTTGTCTGTGGAGGAGAATTGCCCAATCTCTTCATATTAACCACTGCTGGAAGTTCTTCACAATTAAAAAATCTCTCTCCTGGGGCGTCTGGGTGGCTCATTCATTTAAGGATCTGCCTTTGGCTTGGGTCATGATCTTGGGGTCCTGGGAATGAACCTTGCATTGGACTCCCTGCTCAGCAGGGAGTCTGTTTCTTGCTCTCCCTCTGCCTTCCCTTCCTCCACTGCTCGCACTCTTTCTCAAGTAAATAAATAAAAAATCTTAAAAAAAGTACCCCTTATACCCAAGTCTCTAGTGTGACAGAGGAAGACCCTATTTTATCTTCTAGTGCATCCTTCCAGATCTATATCTATATAAGCCTTTATACATCATACATACAGAATTACATATTCCTTTTTACTTACTGTTTTTTAAATATTTTTTAAAGACTTGTTCTTTTATATTTAGAGAGTGCACAGAGGGGGAAGGGATAGGGAGAGAACCTCAGGCAGACTTCCTGCTGTGCATGAAGCTTGATGGGGGCCTCCATCTCACAACCTGAGATCATGACCTGAATTGAAATCAAGAGTTGAATACTTAACTGACTGAGCCACCCAGGCTCCCCTTACATACTCTTTTTTCTTTTTTTAAAAGATTTTATTTATTTATTTGACAGAGATCACAAGTAGGAAGAGAGGCAGGCAGAGAGAGAGGAGGAAGCAGGCTCCCTGCTGAGCAGAGAGCCCGATGTGGGGCTCAATCCCAGGACCCTGGGATCATGACCTGAGCCGAAGGCAGAGGCTTTAACCACTGAGCCACCCAGGCGCCCGGGTCATAGAGTTTTTAAAGATTGTTTTCAGTGTCAAACCTCAGTGATTAATATTAATAATATAAATAATTTTCCATGTGTGAGTTTTGAATGAATATTCATTTATCTATTTCTGTTTTTGCTCTATTCACGTTCTTATAAGAATGTGGAGGGGAGCACTTGGGTAGCTCACTTGCTGGGCATCTGCCTTCAGCTCAGGTTAGGATCCCCAGGGTCCTGGGATCAGGTCCCACATTGGGCTCCCTGCTCAGCTGGAAGCCTGCTTCTCCCTTTCCAACTCCCCCTGCTTGTGTTCCTCTCTCGCTGTGTCTCTGTCAAATAAATAAATAAAATCTTAAAAAAAGAAAAGGATCTGCAGAAATGCTGGGTTGTAACCAACCATAGTATGCAGAGACAGATGATACAGACTGAGTCATGGATTTGCCATTTATTTTCTAAGCAATTGTGTTTTTTATTACAAAGGGATTTTAAGGACTAATTAGACAATGTGTATGAAACTTTGGACTTTTTTTTTTTTTAAAGATTTTATTTATTTATTTGACAGATAGAGACCACAAGCAGGCAGAGAGGCATGCAGAGAGAGAGGAGGAAGCAGGCTCCCTGCCAAGCAGAGAGCCCGATCTGGGGCTTGATCCCAAGACCCTGGGATCATGACCTGAGCTGAAAGCAGAGGCTTTAACCCACTGAGCCACCCAGGTGCCCCTGGACTTTTTTTTTTAAAGATTTTATTTATTTATTTGACAGACAGAGATCACAAGTAGAGAGGCAAGTGGTGGTGGGGGGAAGCAGGCTCCCCACTGAGCACAGAGCCCGATATGGGGCTTGATCCCAGGACCCTGAGATCATGACCTGAGCTGAAGGGCTGAAGGCAGAGGCTTAACCCACTGAGCCACCCCGGTGCCCCAAACTTTGGACTTTTTAGGGGTGCCTGGGTGACTCATTCAGTTGAGTGGCCGACTCTTGGTTTCAGCTTGGATCATGATCTCTGGGTGGTGAGATTAAGTCCTGAGTTGGGCTCCCCACTCAGCGGCAGTCTGCTTCAGGATTCTCCCTTCCTCTGTGGCACCCCCCCCCAACATGTTCTCTTTCTCTCTCTCTTTAAAAAAAAAAAAACCAAACACTTCAGACTTTTTAATACTTAGATCGGTTCATTACTCCTCTCTAAAAGTTACTGTATTAGAATAGTAGATAACTGCAGCTTTTCACCAGGAGTTGTACATTTTTGTTGAACTTCTATATGGGTTAACTGTTGATATCTGATAGCATATTTCTCTGGTATCATAGTTTACTGGAAAAGTACTTCCAAAGTTAACGTATTTATCTTATGAGTACAGTGTGCTTATCAACAGAACTTCTAAGAAATAAAAAGAGGCATAGGACTTGAAACCTTGGGAACATTTTTTTTCCTTCTTGTCTTTGCTCCGTATTAAATCCTGTTAATTCACTTTTCATTATTTTCTATAGGATTGCCTTCTTTTTCATACCCACTACCACCATCCTTCTCTAGGTCCTATCATATCATGTTGGGATGATTACCATAGTTTTACATAAATGACCACTTGTGTTGGGACTCCCTAAGACCATCTCCAGGTTCAGTGATTTTTTTGGGAGGACTCATGGCTATGATTTATTATAGTGAAAGAAGGCAAAGCAGAATAAACAAAGGGAAAAGATGCATGGTCCAAGTCCAGAGAAAACCAGGTAGAAGCTTCCGAGAGTCCTCTTCCAATGGAGTTACACAGGATGCACTAGTATCAAATTGACAGTGTGTATGAAGTATTAGCTTACCGGAGAAGCTCATTAGAGACTTAGTGCTCAAGGTTTTATAGGAACATGGTGACGAAGGCATCCTCTACTCAACACATACTAACACCGCAGACTCCCAGAAGGAAAGCAGGTGTATGTAAACCTCATTGTATAGCCTAGGCATTGTGAATCACTCTGTATTAGTGGAGGGAACTGTTGATGATGTAAGTTTGCATATGCCAGCTGACAGAACTTTAAGCAGGCTCTTTGAAGAAAAGCAGTCTTAGGCCTGTTATGGTAACCATTTTCTGCTTACTGCTTCTCTCTGCAATCTTTTTTATTATTGCTTTTATTTAAAATTTTAAGGTCAGGGGCACCTGGGTGGCTCAGTGGGTTAAATTAAGCCTCTGCCTTCAGCTCCGGTCATGATTTCAGGGTCCTGGGATTGAGCCCTGCATTGGGCTCTCTGCTCAGCAGGGAGCCTGCTTCCCTTCCTCTCTCTCTGCCTGCCTCTCTGTGATCTCTGTTAAATAAATAAATAAAATCTTTTTTAAAAAATTAAAAAAAATTTTTAAGGTCGAAAGGTCTTTGGGAGTTTAGTATGCAATTCTGTCTACTTTCTTTTTTTTTTTTTTGTAAAGTAGTTTAAAAGTTTAGAAGTGGTTTAAAATTTTCCATAATCAAAAGTTTAAAAATACTGAAGATACTATGTTTATATTGCTTCATTTTTCAAATTCTGTCTTATTTCTCTTCTGAACATAGGATAAAATCCAAGCTTCTTAGTTTGAAACATAAGATTAAAGGTCCAAGATTCTTCTTTTCTAATTTTATTTCCTGTATTTCTGAGCAGGACTATTCTACTCTTCCCTTTCACCTGTCAGAACAGTATATTTTTGGTCCCTCCGTCATTTACTGTGAAAGCTTATCTATTTTTTCCAAGCTGTACTCTGCTTCTTCCTTTTCATAGAAGTTTTCTTAATGATGCAAACCCATACTGATTACTATTGTCCTCTGAAGAATTAAAGAAATTGCTCTTTTATCTGTATTTGGAGTTTAATATATGCAGCCTTGTCTTTTTTTTTTTTAAGATTTTTATTTATTCATTTGAGAGAGAGAGAGAAAGAGAGCACAAGCAGGGGGAGGTACAGAGGAAGAGGGAGAAGCAGATCCCCAGCTGAGCAGGGTATTACTCAGGAATTACTCAGGCGTCCCTATACAGCCTTGTCTTGAAACTTTGTATGTAGGCCTTATCTCTTCAAGTGATTCATTATGTTTTCAGGCAATCAGCAGACCAACCAACTAAAAAGCATATGGAGTAGTAATTGTGGAAAGCTTTGGGGGCGCCTGGGCTGCTCAGTTGCCTAGATGTCTGACATCATATCAGGTCATGATCCTCAGGGACCTGGGACTGAGCCCTGCATCAGGCTTTGTGCTCAGCAGGGAGTCTGCTGCTTCTGCTCCTTCCCCCACTCATGCACACTGTGTCTTGCTCACTCTCAAATAAATAAATAAAATATTAAATAACTGACAGCCTCTTTTATTTTTTATTTTTATTATTTTTTAAGATTTTACTTATTTGAGAGAGAGATAAAGTGAGAGACAGAGGGAGAAGGAGAAGCAGACTCCCCACTGAGCAGGGAGCCTGATTTGGGGCTCGATCCTGGGTCGAGATTGTGACCTGTGCTGAAGGCAGACACCTAACCAACTCAGCCACCCAGGCACCCCTGAAAGCTTTCTTTAAAAAGCCTATTGAGGGTATGAATCATGTCTTTATTTTTTAATGGAATTCTTACTTAAACCTGTGCTGGACTTTCTTATTCTATCTTCTGCGACTCTTAATCACAAATATAGTTTTCATTGTTTTGTGCTACATTATGGATGATACTCTCAAATCTGAATTCTAGTTGACACATTCTCTCTTCACTGTTGTCGTTGGCTGTTAAATCCCTTACTTTGCAGGTTTTATTTTTCAACGCTGTATTATAGAAAGTTTCAAATGTATGAAAGTGTACATAATAAGGAATTTCCCTTCTTCCCTCGAGTACCTGGCATCCAGGTTCAGCAGGTTATCAACCTCCTATTAGAAGGCAGTTGGATTCTCTTACCTGTTTCTGCATTCAGTCTGTTGTCAGTCTGTTGTGATGTCACATATCCTTGTATCCTTTGGAAAACTCACACTATGTTCCTGTAAGAATGAGAGTGAAAAGGGCAAATAACATCTTACAGTTATTATGAAAATAGTTTGACTTTGCAGATTCCTTGAAATAGTCTTAGGTTCCCTAGACCCCACTTTGAGAATTGCTCTCCACAAGGACGATAAGCACTTTAAGGCTTTACTTCACGGCTTCAAGGGTAGGTTTTTGGGAAACTTGGTGTCCCGTCCAATTAGAAACCTCAATGAAAACTCAGGGACAATAGCTTTCCTTTTTCATTCTGCCTTTCATTCCTATCTTTGTTTCTGGAAACTGGGAATTCTTTACTCTTCTGAGTTCTTCTATGAAACAGATGTTTTTGTTATTGTTATAATTTATTTAATATTTCTGGACATGTTTGTAGTGAGGGTGGTAGCGGTAACTTTCTGCATCATCTTAGTCTTTGGTGTTGACATAAATGCAGGATTAAGTGTCTTACTATTTTTTGTTTTCATAGCATCTGACACCATTCTATAAACATAGTGGTAAACATTTTGGGAACTTACACTCCTGGGGGTAAAATAGAAATATAATACTGACCTATTAAAATGAGTCTTACATTATTTTACCAATAAGGTAGGGAGGAATAGTGTAAAAATGCTTTTATCTTTCAGGATAAACCAGAGGGATCTGAAATAATTAAAGGGAAATGTGAATACCACCTGGATAAGATAGTTACATGAGTTATGTGTTACAGAGCAAAGAGCACAGATGGACTAGATTATTATAAATACTACATGCATTTTTTAGTTTTTTTGAAGACTCCCTTGGAATTGGGGCACTTGTCGTTTCTGATCTTGCATATATATCTTTTTTTTTTCTTGATAGGAATATGCGCTTTCTGGTTGGAATTTGAATAATATGCCTGTCCTAGAGCAATCTGTTCTTGCACATATTAATGTAGACATCTCTGGTATGAAGGTGCCATGGCTCTATGTAGGAATGTGTTTCTCTTCTTTTTGCTGGCACATTGAAGATCACTGGAGTTATTCAATCAACTACTTACACTGGTATGTATGATTTTTGTTACATGCTTAGGAATCTTTTTAAAGGTATAATGAGGGACGCCTGGGTGGCTCAGTTGATTAAGCCGCTGCCTTCAGCTCAGGTCATGATCCCAAGGTCCTGGGATCAAGTCCCACATTGGGCTCCTTGTTCGGCAGGGAGCCTGCTTCTCTTGCTGCCTCTGCCTGCCTCTCTGCCTGCTTGTGTGTACTCTCTCTCTCTATCTCTGACAAATAAATAAAATCTTAAAAAAAAAAGTTGTAATGATATTAGGTGATATATTAGCAAGAACTGAATTTAAAATTATTCCTACCCAAAGGAGGGTAATATATAGAGAAGCATAGAAGGTCCTAAAGGTATGCATATCTCAGACACCTTCCCTTTTAAAGTATGTACATGGAGCATGCATCAGAGCCTGTAGTTTTAGGTCGTGTGATACTTAATTTGGTATACGGGGCAATTACCTTGGTATATCTTTTGATATGCAAGGTAGGATTTTAAAGTATGTATAGTTTAAAAAAAAAAAGTATGTATAATTGAGATGTGACTAAACCTTCAGGATTGGAAGTTATTAAAAGATTTTTTCTTTTTAATGCCATTTTCCCTAAAAATGCCTGTTATGTGCATATTTATTAAATTCTTTGGCTGAATTTTTTTGTGGCTCCCCCACAGCTTTCATTGACTTGCCCATGTAAATTATCATGACATCAGTTAAATGATTTTCTCCATTTGGAAAATACTGCTCAAATCACACTATGCAGTATTGGAAAACTGTAGTGATTTTATTTCTCTGCTTTATCACTGTGCTGTATAATACGATAACTCTTAGCTACATGTGGCTTTTTAAATTAGTTAAGATTAAGTAAAATTAAAAATGTACTTCCCCAGTTACAGGAAGCATTTCAAGTACTTTATGGTCACCGGTGACTAGAGCCCTGTGTATTGGCCGGCACAGATAAAGAATATTCTCATTATGATTGTTATTTTTTTAAGATTTTATTTATTTGTTTGATACAGAGAGAGAGATCACAAGTAGGCAGAGAGGCAGGCAGAGAGAGAGGGGGAAGCTCCCTGCTGAGAGAGAGCCCAATGCTGGGCTTGATCCCAGAACCCTGAGACCATGAGCCACCCAGGCACCCAAGAATATTCTCATTATTGCAGTAAGTTCTCTTGGAGACAGCACTGGATTGTATTAGGATTAGGAAATTCAGCTGTTTTATAAATACTATGACTCACTAAATCTATTTCCTAGAAGTACAGCATCGTATTATAAATGAACTCTAGTTCACTAAAGTCTAGTGCATTAATGATGCCAAGTTTTTGGTTCTTAAGATTTGTAGATAGAACTCTTTTCAAGGTTTCAACAGTTTCTACCCTTTAGTTTTTAGGTTAGTAAAATTCAACTTAGTGAAGTTATGTAAAGGTATTCTACAGAGTGTTGACTTCAGATTTGATCATTGTGGTGATAATGGGAATGTCCAGGGGACTTAGGAAATAAGGTAGTATGTTAGTATCCTTTGGAATGATGTTTATTTTTCATATAGTGCCTTTCCTATTTGAAGAAACTATTTATTGATCCACCTTAAAGAGTTCATGTGCTTTGAATTGAATTAAGTTGATTTAGAATTAATTTTAATAGTAGTGATAAGTATGTGTCTACGTATTTATGTACTTTGCCTTACTTCCTGTTATGAACAGATTCATGAATTGGTTTGCCAAGATTCAGGGTATATAATCTGTGACCATGGACAAGACAAAATTAATTATAGTTCAGTGGATTTGAATGAGAGACTCTGGCCTTGTTGGTAACATGCTCACCTAGCTAAACAATTATTTCTTTTTGCTAGGGGGGAGCCAAAGACATGGTATGGTGTGCCATCTCATGCTGCTGAACAGCTGGAGGAGGTGATGAGGGAGCTGGCCCCTGAGTTGTTTGAGTCCCAGCCTGATCTCCTGCATCAGTTAGTCACCATCATGAACCCCAATGTACTGATGGAGCATGGTGTGCCTGTGAGTCTTTTTGTGTCTCCTTTTAGTATTTTCATTTTAAGGTTCTGTTATCTTTTCATTAGACAGAAACACATTTGTTTTATAACTGGAAGCAAAAGATTTCATCTTCTAGCCAAATTACAATTTATATTCTGAAGGGAACAACATTTCTTGGTAAGAAAGAGGTGTTTTAAAGTATTAATCTTACTTTATGTGTAGCAACCTATTCAGTAGGCTTCTGTTTTCAATAAACCTTTATATCCTGGTTTTGACAAAAATCTTACATTCTTTATTATCTAGTGAAGTAATAATACTCTAATTTATTATCTGTATTATCTTTGTTTTGTCAGAGTGTAAAGTATTTTTTTTTTAATTTTATTTATTTATTTGACAGAGATCACAAGTAGGCAGAGAGAGAAAGAGAGAGAGAGAGAGAAAGAGAGAAGCAGGCTCCCTGCTGAGCAGAGAGCCTGATGCGTTCTTGATCCCAGGACCCTGAGATCATGACCTGAGCCGAAGGCAGTGGCTTAACCCACTGAGCCACCCAGGTGCCCCGAGTGTAAAGTATTTTTAAGTGATACTTGAAACTAATACTTACCCTTTGGAGATCATACTTCATTAAAGGTTTCACAGCTTTTTTTTTTTTTTTAAAATATGTGATAATCAGGGACGCCTGGATAGCTCAGTTGGTTAAGCGGCTGCCTTTGGCTTGGGTCATGATCCCAGCATCCTGGGATCGAGTCCCACATCGGGCTCCTTGCTCGGCGGGAGTCTGCTTTTCCCTCTGCCTCTGCTGCCACTCTGCCTGCCTGTGTGCTCTCTCTCTCTCTGGCAAATAAATAAATAAAATTTTAAAAAATAAACAAATAAGTAAATATGTGATAATCAAATACTATGAATACCTTTTTTGCTTTACCTTTTTAAAAAAGATTTTATTTAGAGAGTGAGAGAGTGTGCAAGCATGAATGGGGGGAGGGGCAGAGGGAGAAGGAGAGACAGAATCTCAGGCAGACTCTGCACTGAGCATGGAGCTTGATGTGAGGCTTGATTTCGTGACCCTGAGACCATGACCTGAGCCGAAATCAAGAGTTGGATGCTGTAACTGACTGAGCCACCCAGGCGCCCAGTATTCAGACAGAGATAGTGAGAGAGAGCACTTATAGGCTATACGCATGCCCGCAGCAGGGAGGAGCAGAGTGGGAAGCAGACTCCCCACTGAGAAGGGAGCTGGATATAAGGCTTGATCTCAGGACCTGGGATCATGACCTGAGCTGAAAGCAGAGTGAACTTATACTAGAATCTGGGATTTTTCTAGAGACACATAGTATTGGGGTGGCTGGGTAGCGCACACATACTCTCTCTAAAATAAATAAATAAAGACACATAATCTTATCATAAAATTAAGTGGAATCCAGGAAAACTGATTTTGAGGTTATCGCCATATAACATGTGAGCTAATTACCTGGTTAATTTCCAAAAAATTATCTAAGAGTAGGAGGCAATTCCATTTTTTAATGTTACTGACAACATAAGGATGAAGGGATAAAAGAAAAAGTCTCTCTTTTTCTTTTTTTTTTTTTAAGATTTTATTTATTTATTTGTCAGAGAGAGAGCGAGAGCAAGCACAGGCAGACAGAGTGGAAGGCAGAGTCAGAGGGAGAAGCAGGCTCCCTGCAGAGCAAGGAGCCTGATGTGGGACTCGATCCCAGGACGCTGGGATCACGACCTGAGCCGAAGGCAGCTGCTTAACCAACTGAGCCACCCAGGCGTCCCAAGAAAAAGTCTCTTAATTGTAAAAATTTTATCACATTTCAGAAACTAGTAGCCCAGTGAGAGTAACATTTTCTTTTTGAGAATTTGCTACTTTTTTTTTAAAGTCAATTACAATTTTATTTTATTTGTTTTTAAAAAAGATTTTAGTTATTTATTTTACACAGAGACACAGGGAGAGAGGGAGCACAAGCAGGAGGAGTGGGAGAGGGAGAAGCAGGCTTCCGTCTGAGCAGGGAGCCCAATTTGAGCTCTATCTCAGGACCCTGGGATCGTGACCTGAGCCAAAGGCACATGCTTAATGACTGAGCCACCCAGGCGCCCTGTCTGCTACTTCTTGTTGTGAATTATTGTAGCTTGTTATCAGTGACTGTTTTAAGAAGGTAAGAGTTCGGGGACGCCTGGGTGGCTCAGTTGGTTGGACGACTGCCTTCGGCTCAGGTCATGATCCTGGAGTCCTTGGGATCGAGTCCCACATTGGGCTCCCAGCTCCATGGGGAGTCTGCTTCTCCCTCTGACCTTCTCCTCGCTCATGTTCTCTCTCACTGTCTTTCTCTCAAATTAATAAATAGAATCTTAAAAAAAAATAAAATAAAGAAGGTAAGAGTTCAGGCTGCTTCTTAAACCCTGATATTATTTTCTGATATGGGTAGGTGAATGCTTTACTGTTTTTAATTTTAGAAAATGCCTCTGAAAGTGACTGATAAAATCTCTTCCTCTTTTTTGTTGTTTTTATTTTGTTTTGTTTTGTATCCCTGTTCCCACTTTGCATTTAGGTGTACAGGACCAATCAGTGTGCTGGCGAGTTTGTTGTGACATTTCCTCGTGCCTATCATTCTGGATTTAACCAGGGCTACAACTTTGCTGAAGCTGTGAACTTCTGTACTGCTGACTGGGTCTGTTCTATAGCAAGTAGCTGTTGTACGTCTACTAACACCCCTGGAAAATGCATCTTAGTGGCCATATTTGCTTAGGTGGAGAGGGGAGGATTTATGAATATTTTATTTTTTATTTTTTTTAAGATTTTATTTATTTGAGAGAGAGAGAGCATGAGGGGAGAGAGGTTAGCTGGAGAAGCAGACTCCCTGTCGAGCAGGGAGTCCACTGCGGGACTCAATCCTGGGACTCCAGGATCGTGACCTGAGCCTAAGGCAGTGGCTTAACCAGCTGAGCTACCCAGGTGCCCTTATGAATAGTTTAGTAGAGACTGGAATGGGTGTTGTAATTTAGAGAATTCAGTTAGAGTTTCCATTGCAATTTTTATTTGGAAGATTTTATAGTTCTCTACTTCTCATCCATTCATTCTTTTCCCCATTCTGTTTGAATTTTATTTTATTTATTTGTTTTTTTAATTAATTTTTTTATTAATTTTTTATTTTTTATAAACATATATTTTTATCCCCAGGGGTACAGGTCTGTGAATCACCAGGTTTACACACTTCACAGCACTCACCAAAGCACATACCCTCCCCAATGTCCATAATCCCACCCCCTTCTCCCAAACCCCCTCCCCCCAGCAACCCTCAGTTTGTTTTGTGAGATTAAGAGTCACTTATGGTTTGTCTCCCTCTGTTTGAATTTTAAATGAGCACTTGTTAGTTTTTGAATCTTTCTTTTCTGAGAGACTGTCGTGCCTCTAGTCTTTGCCTTCTCTGAGCAACTTAAGGATTTTATAATGACAACTAGATCTTTTCTTTTTGACAACTGGATCTTTTTAAGAATTAATTTTACCTGTATTTTCAGGTATCTAACTCAGATTTTTATTTTAAAATACCCCTTTATTACTTCCCTTCTTATAGACAATTAAGTGATTTTATTCTTCCTACCATTTTATGTTTTTTTGTATTTCTTAAAAAAAAAACTTAAAGAGTAGCTATAGTACTGAGATCTCTTGTGGGATATACTTGTGTTTAACTGATAATGCCAAGGGTGCTGGGGTGGCTCAGTCGTTTAAGCATCTGACTTCAGCTCAGGTCATGATCCTGGAGTCTTGGATGGAGTCCTGCATCAGGCTCCCTGCTCAGGAGGGAGTCTGTTTCTCCCTTTTTCTTTACCCTTCCCCCTGCTTGTGCTATCTCTTGCTCTCAAAGGAATAAATAAAATCTTTTAAAAAATAAAATAAATGATAATGCCAGTGATTGCTATTTTGCTTTTTCGTATGAGGTAGATATCAAAACGTGACTAGTTATGATTATGTCATGTTGGTTGGGAAAAGACTGCAAATTTATAATACACTCTTTGACTTTAGTTTTCATTTTGTGATCTTTTTTTGGTCTCCTCTCAATATTTGGGAGTTTTTGTTTTTATATTTTAAGAGAGAGAGAGAGAGCACCCTGAGGGAGAAGAGATCATTGTAGCAGGTTCCATGCTGAGCGCAGAGCCTGACATGTGGCTTGATCTCTTGTTGAGTTCAGGACCCTGAGATTACGACCTGAACAAAATCAAGAGTCAGATGCCAACCGACTGAACCAGGCAGGTGTCCCAAGGGGGAGATATTTTTAGTAATAGTGGGTCTTGTGTTTTCTGTGGGCACATTAATTTATTAAATTCCATGATTCATGATTTCATGATTTTTGTTTCCTTGGTTAATGAATGACGTGATGAGTAATCTTATTTGATCTAGTAATTTGAAACATTAGGCTTAGGAAGCAGTATGAGCAAGACTGAGCTTAGGACTTTCCCTTAGGTGTGAGGTCTATTTTTTAAATTTCAGCTAACATTTATTAAAATGTTTATGATTTGCTTCTTGGCTGGATGTAGTATAGGAAATAAAGATAATTCAGAAATGAATTCAAGATGGTTTCTGCCTTTAATGTGTTTGCTGTTATTGATGTGTGGCCTTTGGCAACTCTTTTAATTTCAGTGTGCCTAAGTTTTTTTTTTTTTTTTTTTTTTTAAGATTTTATTTATTTATTTGACAGAGAGAAATCACAAGTAGATGGAGAGGCAGGCAGAGAGAGAGAGAGGGAAGCAGGCTCCCTGCTGAGCAGAGAGCCCGATGCGGGACTCGATCCCAGGACCCTGAGATCATGGCCTGAGCCGAAGGCAGCGGCTTAACCCACTGAGCCACCCAGGCGCCCCAAGTGTGCCTAAGTTTTTTACCTTGTCTGTGAAGATACTAAGATTCTCTTAATAACCTCAAACAATTGAGATGGTATATGTAGAAATCCTTGAAACTCTTGAAAAGAAGAGATATGCTAGATATGAAAAATTATAGTAGCTTTAGATTTGGAATATGGTGATTGATGGTACTAAGTTTATAAGCCACAACATATAATCAGTTCTATTTTATGTGGCTTCTTTACAGAGTATAATAATTAAGATCTTCATATTTTCTTGCCATTGTTAATCTATATAAAAAATGTTTAACAAGTAAATATTTATGAATTAGGAAATGGAAGAGTTGTGTGTTAATAGGATAATGCCTAAGTTCAGTATCATTATTTTCTTTGGAAAGATTCTTTCTTTTCTTTTTTTTTTTTTTTTTAAGATTTTTACTTATTTATCTGACAGACACAGTGAGGGAGGGAACACAAGCAGGGGGAGTGGGAGAGGGAGAAGCAAGCTTCCTGCTGAGCAGGGACTGTGCCCGCCCCCCACCCCGCCAATGCAGGGCTCCATCCCAGAACTCTGGGATCATGACCTGAGCCAAAGGTAGACGCCTAAAGACTCAGCCAGCCGGGCACTCCGAAATACTGTTTCTTTAAAAGAGTAGGTGCGCCTGGGTGGCCCAGTTGGTTAAACATCCAACTCTGATTTTGGCTCAGGTCATGATCTCAGAGTCCTGAGTTCAAGCCCTGCATTGAGCTCTACACTGGAGGTGGAGCCTACGTAAGAAAGAAAACAAAAAACAAAAAAAGAGCATGGAAATAATGTTTGATTTAGAGATAGTCTTATATTCTCAAAATGTAATTCCTGTGATTGTCTTCTGCCTTTTTCAACATGGAGGTGAATTCTTAAAGGTTCTTAAAGGTCCATTTTCTTATTTTTTCTCTTTTATGTCATAGTTTTCAAATGTAAACTAAAACTCCCATTTAAACTACCCAGGTTTTCCTGCTGGACAGAAGGGTAGAAGTTGGTGAAAGATAGGAGGGAGGAAATGTGTGTGTATATATGTGTTTGTTTTTATGTACAGGCATACATTGTTTTATTGCACTTTGCTTTATTACATTCCACACATAATTGCATTTTTTACAAATTGAGAGCTTGTGGCAACACTGTTTTGAGAGCAAGTCAGTTGGCACCGTTTTTCCAATAGCATTTATTCACTTCACGTCTCTGTATCACATTTTGGGAATTCTGGCAATATTTCAAACTTTTTTGTTATTATTTGTTCTGGTCTCTGTGATTAGAAATTACGTCTTAAAGTTCTGATGATGGTTAGCATTTTTTAGCAAGGAAGTATTTTTGAGTTAAGTTGTGTACATTGTTTTTTTAGACATAATGCTGTTGCACACTAAACACTACACTATAATGTAGACATAACTTTTATGTGCACTGGAAAAACAAATCATTCATTTTACTCACTTTATTGTGATACTTATTTATGGTGGTCTGGAACCCAACCCACAGTATCTCCAAGGTGTGCCTATGTAGTATAACCAGTATCATAATTTGGCTTAAAGCTTGATGGTTAAAGAAGTTTTCAGAATTTATCCTAAAAGGTGTATCTGATGATTATGAAAAGTGAGCATCTAGTGATTTGTTTATTCACTTAGGGAGAATAAAGTGTATAATCTTACGATTTCACTTAGATTCTCTTTAGACCAGACTGATCCTTTTAAAAGAATTTCTAGATGCTTTATATAAATTGTCTTTTGGTTTGGTTCTTATAATAAAAGTTAATATGAATTGTTGAAGGTAGTGCTTTTTTCCTCCCCTTTTCTTTCTTCTTCTTTTTTTTTAAACTTTTAATAACATCTCTGCTTTTTGGTCTGTGGAAACTTCCATGCTGAAGCTATCCACTTAACCCTTTATTACCTAAATGTTTTTTTCTTTATTCTTTAAAGGCAGCTTATGTTAAAGTGGTCTAAAAGAGTTTGCTTTTTCATTTAAGTATCAAGGAACTGTACTTCTTGTTGTACATAATGAGTAGAAAATCAATAGCTTAGGCTAGAAGCTTAGCATCTCAAATTATAGAAATTTTCTGTGGGAAGGCCTTTGAAATTCCTGCTGGGCCATAAAGATTTTATATTTACATTTCCTTTTATGTTCAAATGAAATTTGTTATTCTACCTTTTTTGGTAATAAAACAGAGGAGCTGTAGACTAAGTACTGGTTTTTGCTCTGGAATATGTTATAAGCAAGTAATTTAATTTGACAATTTTGTTTACAGTTGCCCATTGGACGTCAATGTGTTAATCACTACCGACGGCTAAGGCGCCACTGTGTCTTTTCCCATGAAGAACTCATTTTCAAGATGGCAGCAGATCCGGAATGCTTAGACGTGGGGCTGGCTGCCATGGTGTGCAAAGAATTGACTCTCATGACTGAAGAAGAGACAAGATTAAGAGAGTCTGTTGTACAAATGGTGAGTTTGTGGACCACATTTTCTCTATTTGATACAGCTCATGGAATATACTAAAAATTGAACTTGTAGAAAGAATCCATTTTCATTTTTGATTCCTTTAGAAGATGAGCACAAAAATCACACGTTGGGAGAAAGTGTGTGTGTGTGTGTGTGTGTGTGTGTGTGTTTAAAGATTTATTTATTTTAGGGAGAGAGAGAGAAAGTATACAATGGAGTGGGGAGAGGGAGAGAGAATCTTAAGTGCACTCTGCTGCTGAGCATGAAGCTTGATACGGGGCTTGATCTCACAAGCTCAAGACCTGACCCGAAATCAAGAGTTGGGCGCTTAACCAACTGTGCCACCCAGGCACCCTGGAGAAGGTATATTTTTATTCTTGCTATTTTGGTTCTACAAAATGAAAGGTTTTAGAAATCTTTATGTCACCTCTAGATTTTAAAAAATGGAATCCTGTCATTTAGAATTTCTTAGATATGTTCCTTTTTTAAACCTTTTACATACAGTATTATTTCTTTAAGTAAGAAAGTTCAGATCCTTTACTCTGAGCTTTGAAATGAATAAAACTTGTGCTTCTGGTGATTCCAACTGTCAGAGTGGACTGGTGGATTGATCTGTTTTTGTTTTGTTTTTCCCCTGGGATCCGCCCCCAGTTTGGAAGCCAGTTGAATTTCTTTCTTTCTTTTTTTTTTTAAAGCCAGTTGAATTTCTGATGGAGTTTCTTACAATGATGGTGGCTGGGCAGTGGAGTGGCCATACCATTCCCACAGGTGTTGGGATTTTGAATGCCTAAAATAAACTAAACCTTTGTCACAATCAAGTTAATGAACATATCACCTTCAAAAATTTTCTTAGGCCCCTGTATGATCCTTCCCTCTTGTCCCATTCCCCCTCTTCACTACTCCCACTCCACCCTCTTCCAGGAAAACACCAATCTGCTTTCTTTCTTGTGCCTTTTTAAAAAGTGTCTTACTTAAATTGAGTCATACAGTTGATACTTTTTGTTTAGTTTCTTTGACTTAACATACTTTGAGATTCATTTATGTATTTATGTATTAATTGTTTATTCTTTTTAATTGCCAAGTAGTAGTTGTAGTATTTTTTGTATGGATATACCACAGTGTATCTTCACTTACAAATGAACATTTTAGTTGTTTTCAGACTTTTTCCTGTTACCAGTTAAGCTGCTATGAACATTTCTGAACAGATTTCTGTGTTGACATATATTTTCATTTTTCTTGGATAAATACTAGGACTGGAATGACTGGGTCTTATGACATGTGTATGTTTAATTTTTTCTACAAACTGCCACACTGTATTCCAAAATAGTTTTTACAGTTCTGCCAGGAATATGAGAGTTCCACTTGTCCTGCAATCTCCCTGACACTTGGAATTTTAACTTCAGATTTTTTTTTTATTCACTTATTGAACAGAGAGAGAGAGCACACAAGCTGGGGGGGAGAGGCAGAGGGAGAGAGAGAAGCAGGCTCCCCAAGAGCACGGATCCCAATGCAGGATTTGTTCCCAGGATCCCAGGATCATGACCTGAGCCTAAGGCAGACACTTAACCAACTGAACCACCCAGGCATTCCCAACTTTAAGTAGATACTCTTAATAGGTTTGTTGTGGTAGTTCATTGTGGCTTTAATTTTAATGACTAATGATGTTGGGTACCTTCTAGGTGCTTATTTGCTGTCTGTATATCTTTTTTAAAAAGATTTTACTTATTTATTGGACAGACAGAGATCACAAGTAGGCAGAGAGGCAGGCAGAGAGAGAGGAGGAAGCAGGCTCCCCACTGAGCAGAGAGCCCGAAGCGGGACTCGATCTCAGGACCCTAGGACCGTGACCTGAGCCAACGCAGAGGCTTTAATCCACTGAGCCACCCAGGTGCCCCACTGTCTATATATCTTTGAGGGAAGATTCTGTTCAGATCTTTTGGCTAACTTTTAAAACTTGGGTTCTTACTGAATTTTGAGGGTTCATTATATAGTCTAGATACAGATTCTTTACCAGATAGGTGATTTGAAAATATTTTCTTCCCGTCTGTGGCTTGTCTTTTCCTTTTCTTAATAGTATTTTTTAAAAAAATATTTTATTTATTTATTTGACAGAGAGAGATCACAAGTAGCAGAGAAGCAGGTGGGGGGGGGGGTGGGGAGCAGGCTCCTCACTGAGCAGAGAGCCCGATGCGAGGCTCAATCCCAGGACCCTGAGATCATAACCTGAGCCGAAGGCAGAGGATTAACCCACTGAGCCACCCAGGTTCCCCTCTTAATAGTATTTTTTTGAAGAGCAGGAGTTCTTTGGTTTATCAATTCTTTCTTTTTTGTCTCGTGGCTTTTGGCTATACCTAAGAAATCTTTAATTCAGGATCATGAAGATTTTCTCCTGTGTTTCCCAGAAATTTTTTAGTTTTAGCTCATACATTTATATGTATGGTCTGTTTCAAGTTAATTTTTGTATGTGGAATGAGGTATGGATCAGAGTTTATTTTCTTGCATATGTCACTTATGATTTCAAGCCCACTTATTAGATTACTAACTTGAGATCTCCTGTTTTGGCACAATTGGTTTTAGCTAACTTAATAACCAAGTAACCAAGAATAATAAGAACAATTGGTAGGTTGAGAAGACACTTTATTTTTTGACATATCCCAAGTGGTAGAATGTAACAGAAGCCTTGTTTCCTCTCAGTAAAATCAGAATTTTCTTGAAAACACCATTTTCAGTTAGAAAAGTTTATATAATCACAAAATTAAGGACTTTGTCTATTTTTAAAAAATTTCAAATAATGGGCTATCTTAGATTTGAAGAGTTTTGAGGAAATAAAGGTTTAAGCTGAAGAAAAATACTGTGGTAGATAGGAATTTGAATCTGAAAAGTAAAAGAAAAATCAATTTCACCATTCTTTTTATGGGCGTAAATGGGGGAAAAATCTTTAAACCAAAGCTATATATAGCTGTTTAAAGCTGTATAAAGCTATACATACTACAAATGATGTAAATATTAATATTAAAAACTAATTATTTTTTAAAAGATTTTATTTTATTTATTTGACAGAGAGAGATCACAAGTAGGCAGAGAGGCAGGCAGAGAGAGAGGAGGAAGCAGGCTCCCTGCTGAGCAGAGAGCTGGATGTGGGCCTCGATCCCAGGACCCTAGATCATGACCTGAGCCAAGGCAGAGGCTTTAACCCACTGAGCCACCCAGGTGCCCCTAAGCTAATTATTTTTAAGAGTTTATGACCTTGGAAATTAGAGTTTTTGCTATATGGTCAGATTTTTTTTTCTAATTTGAATTACCTGTGATAAGAAACAAGAGGGTTGCCTGGGTGGTTCAGTCAGTTAAGTGTCTGCCTTGGCTCAGGTCATGATCTCAGGGTTCTGGGATTAAGCTCCGAGGTGGGCTCTCTGCTCAGTGGGGAGTCTGCTTCTCCCTCTTCTTTTGTCTCTCTGCCCGTTCATGCTTTCTCTCTCAAATAAATAACTTTAAAAAAGAAGAAGAAGAAGAAAGAACAAGATAAAAGTGAATCTTTTTGTTTTTTAAAAAAAATTTTTTGAGAAAAATGAATTTATGACTTGATATAGTTAATATTCTCATGTTATATCTATATTCTTAAAAGCTTTCTTTGCTTATTTTTTATTAGCCTTTTATATTTTATTATTTTTTAATTTTTATTTATTATTATTTATTTTTTAAGATTTTACTTATTTGGGGCGCCTGGGCGGCTCAGTGGGTTAAAGCCTCTGCCTTCAGCCCAGGTCATGATCTCAGTGTCCTGGGATCAAGCCCCGAATTGGACTCTCCTCCGCAGGGAGCCTGCTTCCTCCTCTCTCCCTGCCTACCTCTCTGCCTACTTGTGATCTCTCTCGGTCAAATAAATAAATAAAATCTTAAAAAAAATAAAAGAAAAAAAGAACTACCTGCTCTGCTAAAAAAGAGTAGGTAATTAAAAAAAAAGATTTTATTTATTTATTTGATCGAGAGAGATCACAAGTAGATGGAGAGGCAGGCAGAGAGAGAGAGGGAAGCAGGCTCCCTGCTGAGCAGAGGGCCCGATGTGGGACTTGATCCCAGGACCCTGAGATAGCCGAAAGCAGCGGCTCAACCCACTGAGCCACCCAGGCGCCCCGCGGTTATTCATTTTTTTAATAAGACTGTCTTTTTATTTTATTTTATTATTTATTTATTTATTTTTTAAAAGATTTTATTTATTTCACAGAGAGAGATCACAAATAGACAGAGAGGCAGGCAGAGAGAGAGAGAGGGAAGCAGGCTCCCTGCTGAGCAGAGAACCCGATGTGGGACTCGATCCCAGGACCTTGAGATCATGACCCGAGCTGAAGGCAGCAGCTTAACCCACTGAGCCACCCAGGCACCCAAGACTGTCTTTTTAGAGTAGTTGAAAGTTCACAGCAAAAAAAGGGAAAGGGGGGCGCCTGGGTGGCTCAGTGGGTTGGGCCGCTGCCTTTGGCTCAGGTCATGGTCCCAGTGTCCTGGGATCGAGTCCCACATCGGGCTCTCTGCTCAGTGGGGAGCCTGCTTCCCTCTCTCTCTCTCTGCCTGCCTCTCTGCCTACTTGTGATCTCTCTCTGTCAAATAAATAAATAAAATCTTTAAAAAAAAATAAAAAGGGAAAGGGTAGATTATAGAGATTTCCCATATGTCTTCCATCACTACACATGCAGTGCCTTCTGCATTATCAGTGTCTCCTGCCAGAGTGGTACATTTGTTAAGATTTATGAACCTGCATTGATGCATCATAATCACCCAAAGTCTATAGTTCATATTGCGGTTCACTCTTGGTGTATATTCTTTGTGTTTGGATGAATATATAATGACATGTATCCATCATTATAGTATAGAGTATTTTTGCTTCACTAAAATTCCTCAATGTTTCATCTGTTTATCTCTGCCCACCCCCTTCCATTGGCAAATACTGATCTTTTTACTATCTCTGTAGTTTTGTCTTTATATCGTATAGTTGAAATCATACAGTGTATAGTCTTCAGATTGCCTTTCATTTTTTTCATGTGAATGTCTAGTTGTTCCAGCATGATTTATTGAAAAGAATATCTTTGCTTCATTGTGTTGTCATCTTTGTGAAAGATCAGTTGACTATATTTATGTGAGTCTGTTTCTACATCCTCTGTTGTGTCCATTGATTGATTTGTCTATTCCTTTGTAATACCATGTAATCTTCATTACTACTGTAGCTTTATAATGTTTTAAAATTTTTATTGATTTTTTATTTGAGTATAGTTGACACACAGTTTAGTGTACAATTTATCTAAGTCTTAGAGTCAGATAGTATTAGTCTTCTGACTTTGTTCTTCTGCAGTATTGAACCATTATGAGTCTTTTACTTTTCCATATAAACTTTAGAATACTTTATCAATATCCATGGGGATTTTGATTTTGATTGTACTAGATTTATAGATTAAGTGGGTAGAACTGACAACTTGACAACACCAAACATGGAACACCTCTATCCATGAACATGGAACACCTCTCCATTTATTTAGCTCTTTGATTTTGTCCATAGGAGTTCTGTAGTTTTTTTTCTTGTATGTATTCTGTTAGATACCTAAGTATTTCATTTTTGGAGGGTGCTAATATAAATAGTAATTTGTTTTTAATATCAAATTCCACTTGTTTATTACTGGTATATAGAAAAGAGATTGAATTGAATCCTGACCTTGTATCTGTGTAACCTTGCTATTATTGCTTATTAGTTCCAGGAGTGTTTTTGTCAGTTCTTTCAGATTTTCTGCATGAGGATCTTATGATCCATGAACAAAGATGGTTTGGTTTCTTTCTTCCCAGTCTGTATCCTTTTTATTTCCTGTTCTTGTCTTACTGTATTAACTAGGCCTTCCTGTTGAAAAGGAGTGGTGGGAGGGAACATTTTTGTCTTATTCTTGGTCTTAGTAGAAAAATTTATTAGGAATGGGTATCAAGTGGTTTTTCTGCATCTGTTGTTAGAATCATGTGGCAGGGTTTGAGAGGATTGACTCTAATTTTGAAAAGTTCTAATTGTTGCATACTTGGGATGAATTCCACTTAATTTGGTTATGTAATTCTTAATATATACTGTTGGATTCAACTTGCTAGTTTTATTGAAGATTTTTGCATCTATGTTCATGAGAGATATTGGCCTGTAGTAGTTTTGGTAGCTGGATAATGTTGGCTTCATAGAATGAGTTAAATGTTTTCTCTGCTTCTGTCCTCTGAAAGAGTATAGAGAATTGGCTTAATTTCTTCTGTAAATGTTTGGTAGAATTCACCAATAAACCCATTTGGGACTGGTGTTTTTTGTTTTGGAAGGTTATTAACTATTGATTTGATTTCCTCAATAGATGTATAGAGCTATTCAGATATTGCAAGTGTGTGTGTGTGAGAGAGAGAGAGAGAGAGGAAGAGAAATTTGACATTATCTTTCCAGGAATTGGTCCATTTCATCTGGTCATGAAATTTGTGGGCATAGAGTTGTTTATAGTATTCTTGAATTATCCTTTCAGTATCCATGGGATCTATAGCAGTGACCACTTTTTTAATTTCTGATTTTAGTAATTTGTGTCCTGTTTGTTTGTTTTTCCCCCAGCTAGAGGCTTATCAGCATCATTGACCTTTCTTAGGACCAGTTTTTGGTTTTATTGATTTTTTTCTCTACTCATTTCCCTTCTTTCATTTCACAAATTTCTGCTCTAATTCTTTTTTTTTTTTTTTTTAAGATTTTATTTATATATTTATTTTAGAGAGAGTACAGGCAGAGTGAGGGACAAAGGGAGAGGGAGAACTTCAAGCAGACTACACGCTGAACACAGAGCCCAACACAGGGCTTGATCTCATGACTCTCAGATCATGACCTGAGACAAAATTAGGAGTTGGATACATAACCAACTGAACCACCCAGACACCGTGCCCCTCTTCTGCTTATTTGGATTTAATTTGGTCTTCTTTTTCTGGTTTCCTAAAGTGGAAACTAAGGTTATTCATTTTATGTATATTTATTTAAAATGGAATTCCTTGGGGTGCCTGGCTGGCTTAGTCTATAGAGTGTGACTCTTGATTTTGGGGTTGCAAATTTGAGCCCCATGTTGGGTGTAGAATTACTTAAAAATAAAATTTTTTTAAAAAGTGGGGGAATTCCTTTCTCATTGCCTGGTGTCTATTGAAGCTTGAAATTTAAGCATAGGTACACTTCATTTTAATGTACCTTTGCTCTATTGTGCTTCATAAATACTGTGATTTTTACATATTGAAAGTTTGCGGTAACCTTGCAGTAAGCAAATTTATTGGTCCCATTTTTCCAACAACATTTGCTCACTTTGTGTCTGTATGTCATGTTTGGTAATTCTCACAATATTTCAGACTTTTTACTTTATATCATTTATTTATTTTGTTTATTTTTATTTATCTCATAATATACAGTGTTTAGTTTCCAGGTGTACAATATAGCAATTCAACAATTCTGTACATTACTCGGTGCTCATCACCATAAGTGTACTCTTAATCCCCTTTACGCATCCCTCCTGCCCCATCTCTCTTCTGGTAAGCACCAATTTATTCTCTGTATTTAGTAGAATCTGGGGCACTCTTCATGTCAAAGTCATGAGTTTGAGCCCCATGCTGGGTGTATAAAGCTTACTTAAAAAAAGAAAGTGGAATACCCTTAATAGAGTCTTTCTGATTTGTTAGTTTATCTTTTTTTCTTTGTTTTGTTTCTTAAATTCCACATATGAATGAAATCAGATGGTATTTGTCTTTCTCTGACTGATTTATATTACTTAGGATTATATCCTCTAAGTCCATCCATATTATTGCAAATGGCAAGTTATCATTCTTTTTTTGTGGATGAGTAATATTCCAGTGTATATATACCACATCGTCTTTATCCATTCATTTATCAGTGAACACTTGAGTTGCTTCCATGATTTGGCTATTATAAATACTGCTGTAATAAACATAGGGGTGCATATATCTTTTAAAATTAGTGTTTTCATATTCTTTGGGTAAATACCGAGTAATGCATCTACTAGATCATATGGTGATTCTGTCTTTAATTTTCTGAGGAACCTCCATATTTTTCCACAGTGGCTGCATCAGTTTTCATTTCCACTAATAGTGCATGACTGTTTCTTTTTCTCCACGTCCTTGCTGACACTTGTTTCTTGTATTTTTAATTTTAATAATTCTGATAAATGTGAGATGATATATCGTGTTTTTTTTAAGAATTTTTTTAAAAATTTTTATTTCTGATATATCATGGTTTTAATTTGCATTTCTCTGATAAATGATGTTGAGCATCTTTTCATGTGTCTCTTTACCATCTCTGTGTCTTTAAAGGAGAAATGTCTGTTAATGTCTTCTGCCCTTTTTTGGTGGGGGTGGTGTGGTGGAGCCTAACGTGAGGGTTGAACTCACAAACATGAGATCAAGACCTGAGCTGAGATCAAGAGTCAGATGCTTAACCCACTAAACCACCCAGGCACCCCTCCCCATTTTTTAATTGGTCAGATTTTTTATTATTATATTTGTTGTGGTCATTTTGATGAGTGATCTTTGAGGTTACTGTTGTCATTATTTTGGGTGCCATGACCTGTGCTTATATAACAGTGAAATTATTATTATTAGATAAATGATAACTTATTAGATAAATGTTTTATCTACCACCTGGCTGTTTCCTCATTCTTTGTTCTTTGAGACACAACAATATTGAAGTTAGGCCAATTAATAACCCTACGATGGCCTTTTAAGTGTTCAAGTGGAAGAGTCACATGCCTCTCACTTTGATCAGAAACTAAAAATCCTTAAGCTTCATGAGGAAAGCATGTGGGAAGCCTAGATGAGTCAAAAGCTTGGCTTCTTGTGCCAGAGTTAGCCAGGTTGTGAATGCAGAGGAAAATTTCTTAAAGGAAATTAAAAGTACTACTCTAATGAACACATGAACAATAAGAAACTAAAAGAGCCTCATTGCTGATGTGGTGAAAGTTTTAGTGATCTGGATAAAAGATGGAGCCAGCTACAGTATTTTCTTATGCCAAGGCCTAATCCATAGCAAGGCCCTAACTCCTCAGTTTTATGTAGGCTAGGAGTGGTAAAGAAACTACAGAGGTTTGAAGCTAGCAGAGTTTGGTTCGTGAAGCTAGCAGAGGTTGGTTCAAAGAATTCATCTCTATACCACAGAAATGCAAAGTGAAGCAGCAAGTGCTGATGTTGAAGTTGGCACGAGTTTATTCAGATCTAGCTGAAGTCAGTGAAGGTGGCTACGCTAAGTACAGATGTTCAGTATATAAGAAACCGCCTTCTGTTGGAAGAAGATGCCATCTAGGACTTTGTTAGCTAGAGAGAAATGAATGCCTAGCTTCAGAGTTCCCAAGGAGAGGCTGACTATCTTGTTAGGGGCTAATACAGCTCATGACTTCAGGTTGAAGCCAGTGCTTATTTACTATTCTGAAAAGCAGGGTCCTTAAGAATTAGCTGAATCTACTCTGTGTCCTGTAACTGGAACAACAAAGCCTGGATGACAGCACATTTGTTTACAAATGGTCTAGACCTAGTTTGCCATGCTGCAAACAGGACATCTGTTCTGCAACCTATGGATCAAGGAGTAATTCAACTTTAAAAGTCTTATTATTTAAGGAATATTTTGTAAGGCTGTAGTTGCCATGATAGTGAGTGATTCATGTGATGGACCCAGGCAGAATAAATTGAAAACCTTCTGGAAAAGGTTCACCATTCTAGATTCTATTAAGAATATCCCTGATAGGGGCGCTTGGGTGGCTCAGTGGGTTAAAACCTCTGCCGTTGGCTCAGGTCATGATCCCAGGATCCTGGGATCAAGCCCCGCATCGGGCTCTCTGCTCGGCGGGGAGCCTGCTTCCCTTCCTCTCTCTCTGCCTGCCTCTCTGCCTACCTGTGATCTCTGTCTGTCAAATAAATAAATAAATAATCTTAAAAAAAAAAAAAAGAATATCCCTGATAGATGAGGCAAGGCCTGAATATCAATATGAACAGGAGTTTGGAAGAAGCTGATTGCAGTCTTGGCTTGGATGACTTTGAGTATTCAAGACTTCAGTGAAGGAGATAACTGCAGATGGTGGAAGTAGCAAAACTAGAATTAGAAGTGGAGCCTGAAGATGGGACTGAATTGTTACAATCTCATGATGAAACTTGAGCAGTTGAGGAGTTGCTTCTTATGGACAAGCAGAGAAAGTAATTTCCAGAGATGAAGTCTGCTGGTGAAGATGCTGTGAAGGTTATTGAAATGACAGTAAAGAATTTAGAATATTACATAAACTTAATGGATAGTGCAGTGGCAGGATTGTGAGAGGATTAACTCCAGTTTTGAAAAAAGTTCTAATTGTGTGTAAAATGCTATCTGACAGCATTGTATTCTTCAGAAAAGTCACACGTGAAAGAAGCAGTTGATGTGGCAGACTCTGTTGTTATTGTTGTCCACCAATTGAGCCAGCCAGGTGTCCCAGACTCTTGTTTTATTTTAAGAAATTGCCACAGCCACCCCAACCTTCAGCAACCATCCCCTGGTCAGGCAGCAGCCCAAGTGACATGGAGGTAAGACCCTCCACCAGTGAAAAGCTCAAATGATATTGAGCATTTTTTAGCAATAAAGAGTTTTTAAATTAAGGTATATACATTGCTTTTTTAGGCATAATACTATTGCATATTTAATAGGCTGCAGTATAGGGTAAATATAACTTTTTTATATGTGCTGAGAAACCAGAAAGTTCATTTGACTTATTTTATTATGATACTTGTTTTATTATTGTGGTCTGAAACAAAACCCACAATATCTCCAAGGTCTGCCTGTACATTGGTGGAGACTCATGAAGTCGGTTTTTGTGGTCTAGTCTCATTTCAGGTTTAACCTTTGTTATTAATGGGGTATCGTTTTTCCTTGTTCTGCAGTAATTTGAGTATTGCATCTCTTGATCATTTTATTTATTGTTTGATCACATTTCTTTAAGGACTCTTTTCCTGTAAACTCAACTTCTTCTTATGCCCTTGAGACTCTAATCTCAACCCTTTCTTTGCATATTGTGCCCTTGTCTTTCCTATCTTGAAGAAAGTTTTCATTTTTTTCCTACCAAAAAACTCGAGTGGTTTTTCTGTGGCCAGTGCCCTTGTTTCCTTTTTATCCCTTCATTGTCACTGTCATTCTGAAATTCTCAGAATTTGTTAGTGATTTTATTGCCAAAATCTAGTTGCTCTTTGTCTTTTATCCCCATGACCTCTTTGTTGCACTACATTTTGCTTCTTTGTTCCTTTCCCTAACACTTGCCTACTGTTTCTTGCACCTGATAACACTTGCAGTCACTTTAAAAAAATTAAAAAAAAAAAAAAAGATTTATTTATTTATTTTAGAGAGACAACGAGCTGGGGGAGAGACAGAGAGAGGGAGCGAGAGAATCCATAAGCAGACTCCCTGCTGAGCATGGAGCCCAACTTGGGGCTCCATCCGAGGACCCTGAGATCATGACCCAAGTTGAAACCAAGAGTCAGCCTCTCAACCAAGTCACCCAGGTGCCCATTGCCAGTCACTTTTAATTATTTTCCTCATCTTCAATTGCCAGTGTTTGCAGGGTGCAGCCTTTGACCTTTTATTGTTTTCTTTTCGTGCTACTTTACGAGGAATTCTTAGCTTTCCTTAGGATTTTACCTCTTTTTCAATTACTACCTTGTGGTTTCACTTCTCAGGTTTTGATATTTCCTCCTAGTTTATGCAAACACAGGAATTATTGTCACTCTGAAAGAGGTGTCATATCCAGTCACCCATTTGTAATCCAGGTTTCCCTGGGAGACATTTCTGTTTAGTTTTTTGTCATCTTACTTTCAGCATCTGAGATAGAATATCATCTCCTCTCCATCTGCCCTTTCACAGACCACTTTACTAATTCCCAATAAGTTTCAGGATCATTATTTTAAAAACTTGATGTGATCCTTGACTCATCCGTCTCTTTCACAGTCATCTACTATCTCGTTTGAAGTTTTTATTTGGGCAGTGTCTCATTAATTCCACTCCCACCCCCCTTTACTTTACTGCTACCATTTGGTTTCATTCCTTAATTTTCTCACCTTGATTATTTCAAATAGCCTTTTAATTTGTATCTCTTTTTTCTTCTCTCTTTTCTCTCCTAATAATTTATAATTTTCTGAGTTATATAATGTTGAAAAGTATTATAAGGAAAAATTGTTCTGTGATAGCAAAGCTTGGGAAATGGTAGATTAAGAAAAAACTACTTGGGGAGCGCGGTGCCTGGGTATCTATCTTAGTGGGTTGGGCCTCTGCCTTCAGCTCAGGTCATGATCTCTGGGACCTGGGGTGGAGCCCCAAATCAGCCTCTCTGCTTAGCGGGAAGCCTGCTTCCTCCTCTCTCTGCCTGCCTCTCTGCCTACTCTCTCTTTGTCAAATAAATTAAAAATCTTCAAAAAGAAAAAAGAAAAAACTTGGGGATAAAGAAGTAATGATTCCTTACTGTAAAACTTCTATGATATGCTGGTGTTCATTGTTAATCTCTTAAATTGGGAGTATATGGGTAATACATAGCGTTTTCCCATAGACAATTTATTTAATTTTTTTGCAGAGTATCTTCTAGGGCTAGGGGTTCCTGGAGCATACTTTAGGATCTGGTGTAAAATTTATTTGAGACAGAGACAGACAGAAAGTGAGTGGCAGGGGGTGGGGGCCTCGGGGCAGAGAGAGGGAGAATCCCAAGCCATTTTAACCAACTGAACCATGCAGGTGCCCCAGATTTCTTGATGTATTAATGTCCTGTTTGCCAGCTGTTCTGAAGCTGTGTAAATTCTTAGAAGCTCAGAAATACCTGCAGTGCATTTTGGAACCATTTTTACATGAAATAATTTTTTATTTTTATTTTATTTATTTATTTATTTATTTATTTATTTATTTTTTTAAAGATTTTATTTATTTATTCGACAGAGAGAAATCACAAGTAGGCAGAGAAGCAGGCAGAGAGAGAGAGGAGGAAGCAGGCTCCCCGCCGAGCAGAGAGCCCGATGCGGGACTCGATCCCAGGACCCTGAGATCATGACCTGAGCCGAAGGCAGCGGCCTAACCACTGAGCCACCCAGGCGCCCATGAAATAATTTTTTTAAAAAGATTTTATTTTATTTATTTGTCACAGAGAGAGAGAGAGAGAGAAAGCACAAGCAGGGGAGCAGCAGGCAGAGGGAGAAGCAGGCTCCCCACTGAGCAGGGAGCCTGGTGCTGGATCCTGGGATCATGACCTGAGTTGAAGGCAGGCACTTAACTGACTGAGCCACCCAGGCTTCCCTACATGAAATAATTTTTAAAGCAAATATTAAAGGCTAATATCAGAAATGGGAAGATATGGGTGTATGGTTAAGAGACATGTCGATTAAAACCAATATCAAAAACAAGATCTGTTTTGTAAGAACTGAATTGTGTCTGCCAGTGAATAAATTATTGTGTTTTTATCTTGGGTAATGAAAACAGTTTGCTTTCATAGGGAAATTAGGTTTATAAGTACCTTGCTTACACAAGTAGTGACTCTAAAGAGAACCCTTGTATATTAAATGGAAGTCTTTATAAAATGCACTTCAAATGCTCTTATTTTCTTAAGCTGGCAGACTGAATTTAATTACCTTTCTTTTTGATGTCTTGCTGAAGTAGATTATATTTTGATTTGCATAGTTGAAGTAATTTTTACTACTTTATCTTTGCATATATTTGTATTTATCCAGGTTATTTTGAGATCATTGATTACTAATATATTTATATTCAAGATTCAAGGGTATATTATCCCTGGGACCAAAAAAAAAAAAATAGGGGGGGCGGAGCCTGGGTGGCTCAATGGGTTAAAGCCTCTGCCTTCGGCTCAGGTCATGTTCTCGGGGTCCTGGGATCCAGCCCCACATCAGGTTCTCTGCTCGGTGGGGAGCCTTCCTTCCCCCTCTCTCTGCCTCTCTGCCTACTTGTGATTTTTCTCTCTGTCAAATAAATAAATAAAATCTTAAAAAAAATTTTTTTAATTGATGTTTTTCTTGCTTTAAGGAGAAGACAAAATCATATGAAACAAAATATATAGCTTCATGAATTGTTATATAGTAAACTTTGCTGTCATCACAATTCTAGTCAAGAAATAGAATTTTGTAAAGAAAAAAATAGAACTTTGTTAGCCACCCCAAAATTGTCTCCCAATTACAATTTCCCTCCCTCTCCTCAAAAATGACTACTTTGACCTTTGTAGTAAGTTCCCTGAATTTAAAAAATAGTTCTATCAGTCAACTGTGTATTCTTGCACACAAAGGTTTAATGTTTCCCATTTAAAAAAATTAAGAATGATTAATTTTAGAAAGCATTTTGATGATGTGCCATTGTACCCCTCGTGTTTATATCTTAAGTCAGATTTACCTATAGAAGAAAATTTAATAACTCTTAAGTTCTGATGCTTGAGAGCTTGTAAAGACTTGATGTAGTGACATGAATTGTTTTTCAGGGCGTCCTGATGTCAGAAGAAGAAGTGTTTGAACTTGTTCCTGATGATGAGCGACAGTGTTCAGCGTGCAGAACCACGTGTTTTCTCTCTGCTCTCACATGCTCCTGTAATCCTGAACGCCTTGTGTGTCTCTACCATCCAACTGATCTGTGCCCCTGCCCCATGCAGAAGAAATGTCTTAGGTATCCTTAAGTTTCTTGTAAAACTTGTTACTTCTTTTAAAAAACCGAGTGCACTGTTCTTTGTAATTCCCCTTTCCCAAGTGTGCACTGGGAACTTTTCTTTGTCTCTGCTTCCCTGCTGAGGACCAATCCTTTAAAGTTGGCCCTAAACTTGGCAACTAATGTTAGATATTTTTATCAGTTGATTTCACATGTTCCTTGTCTCTCCCTACATTAAAACTCTGTGAGTGGCTTTGATCTAAGACCCCATTTCCTTGGTCGTTTATTAAGCTGATTTTACTTAAAATTTATTTTAATGTTGTTGGTTTGCAACGTTTTTAATTTCTGTGTTTTTTGTTTATTTGTTTTGTTTTTCTTTGTGCTTAGATACCGCTACCCATTAGAGGACCTCCCTTCTCTGCTGTATGGTGTGAAGGTCAGGGCACAGTCCTATGACACTTGGGTCAGCCGTGTTACAGAAGCATTATCTGCCAACTTCAACCACAAGAAAGGTTAAGCTTTTGTGTGCATACACATTGAAAGAGGCCTTATTTTGTTTTATGTGCTTTTCCTCCAGTAAGGGAAAATTGTAGGCTTCATATGGGATTTGTAGCTAGTAGGTTGGTTAGTTTTCTACTTGAAAATTTTCTTTTACATAAATAGTTAATATAAAATGGGACAGACAACTAACTTACAGTAGATAACGTATTTTGGGGAGCCATTGTTACCAGTGGACTGCCACTAAAGGTTAGTTAAGAAAGAGGAATTACCTTCCTGGAGAGAAATTGTCTCTAAGGGTTAGAAATGGCACCTGTTCTTAAGCTTTTATTGCATTGGTGAGATTTTCACAGCTGCAGTGTTTCCACTAATAGATGGATGACTAACTTGAGAGAGGTTGGTGAGTATTTTTAAATGGCTTTTTATGTCTGTGGTCATAGTATGTAGCTTTGTTTTTACAGATTTGATCGAATTACGAGTAATGCTGGAAGATGCTGAGGATAGGAAATACCCAGAGAATGATCTCTTTAGAAAACTCAGAGATGCTGTGAAGGAAGCTGAGACTTGCGCCTCTGTGGCTCAGCTGCTTCTGAGCAAAAAGCAGAAGCATAGGTAAGACTAAGAAGAGTTCTCCAGTGGTTTCCTGTGCATTTTTTCGTTTTGCTTGTTTGCTTTTCTTTTAGAGTAAAAGCCAAAAGTGTAACTGGCCCCTCCCAATCTATCTTTGACCTCTTGTTGTGGCCATTTCTCTCTCTTCAGTTATGTCCCAATTTTCTCTCCTACTGCTCTCCCTTTTTTCTTGTTCCACTCTTGAGTCCTCTTCCCCTTTGAGCTTTTTAACACCAGGCATGCTTCTGCTTAGCGCCTTTGCACTTTGCTCTTCGAGCCCTCTTCTATCATATCCAAGTGGCTTGTTCCCTCACTTCTTTCAGTTCTTTTTCAGATCGCTGACACATTCTTCTTGAAGAGGCCTTCTCTGACAACGCTTTATAAAACTGCAACCTTCTTATTCTTTTCCTGATCTCTTTTTCTCTTAGCCCTGTCACGTCCCGATATACTGGTTTATTTATTATCTCCTCCTTTCTTTCCCAGTCCCACTAGACACCTTCTAGACTAGAATGTTGCAGACTTTTTTTTATCCTTTTTCATTGCTCTATTCTTGTGCTTAGAATAGTGTCCTGCAAATACTGGATGTGCAATAAATATTTGTAAATAAATAAATGATACTACATGCTGAAGGCAGGTGGCAGCAAAGACTAACCTTGATGGATGCTGGAGAGGCTGTATTTTTAAGAAGTGTAGAAGTTAAAAAAAAAAAAAGTGTAGAAGTACGCACCCTTGATTTAATGGAATTCACATGTGCTAAATGTTCTGTGGTATTGTTTCATATACATGCCAACACTTTCCTGAATGGGTTTTGCTATGGCCCTTCATGTTGGGTTCTAAATCACTTTGTACATTTTTTATTTACCATTTGATTAGAGAACTTTTCTTTGAAGCATTGATCAGGGAATTTTCACCTGTCATTGGGTCACTAACCCCCTTGGGGAATCTGACAAAAGCATACGGACCCTTTTCTTAGAAAAATGTATATACACATGCCATTCCGAATCCGTTTCAGAGGGGTTTATCATCCCCTAGCCAAGTTAAAGGCCCTTGTTCCACATTTTAAGGTTTTTGAGGTAGAAGATTTAATTTTATTAATAAACATAGTATTTTACTCTGAGGAATTTATTGATTGTTTAAAGTGCTCAATACTTGGAAGATTGGAGGAACTGTAACTTGGAGAGTTGAATCTTTGAGTCATTAACTAATGAGGGTAAAAACCTAATTTGGAAGTGATCGCCATTACAGTAGAACCTCTCAAACATTCGTATTCTGGGATTGCTTGGGTGAGAATTCTAGAGAGACTAGAAGCTCCTTTGCTATCAGGTGACTATGGATTTTTCTTACTTATGTCTCAATATTATTTCATATCAGGCAGAGCCCAGATAGTGGGAGAACTCGGACCAAACTGACAGTGGAAGAATTGAAGGCCTTTGTCCAACAACTTTTTAGTCTTCCATGTGTCATCAGCCAAGCTCGACAAGTAAAGGTGGAGTATTACATTCTTTTCTGGGGTAATATCCTTTGTAGTATGGGTTTCTGTTTTGGGTCAACAAAATAGTATGTCTAGACTAGCTTTTTGTTCCGTTTGTCACATAAATGGTGCTGTTTGAAGGTTTTCAGTAGGCAGTAAGAACCCCTGGTTTTGTTCTTAGCCTTTTATTCTCCTTTTCAAGTTCTGGAACCAATGTAGTTAGTTTAGAATTTTTTCCTACATTGATTTTAGATCGGAATCCTCATTTAGCACAGATGTAATTGAGATGCAAGAAAATAGTTAAAAGAACCTGAATGTATCAGTAAGTTACTAGTTCATGAGCTTTTAAAAATGTGAGCTCTGAAATTACTAGGGCCCTGATGGCTTCTTGAATATGTACAGTCTTAAAAAGTATATATCAAATATATTAATCAGCATAGTTAGTAATCCTCTGGTAGTTTGTGGTGGTTTGTGATTTGGCCATGGGCAGGGTATCTAAAATGGTTTTTATCAAGGTTATCAGCTTAGGCGCACCTAGGTGGCTCAGTTGGTTAAGCATCTGCCTTGGGCAGAGGTCCTAATCCTAGGGTCCTGGAATTGAGCCCCGCATGGGGCTCCCTGCTCATTAGGAAGCCTGCTTCTCACTCTTCCTCTGCCTGCTACTCTCCCTGCTTGTGTGCACTCTCTCTCTGTCAAATAAATAAAATCTTAAAATAAAGGAGGGGGGTATCCGCACGCAAAATCCAGTATCAGTTGTGTTTCTGCTGTTATTCTATGCCATGGGAGCATTTAGTAGTTGACCACTCTTTCCTTCCTGAGAGAACTTTCTTCTCTGAACATCTGGGACATCATTACACGTTCTGTTTTTCTTCGCTCATTCACAGTTCCTTCTCTTTGGTGTTCTTTGTCATTTGTTTTCTCCTTGGCTTGACTTCTGAGTGTTGGAGTATAATAGGAGTCTCAGCTCTTTTTTTAGATCCTGACATCTTACTTGTTCAGTGACATCAATATCACCTGTATCTTATTGATCCCCCAGATCACCAACTCTCAATGCTTTTGTTCTCTCCTACGGGCTTGTACATCCAGTTGTGTGCTCTGCTTATCCAGTTGTATCCCTCTGCCTATGACTAAAAGGCATCTTAAAAACCTTTTAGTGAATCAAATCCTTGATTCCTTTATTTCCCTTATAGCCCACATCCAGTCTCTAAACAAGTGTGAATATTCAGAATGTTTCCCAAAGTGAACCATTTGTCATCATCTCCATTGCTTAAACTGTGCTCTGAACTGCTAGATTCTGCCCCTTGGATTACTGTAATAGCCTCTTAACTCATCTCCCTTTTTCTTCTCTGGTCCTTGACAGTTTATTTTTCATTTGGTAGCCAGTGTGATCATGTAAAATGTAAATCAAATTATATCACTTCTCTGTGGTTAAAATTCTCCAGTGCTTCCCCAAAACCATTAGAATGAAATCTAAACTCCTATATGGCATTATGTAATCTGACCTCTGTTTATTTTTAAACTGCATTTTTCCCCTTTGCTTCCCATCATCCACTTTAGAGCAGGACGTTCCTCTGTGAAAGGTTGTGTGGTTATTATCCGCCCAGCCTGAACTGCTCTTCCTCCTAAGGTCCTCTAGCTCCTCATTTTAGTGTCAGTTCATCTCTTACCTGTGACCACCGTTGCAAAGTAATATGCCCGCCTCTCTGATCATTCTTTATTGTGTTGCCCTGTTTTATTTTCACAGCACTTAAAATTAACTGAAACATTTTCTATTCAGTGTCTGGCTGTGTATATGTTCCTTGAAGACAAGGACTTCGTTTGTTTCAGTGCTGTGTGCTTAGAACAGTGGCTGCATTGTAGTCCGCAGTCATTAAATATTGTTTGAATGAATTAATCATATTTTAAAAGTAAATGTGTAAGTAATTACAGAGAAGCATAATTATGTTCTTAACTAGTATATCTGGTGCTATAGTGGTGAGATTATTGGATTAGAATTATTAGTCTAGAATTTGATATTTTGCCTGAACTTATATCTATTCCATACTCATTTTGTATCTTTTAAATTTGTTTTTTATTTTTATTTTTTGACTTTATCAGAATCTCCTGGATGATGTGGAAGAGTTTCATGAACGTGCTCAAGAGGCCATGATGGATGAAACCCCGGATTCTTCCAAACTTCAGATGTTGATAGACATGGGCTCTAGTCTCTATGTGGAGCTACCTGAATTAGCCCGACTAAAGCAAGAACTACAGCAGGCTCGATGGTTGGATGAAGTAAGACTGACCCTGTCAGATCCACAACAGGTCACTTTGGATGTCATGAAGAAACTGATAGACTCTGGGGTGGGGTTGGCCCCCCACCATGCCGTGGAGAAGGCAATGGCTGAACTACAGGAGCTCCTTACAGTCTCTGAGCGATGGGAAGAAAAGGCTAAGGTCTGCCTACAGGCAAGGTGAACACATATATTGGTGACTGTTGCCTCTTTAATAACTAATGGTAGAACTGAAGGATGAATTTAAGTATCTGTTTCATTAAATATTTAGTTAGATGTTTTATGCCTTCCCTGACCAGTCACTAAATTATCAAATAAGTCTGCATATAAACAGTTTCAAATATTGTGTGCATGTTCCTGCAGAGTACTTTGCTAAGTAGTTTAAGTGAAACAAAGTAGTATTTTGTTTAGAACCTTCTCATTACCTATACTATAGTTCAGAGCTAAGAAATGTAATGCTCACTGCAATATGTTATTGTTAACTGAGAGGTACAGAAAAATGCTATAGCAATTCAGAGGAGGAGAGGTCATTTTTAGCTCTAGTGGTCAGGAGAGAAGCTTGAGAGAAAATAAAGAACTTAGGTAAAGCTTTGAAGCATGAGTGGGATTGAATGGAAGGAGAGTAAGAAAGATCCAACTAATAAGTTTAAAGAATACTTAGGGTGTGTTAGGTGACAGAAGTTAAATGGGCTTTGTTTGAGTAAGGATTTATGTAGGAAAGTAGTGGGAAAGGGGAAGCAAGAAAGACAGGAGACCATTACACAGTTGCATTAGCATTGGTACCCTCATTGGATTTGCAAGATTTCAGTAAACCATTCACCATACTTGATTGTATATCAGCTAATTAGACTGTAATGTTCTTTATGAAAGTATTTCTTCAGCTAAAATTAAGACCTATAATTTCTTTTGTGAGGATGAGAAACCTGGCATACTTAAAGCCCATAGTTACTAAATAACACAACTTTTCCTGTCAATTGCAACAAAAATAAGTGGCTGGCAAAGTACTTAAGTACACGAAGACTCCGGAATGAAGTGGAAAAGGCTTTAAATTTGAGCTATGTTGGGACACCTGGGTAGCTCAGTCGGTAAACCATCTGCCTTTGGCTCAGGTTGTGATCCCAGGGTCCTGGATTGAGTTCTACATTGGGCTCCCTGCTCAACGGGAAGTCTCCTTCTCCCTTTGCCTGCTGCCCCCGCTCGAGCTTGCTCTCTGTCTCTCTCTTGCTCTCTCTGGCAAATAAAATCTTAAAAAAAAAAAAAGTCCATTGTAAGACCTCCAGAGAGATGATAAATAAAGAAATAGATTTGAGCTGTGTTATATAACAAACATAGTTCTGTTTAACCGAGAAAAGGCTGGATATATTTTTGCTGGATATTTTGCTGTCTAGTTGTCATGGGGAATACATACTAAAATGTATCTATAGCTTTTCCTGTTTGAAACCTTCAAATTATTCATGGCAGTTCCAGGAGCATAGTAAATGGGAAAAGCTAAATAACTGGAATGCAAAACCTGTTTTGATACACCTGATGCAACTTAGAGTAGTCTACAGAATGAGATTTTGTTGGTAGTAGTATTTGAAGACTTTTTTCCTCTCATTTTCCACATTTACCAGTCACTAAGTTTTAAGGAGCTCACCTGTAAAATGTCTCTCGAATCTGTCTTCCTCAACTCCATTGTCACTGACCTAAGTGTGGGGTTCTTGTATTTTCCCTTAATCTTTGCAATTCAGTATTTATGGAGTACCTACTACATGCCAAGTACTATTTCTTTTTTCTTTTTTTTTTAAGATTTTTATTTATTTATTTGACAGAGATCACAAGTAGGCAGAGAGGCAGGCAGAGAGAGAGGAGGAAGCAGGCTCCCTGCAGACTCTGAGAGCCCGATGTGGAGCTCGATCCCAGGACCCTGGGATCATGACCCGAGCTGAAGGCAGAGGCTTTAACCCACTGAGCCACCCAGGCGTCCCCCCCAAGTACTATTTTTAAGTGCAGTAGAGATAGTAGGGGAAAAGACCCACAAAGTCCCTGCTGTACAATAGAGCCAACATTCTAGTGGGGAGAGACAGGTGAAAAGTGAGTGAATGAATGTTTGAATGAACTTCAGATAATTAGTGTCATGAAGAAAATAAAATTAGTAAGAAAATAGAGGAAGAGGGCTTGGTGGGGATAGTGGGAAGTGGAATCTTCTTTGTTTTCTAACTTCTGTTGAAGTTAGATTTCTGAAACACATCTACGTCACTTCTGGGGATCCTTCCATCACCTGCCAAGTCAGTTTAGGTCCCCCTGCTATTATATTTTGATAGATGTATTTTTGGCCTTTTGGATTGGTTAACTTCTGGCCGCTGTTTTCTCAATATCCTGCTCCTCTGCTTTTGGCCTTCTCTCCCTGCCTCTTGAATAATGTCATTCCTCAAAATTCTGGCCCAGACCACTTCTTTTTTCACTCTGTACATCTCCCTGGAAATTTCTTCTTATTTTCTGGCTCAGTTGGCCATCTGTATGCTAATTAACTCCAAATTCTTATCTATAGCACTGATATTTTTTGTAGATACTGTCTGCCTATTTGGTAATTCCATTGGATGTCTTGTTGGTACCTCAGATTCCACATATCCAAAATTGGATTCATTAACTCTTTCCCATCATCTTGTCCTTTGTTCCTTTTTCCTTTGAATTAAACCATTGTTTTTTCTCCTTTAAACAAGCTTTGGAAATTACCTTTGACCTTTCCATTTCCATACCCTCAACCTTAGTTAACTACCAAGTCACATTGATTATATTTCCTTGATGTTTTTCACTTTCATTCTTCTTTGGGGTACTGGCATAGCTGGCCTAAATCATAGCCACAGGCTCTGGGACCTCACCCTGCTCTCTTCATTCTCTGCACTGCAACTAGTATTTTCTTAAAAGACAGGTGTAGTTTTTTTCACTCCTTTGCTTAGAGCCCTTCACTGTTTCCTATTCCCCTGGGGATGACATTTAGAGTCCTTCATCTAATTCATAAGGCCATCTTGTAATCTAGCCCTTTGCTTAAGCCTCATCCCTTGCTAGTCTTCCTTTGCATTCTGTGTTTCAAGTGTCATGATCACCCGGTTTTCCTCAGACATGCCATGTTCTTTCTTGTCTCTGGGCCTTTGCATGTGCTCATTTTCTCCTCTGGAACACTTCCCTTCTCCCCATCCCCTGTGGTATACACTTACCCAGCCTCTGGTCCCAGCTTTCCTGACTCACTCCTATTCAGAAAGGCTAAGAAAGCTTAGGCGTCACTTCTGGGAATCCTTCCATCACCTGCCAAGTCAGTTTATGTCCCCCTGCTATTATATTTTGATAGCATCTTAACAGTGCTATGAATAATCCCCCTCTAACACCACAAGATTAAAATGTTTAATGAGGCAAGGGCTCTGTCACTCTGTCACTCCTGTGTATTAATAGTCTCTAGGAACTAGCACCGTGCCTAGCACGTGGTAGGATTCATGGATAATGAAACTGTTCCCACCCTCGGTAGCTTCCTATTGCTTCCATGGTGAAATTTATGGCTCTCAAAATCTCTTACATCTTTCTTTCCTGTCAAAATCCCCCTACTTCTTGCTCTTACTCCTGCTCCTACCTCACTCCCGTCCTCACACTGGACTACTAACTTTTTTTTTTTTTTTTAAGATTTTAGTTTTTAAATTAAAAAAATATATAATCTCTACCCCCCCCCCCCACCAAGTGATACTTGAACTCATGACCCTGAGATCAAGAGCTACATGCTGTACCCACTAAGCCAGCCAGGTGCTCCTGGACCTCTAACTAATTTTTAAACATTTCTTCATGTCTTTGTTCATTATATTCCTGGGGTTTTTTTTTTTCCTTTAACCTTTCACTTGAGAAAATCACACTTCTTTTTTAAGCTTTGGCTCAAAGCCTTTCTCAGCTCCTCTAAGCAGAATTAATCACAACTTCCCATAGTGGTGAGCCTAAAATGATTTGCTCTTTGTCCCCAGTACAAGTTTAATTCTTACCTTGTATTCTGATTCATTGAGGATAAGGTCTATTTTATTCATCTTTTAACTAGGTGATATTGAATGTGGTTGAATTAATTCCTGGACTTAGAGACTATTCCTGGACTCCTAGACTATTGCTTTCCACACTGCTGTCTGACACGCATCTCTGACAATTTCAGATATTGTGGAGAACTAACATAGATGCAATTTAGTGTAGTGAAAAGAGCAAGGTATCTGAGACTCATTCTGAATCAGTGTTTGAGCTGTGCCATTCACCGTATTAAATGGTTTTAGGAAAAAAAATAATTTTTGAGTTAAGGTTTTCTTATTTGTAAATTGGAAATTAAAGTAATAGCTGCTTTGCCTCCCTTATAGGATTGTGGTAAGAACTAAATGAAATCATATATATGAAATTTCTCTGCATGTTCTAATTTAAATGTTGGTAGCGTTTTGACTTTTCCTTATGCATCTGCCCTGTCTTTGTGGTTTTTTTAAGACCACGGCACAGTGTGGCAAGTTTAGAAAGCATAGTTAATGAAGCCAAAAACATTCCAGCCTTTCTACCCAATGTATTGTCCCTGAAAGAAGCATTACAAAAAGCTCGAGAATGGACAGCTAAAGTGGAAGCTATTCAGGTAAGGAGCCTCTTGAATTATCCTACAATTTTGGTAATGCTATCTCACAGATGAATCCTTTAAGCCTTTAATTCTTTAAAATAGAATAACCTTAATAAAATAATGGTACTTAAAATTCAGTTGTTCTTCCATCTGATTCTGTCATTTAGAATAAATATTACCTATTTAAATGTTACTTCTCTGGACTCCCTGCTATGAAAGATGGCGGAATTAGCTATTTATTTAACTCCTAGCAATAGGGAGTTTATTCCCTGCTGTGTTCTTTGAATCTTTGCCATGTGTGCAAATAAATTTTAAAATAGGCAGAAAAAAGAAAATGAAATTAAAATTTACCGAACACCATAACACTTATAATAGATATTATTCTAGTTGTTTGGGAGTAGAAATGTGAGGGAAGGATGTAAAGATAGTACGCTGGCACTCAGAAAGACATGTATTATATATTTTAATTTAAAACAATATATAACATACCTCCTGAATTATAAAAACCTTGCAGCATTTCATTATTGAGTATGTATATACTTTTTTTTTTGTATGTACTCTTTATTGTAGAACTATATCCAAAGAAAAGGAAACCAACTCTTTGCTGTCCCAAGAAAGAACATACTCTAGGTGTCAAGTTCTAATGACTTTTGTTTTAGTTTATTTTCAGTTAACTCTTTCTGGGAGCTTCTTAGCTGTGCTCTTTCTATACTATTGTTAAAATTATCTGTATTTTCCAAACTAAGGATTGCTGGAGGGGAAATGGGTGGATAGGGAGATAGGCTAAATGGATGATGGACATTAAGGAGGGCATGGGTTGTGGTGGGCACTGGGTGTTCTCTGTAAGTGATGAATCACTAAATTCTACTGAAACCAGTACTATATTATATGTTAACTAACTTGACTTTAAGAAATATTGGAAGAAAAAAAATTATCTCTGTTTTCATCAGGACAGCTCCTCTGTTTCATCTTTTTTTTTTTTTTTTTAAGATTTTTTCATTTATTTGACAGAGATCACAAGTAGGCAGAGAGGCAGGCGGGGGGAAGCAGGCTCCCTGCTTAGCAGAGAGCCCGATGCAGGGCTCGATCCCAGGACCCCAAGATCATGACCTGAGCCTAAGGCAGAGGCTTGACCCACTGAGCCACTTAGGCACCCCATTCTCTGTTTCATCTTTAACCCATTTCAGGAGGTTGGTTGTCCTCAAATATTTGATTACCCTTAGTTGGCTGTAAGTCTACAAGATGGCTGTCTTGTGTTTCCTCTGTAATTTTGAAGGACTTGTCCTCCGCCAAGCCCTCCTTTCATTGGGAAGACTTGACTCATAGGATCTAAGTAAGTGGACAACTTCTGTTGACAGGCATACTCTAAGATACAGAGCTTGGGAACAGGCTAAGTCAAGCCTTAGCCAGAAGGTCTTTCGTAGTCAAATGGCTATAGTTGGGTACAAGAAGGGATAGCAGTAAACATGGTATTTCTCAGTTGTACCTATTTGAGCTTTCTTTTCTCTTTCATATACCTGTCTGTTCTTTAATCCTAGTACCACAGTGATTTAATTATGCCATTGTAATATCACTCAGGGCTAGAACCTTCCCATTATTATTACTGAAGATTAACTTAAGTTGGGGTGCCTGGTTGGCTCAGTTGGTGGAGCATGTGACTCTTGATCTTGGGATTGTGAGTTCAAGCCCCACACTGGGTGTGGAGCGTACTTTAAAAAAAAAAAATCACTCAAGTTTTTTGTCTGTTTTTCCAAATATTCCAGTATAACTTTCAAAATGAATTTATAGGCAAATGAATCAGTTAACATAGGAAATAACCTTTTATTGCAATGTCTGTTTATAGCATGTAACTATGCCTTTCCTTCATTCAGAGCTTCTTAATAACAATGAATGTTAAGGGCATGTATACAGTTTCTTAGACTATGTGTCTGTCTGCCTGGAGATTCATCCAGTCTAAGGTGTTACTCTGAATTACTGCCTGTTGGCTGCCAACCCACTGCAGGTGTTCTTGCCAGATCCCTGAAATGGATTACTTGTTAACCCTCTCACCTCTTTATAATGATTTCTTTAGTGAACTTAAAGCAGTAATAGTTCGAAAAACAGTAATTTCATTATATGGAAATATTAAACCATTGTGACTTAGGCAAATATCTGTTCTCATCTGTATTTATATAACATAAAATGGAGGTGGCTATCAGCACCAAAATACTGCTCTGTAGTCATTGGGAAAGTTTGAAAGCCTTTGAAATAGGAGAAATTATGGGTGTTCTTTTAGTGGAGTACTGGAAGTTTTCTGGAGAACTCTCCAGGATCATCTTACTCTATGAGTGCATGCTGTGGATTTTTTTTGACCAGGCTATTTTACAACTTTGCAGTTATTAAAAAATTAGAGTACTACAAATGAATTGTGTCCATAGAAAGACAGTTAAATTTATAATGAAACAGTTGATTTCTCCATGCTAGAGAAGATGAATTGTCCTATATGATATTAAGTATGTTTCCATCTGTTAGCAAATTTCCTGATTGTATTTATAAATGTCTTTTTTTTTTAAGATTTATTTATTTATTTTAGAGAGAGAGAGTGTGTGAATGGGGGAGGGTCACAGGAGGAGAGAGGAAGCAGACTTCCTGCGGAGCAGGGAGCTGGATGTGGAGCCTGATCTCCTAACCAGGAGATCATGACCTGAGTTGAATCCAAGTGTCAGATGCTCAACCAGTGGAGCCACCCAGATGCCCCTGTGTCTGTTCTTTAGATTATCTTTTGAACTGATTTTTACATCTTGACTGGCTCCCTCGTTGATTAATAAAAATCTTTGACAGAATGAATTTTCAGACTTTTAAAAAAGGACATTGGAAGCTCTATTAGTTCAAGAAATAGAACTAGGTTTAAAGAACAACATTTAATAAAAAAACTCAATGCTAAATTCTTTGTAAGATCTTCTGACCAATATCACTAGACTCCATAAGAAAGTGCAAGTCATGTGAGAATGCACTTTTGTGTTTCAGAGTGGCAGCAACTATGCTTACTTAGAGCAGCTGGAGAGCTTATCTGCTAAAGGGCGACCTATCCCTGTGCGTCTGGACGCGTTACCCCAGGTAGAATCACAAGTGGCAGCTGCACGGGCATGGAGAGAACGGACTGGGAGGACCTTCCTTAAGAAGAATTCTAGCCATACCCTGTTGCAGGTAAAGAACAGTTAGTAATTTAATACCCTTAGGTAGGAGTTTCATTGGTGAAGGTTATTTTCAATTTATCTGGTCATGGTTTTATAAGTGATTCTTATTAAGTGATACCAAATGTTGACTGGAAATCTGTTGCCTTACGCAGATTTATCCACAGTTCATCTTGTACTGCATCCAGAAAAAGGAATCAGCCTGGATCTTATCTCTGTTACTAATGGATTCTGTCCTTGAAATATCTTACACGTGTTACCCTTTTCATCTTGAGCAGTTGAAACGCCCTAGTAGTTAAAGAGCATAGGCTTTGGAGTAAGGTACTTCATGTTGAGGACTGGCTCTCTAATTGCTAACCCTGTGTCCTTGGGCAAGTTGTTTCCTCTCCGAGCCTTCGTTCCCCAGTTTGTAAAATACAGGTGATACACCTACAAAAGGAGGTTGTGAGGATTGCATTAGGTGTGTGTAGAAGGTACATAAGAAGGTGCCTAGGACAAGATGAGTGGTCAGTAAATGGTTCCTTTTTATTATTTTCAGTTTTAAGATTTTTTTTTTAAAGATTTTATTTATTTATTTGACAGCGAGAGATCACAAGTAGGCAGGCAGAGAGAGGAGGAAGCAGGCTCCCCGCTGAGCAGAGAGCCCAATGCAGGACTCGATCCCAGGACCCCGAGATCATGACCTGAGCTGAAGGCAGAGGCTTAACCCACTGAGCCACCCAGGCGCCGCCCCAGTTTTAAGATTTTTTTAAAAGCCAAGACTCAGTGTTTGGTTTTATTTTTGTAGGTGCTGAGTCCCCGGACTGACATTGGTATATATGGGAGTGGTAAAAACAGGAGGAAAAAAGTAAAAGAACTAATAGAAAAAGAAAAAGAAAAGGATCTGGACCTTGAGCCTCTGAGTGATCTGGAGGAAGGATTGGAGGAAACCAGAGATACAGCTATGGTGGTAAGAAATTATGTAATGCATTCTGAGTCTGCATCGTGAATATAGAATTCTATAAAGCTATTAGATTTGCTGGTTTTATGTTCTTAACTATTTTTACTTTTATCTTTGGCTTTATAGTAAAATATTTCATTTTTATAGATTTATAATCCAAGTTTATTAGTCTGCTCATTCCCTGTGAAACTGTCTTTTCCATATCTCTGTTCTTTTTTACTATTTTAATAGTCGTCTAATATTTCATCAGATTGTCCATAATTTATTGAACACTTCTCTGATACATCAAATACTTTATTACTCTTTGCTATTATGGATAATATAAAGTGAAAATTCTTTATAAAGTCTTTTATAAAGTCTTTTCCTTTTTTCAAATTATTTTCTTATACTTGGCTCTTAGGAATGTGATTACCGGGTTAGAATTTAATAGCATTTTATGACATTTAATACTGTGCTTTTAAAAGGAATTATATCCATTTAATGACACTAGCTGCTATTTAAAATATCTCCCTTCTCTTAGTCTCATTCACAGTGTAGTGGATGCTCAAGAAAATACTTGTAACTAAGTAGAATGATGGGGGTTTTTGGAGAGGAGGAGGAATGTGTGAAGATGACTAGGAGCCTGAGGATATAAAGAGAAATAAAAAATGAGTTTGGGCCTATTTAATAGTAGGGAATTACATACATTAAGTTACTTGATATGATGTTTCTGCCTACATATGATCCTGGGTTTTGGGGTTTTTTTTTTAAAGATGTATTTATTTGAGTGAGAGAGCGCATGAGCAGGGGGAGGGACAGAGGGAGAGAGTGCAGGGAAGCAGACTCTCCCGCATAGCAGGGAACCTGATGTGATGTTCGATTCCTGGACCACAAGACCACAACCTGAGCTGAAACCAAGGGCTGGATGCTAAATTGACTTAGCCACCCAGGCACCCTCAAATGATCCTGTTTTGAGGCCAGTGGAAATGATTTATTAGGGAGCCTGCCTATCAAGTCAGTCCTGTCAGATGAATAGAACTGGAAATTATTTCAAAATTGTTTCAGTGCTATCAGTTTAAAAAAGAAAATGCATTGGCAGTGTTCATGATAATTAAATTTTGTTTACTTTCACTTATTTTTTTAAATGAATTACATAAAACCTTGTTATATTTGGCCATCAGACTTTGTTATTCTACTTCTGCATGAATTGGAGAAGCTGTTGAGAAAGAAGTAAAAATTGATTTGTGTAGAAGTCATCCCCAGGGAAGGAATTACAAGGGGATGAGAAGTAATATTTATTGGGTGTTAACCTTGTGTGAGGCACCAAGTTAGGCACTTTCATGTGTTACCTTATTTAATCCTCAAAACAACAAAATGGGGTTGGTTGGTATCCTCATGTTTCAGAAAACTGAAATTTGGAAAACTTGTGCCCCAGACCAACCATCTGTAAGTACAAGAGCCAGGCTTTGTGCTTAGGTTGCTTAACTCTAACGCAGATTATCTTTGTACTATACTCTACAGAAGAGTTCTAGGTACTCTACTGATAGAAATTGCCAAATATGGCAGCACTTTGCCCATTTCACAGATGAGGAATGTTTGCACCCAAATTACAGGAAATGATTGATAGATGCCTGTTTGTTAAAGACAGTGCTTGTCATAATGAGGGCACAGTGTGAAGATGATCTCTCAGCTCTGATTTGGCATTTTTGCACTATTTTTCAATGACTCTTAAATGTTTGTTGTGTACAGGTGGCAGTTTTCAAAGAACGGGAGCAAAAAGAGATTGAAGCCATGCATTCCCTCAGAGCAGCCAACCTAGCCAAGATGACAATGGTGGACCGTATAGAAGAAGTAAAATTTTGCATTTGCCGCAAGACAGCCAGTGGGTTTATGCTACAGTGTGAGCTCTGCAAAGACTGGTTCCATAACAGCTGTGTTCCCCTTCCTAAATCAGGTTCCCAGAAAAAAGGGTCTAGCTGGCAGGCTAAAGAAGTAAAATTCCTTTGCCCTCTTTGTATGCGGTCTCGAAGGCCGAGGTTAGAGACTATTCTTTCACTCCTGGTATCTCTTCAGAAGCTGCCTGTACGTTTGCCTGAAGGAGAGGCCCTGCAGTGTTTGACAGAACGAGCTATGAGTTGGCAAGATAGAGCACGGCAGGCCCTAGCCACAGATGAACTGTCCTCTGCCCTAGCCAAACTGTCTGTGTTGAGCCAGCGCATGGTGGAGCAGGCAGCTCGAGAAAAGACTGAAAAGATCATCAGTGCAGAACTCCAAAAAGCAGCTGCTAATCCAGACTTACAGGCAAGTTTAGGGTTTTCTTTCTTTTTTTTATTTCATGAGATTATGTGTATAAATTGTAAATCAAATATATTTTACCAGCTGACTAGTACGTTGCCAGCAGCTATGTTATCCATAGCATCTTTCTTGTATATGCCTATAGAATTTTCTTTGGGTATATACCTGGTCATTTTAGTGAACCATTAACCTGGAAATATCATTGAGACAGACTTTGGCATCATAACCAAATAATTTGATCTGTACTAACTGTTGAATTCTGTTGGTCTTACATTTAGGTGTTCTTAAGTGCACATTAATTACCCCTGTTTATTTAGTTTTTCCCTCTGTTCATGTTGGAATTGTTTGTTGTTTAGGGACACTTACCTAGTTTCCAGCAGTCTGCTTTTAACCGGGTGGTGAGCAGTGTATCTTCTTCCCCTCGACAAACAATGGACTATGATGATGAAGAAACAGATTCTGATGAAGATATCCGGGAGACATATGGCTATGACATGAAGGTAATTAATGGACAGGCATACCTGATCACTGGGCTTGTTAAAACTACTGAACACTAATGTTTGAAGCCTGAAAGTGGAAGAGAAAGCTAGTCTATTTATCCTGAGTCTGTGGTGATAGCATTTTTTAAAGGATGGAGTTTTTTAAAAAATCGGTGTTTATTTTCTTTACCTTGTAACTCCTTGTGGCCTAAAGGGACTAGAAAAATCATGCATTTAACATGGACGGGACTGGAAGAGATTACGCTGAGTGAAATAGGTCAAGCAGAGAGAGTCAATTATCATATGGTTTCACTTACTTGTGGAGCATAACAAATAGCATGGAGGACAAGGGGAGATGGAGAGGAGAAGGGAGTTGAGGGAAATTGGAAGGGGAGGTGAATCATGAGAGACTGTGGACTCTGAAAAACAGTCTGAGGGTTTTGAAGGGGCGGGGGGTGGGAAGTTGGGGGAACCAGGTGGTGGGTGTTGGAGAGGGCATGGATTGCATGGAGCACTGGGTGTGGTGCAAAAATAATGAATACTGTTACGCTGGAAAAAAAATTAAAAATAAAAATCATGCATTTAGATTACTGAAAGCTTTCATGGCTCATTTCAGTATTTTGTTTCCTTTGGGTAGCTTAAGTCTGTATAGTTATGTTTTAAGAATCCCATTCTAGCGGTGCTTTGAGTCTTGCTCTGATTTCTCATCTGGATGGTGCAAGATAGAATGTCCTATTCGGAGATGAGTTATACTTGGGCCCATGGTTCAAATTTGCAGTTACAGCTGCAGCTAGAACGAATTATTTACCCTCACTGTGATTGTTTTGATAATGACACTACACTGGTTTTGGCAAGTTTGTTTTGTGTTAGATCCTACTGGCCTTTTATTATTTTGTGTCAGGCCCAGGTGCTTTGTCTTTTACCTAGTAGTAATAACATCATTATCTAGGCAGAAACTCTGTCAGGTTGCAGTTAATCCATTGATCTGTTTTATATTAGTCTTTGTTGAACTGTTTAGAATTTGTGTCTCTAACCATTAATACCATCTGTCATAGTTGCTTGTAAGCTATCTGCTGTAAAATACTTTTCTCAAGATAAAAATGGATCTTGGGAATGTTTTAACGAGGGAATTTTTAGTTTTATGAATTAAAGACTTGAGCAAAGTTAAAACTTGAATTAGCCTGTTATGGTAAAGTTCTAAAGAAGCAGCTGGGCAGGAATGTAGCCCATGCCACATATAAGTTCGCTAATGCTAGAATTGCCCATTTACTATGCTTAGAGGCCTTATCTGGGTTGTTCTCTTTCTAGCACAGTAAGTATCAATCAGTGCTCTAGAATTGCTAAACGGGATGGACTTTAGAAGCATTTTAGAAACCTGTGGAAACAAAACATTACAAATATTACATGATTTTAGGGCTAGGGATCAAAACTATGGTTTGATATGGTTGTACAGAGTAATCTTTTTAATGAAAATTATATAGTGGTGTTAGCTTATGAGCTCTCCTTTGGGAGGAGGGGACTTTATAATATGAATTAGGAATTTAGTGTTAGCAATATATTTGATAGCTTAGAAAAATAGAAGAATGGTAGGTGCAAGACTTAGGGTAATTAATTCTTGACAAATCAGGAAACAACAAATTTTGGTGAGGATGTGGAGAAAGTGGGACCTTCTTACACTGTTGGTGGGAATTCAAGCTGGTGTAGCCACTCTGGAAAACAGTTTGGACCTTCCTCAAGAAGTTAAAAATAGAGCTGCCCTGTGACCCAGCAATAGCACCAGTAGATATTTACCCCAAAGGTACAAATGTAGTGACCCGAAGGGGCACCTGCACCCCAGTGTTGATAGCGGCAGTGTCCATGATAGCCGGATTGTGGAAAGAGCTGACATGTCCATTGACAGATGAATGGATAAAAAAGATGTGATATATATATGTATAAATGTATATGTATGTATGATATATAATACATATATCATCATATATAGGATATGTAATAATATATGTTATATAACATATCCATCAATAATATATATATCCATCAATAAATTATATATCTCTCTCTCTCTCTCTCGAGATGTCCATTGACAGAAGAATGGATAAAGAAGATGTGAGATAAATATATATATATCATTGTATATATCATACATATGATATATATATAAAATATTACATATATATTATATGTAATATATACAATAAAATATATATCATATACATCATTATTTTAATATATTTTATATATAAAATATATAAATATATAAATCATATATATATAAATAATATATATTCCATATAATGGGATATAGTGATATAGTGATATCCCATTATATGATCTATATCAGAAAGAGTGAATACTTAGCATTTATATCTGTGTGGATGGAACTGGAGGGTATTATGCTGAGCAAAATAAGTTAATCAGAGAAAGACAATTAGATAGTTTCACTCATATAAGTGGAATATAAGAAACAGCGTAGAGGATCATAAGGGAAGGGAGGGAAAACTGAATGAGAAGTCATCAGAGAGGGAGAAAAACCATGAGAGACTTTTTTTTTTTTGAGAAAGAGACAGTGAGAGAGAACATGAGTGAGGAGACGGTCAGAGAGAGAAGCAGACTTCCCGTGGAGCTGGGAGCCTGATGTGGGACTCGATCCCAGGACTCCAGGATCATGACCTGAGCCGAAGGCAGTCGTCTAACCAACTGAGCCACCCAGGCATCCCGAGACACTCTTAATTATAGGAAACAAACTGAGGGTTGCTGGAGGGGTTAGGTTAATTGAGTGATGGGCATTAAGGAGGGCATGTGATATGATGAGCACTTGATGTTACAGGCAACTGATGAATTATTAAATTCTGCATCTTATTTTTAAAGATTTTAAAGATTTTTTTTTTCCATTTTTATGAAGTTCCCTGATTATAACCATGAATTCATCTTTAAAATAGTTTGAATTTAGTATCTTGGCTTGAGAGAGAACCCTTAACGTTTAGGAAGAAGAGTAGAAAAATAAAATCAGTCATTTGATCCTAGTTATCATAGCATTTAATTTGTGCTTTATGTTGTTGGGTTACTTCATTTGCATGTAGTATCTTGTAATCACCACTGAATCAGGAAAATCATTACTTAGGAAAATATATGTTTAATGAAGGAAAGTCTGTCATGGATCTTTTGTATGTGTGGCTGGCATATCCTTTCACATACTCATATGATCATTTCCTTTTAGGGCATATTGATTTCCCTTTACTGAAACTGTCTGTCCATATCACAGTTTATATTTTGCAAATGCATTTAGTGCAGAATTGCGCATCAGAAAGGAGGATATGCAACAGTAGTAGCTCTTCTCTCCTGAGAAGTTCTTTCTTGCAACCTAGTAATTGCTTATTTTAAAAATGAGAAAGGTTGGGTTCCTGGGTGGCTCAGTTGTTAAGTGTCTGTCTTCGGCTCAGGTCATAATCTCAGAGTCCTGGGATCAAGCCCTGCGTTGGGCTCCCTGCTCAGCAGGGAATCTGCTTCTCCATCACCCACTCCCCCTGCTTGTGTTCCCTCTCTCCCTTTCTGTCAAATAAATAAAATCTTTTTTAAAAAATGAGAAAGGCGAATAAAACACTTAGATTCTTTTAGGTTTTCCTCTTCACCCTTTTTAATGCTTGGACTGCTTGAGCTTTGGTGAAATAGAGTCAGTTTTATTTGAGAGTTTAGTCCAGCATAATACCAAATAAGATAGAGTGACAGATCTGTATATAAAACACATTTCTCACCAAGAGTACATTCTACCTTTCTTCTATGTTTGCCATTAATGGGACTTAAACTATAATTTTCCTCCTTAGGGAGAGTAATTTGTTTAAGCTTGTTGTTTGTCAGTTCTTTTACTTTCAGCCTGTTTTTGTTTGTTTGTTTGTTTTTTAATGTGTCTCTTGAAGATAGTATATATAGTAGGGTCCTTTCTGAACTGCATCTGTATGCATTTGTGTAATACTGTTGAGTCTTGTTTTTTGTGTTTTATTTATTTATTTATTTATTTTTAAAGATTTTATTTATTTATTTGACAGAGAGAAATCACAAGTAGACGGAGAGGCAGGCAGAGAGAGAGAGGGAAGCAGGCTCCCTGCTGAGCAAAGAGCCCGATGCGGGACTCGATCCCAGGACCCTGAGATCATGACCTGAGCCGAAGGCAGCGGCTTAACCCACTGAGCCACCCAGGCGCCCCTGTGTTTTATTTTTTAAGTAATACTACAGTCTCTCTTAATTGTGGGTATTTAGTTCATTTTCATTTAATGTAGTTGTTGACATGGTTGTGTTTAAGTTGATCATTTTGCTGTTTATTTTTTATTAATTTTTTTTTCCTTTGTTGTACTTCTTTGGGTTACCTGAAAAAAAAAATGTAATGTTTGATTTCATTTCCTTTATTGACTTCTTGCCTTATAGCTCTTTTTGTTTATGTGTTTTCAGTGATTGCTTCAGTGATTTTGTCATGTCTTATATTTTTTTCTCTTTCCCTATGATCCTCTGCCTTATTTCTTTTTTTTTTTTTTAATTTTATTTATTTGACAGAGAGATCACAAGTAGTCAGAGAGGCAGGCAGAGAGAGAGAGAGAGAAGCAGGCTCCCTGCTGAGCAGAGAGCCTGATGCAGGGCTCAATCCCAGGACCCTGGGATCATGACCTGAGCCGAAGGCAGAGGCCTTAACCCACTGAGCCTACATGTGCCCCATATTTTAGGTTTTGTAAGCCACATATGGTCCCTAGTGGATATCCTTTTTTTCCCCCCAACTCTTTAAAGACATAGACTATTCTTACCTTTTTTTTTTTTTTTTTAAAGATTTTATTTATTTATTTGACAGAGAACACAAGTAGGCAGAGAGGCAGGCAGAGAGAGAGAGAAGCAGGCTCTGCACTGAGCAGAGAGCCCGATGCGGGGCTCGATCCCAGGGTCCTGGGATCATGACCTGGGCTGAAGGCAGAGGCTTTAACCCGCTGAGCCACCCAGGCGCCCCAGACTATTCTTACCTTATATGCCATACAAAAAATGAGCTGCCAGTTGGGTTGCAGTGTGCCAACCAGTTCTGCTCTCCACATTTGTTTTCTGCCTGCTGCCTGCCTTCTGCTAGAAGAGGACATTAGAAAATATTTAAAAGGCCTGAATAGTGAGAAGGGACGTGATCTTTCCCATGTTTTATTTTTCTCTATTCGTGTCATCATCTGAACTGCATGTTTTGTTTTTTTTTTCTTTTTTCCTTTTTCTTTTTGTTTTGCTCTGGCAATGGGAACTGGGTCCAATTTGTAGTTGTTTTTTCACATCTGTGAAACCAACTACATCACATTCCGTTAGAGCAGAATGAACTGGCCAACACTTCCTTCTTAGAGATCTGGCTCCCATCTCTGCAGGGCCTCTTCTCTGAGCTTGTAGGTTCTAATAACCCCACTTCTTCCCTTTGTTACTGCAAACTCTAGGGTTGACAACTTTTTCTTGGTGTTAGCTCGGTGCTAGCTCTGTGCTATTTTTGTCTTTTCAAGCCTTTAATATACATCTAACCAGTTCATTAAATTATCCTTGTTGAAAGGCCTGTGATTTCTGTCTTCCTGATTGCGCTCTACCATTAAAGCTCTACATGTGAGCTTCTGGAAACTAACTGCAGGGGAGAATCATCTGAGAACTAATTAAAGCTGTCAGAAGTACATAATTTGAATATTGCCAGTTAGGCTCTTCATTGTATTAAGAAAGAACAATCTAAGAGCAATTGATAAGCCTCTAGGCTTGAAAACCTTTGGAGAGGATTAAATGATTTGTATCTTTCAGATGTCACATCTAAACCTTTCTTCCCTTCCTAAGTCTGAAAAGTGTCAAGGTTCTCTAACTTGGGAGTATAGGAGGTTTTTTTTTAGTTGTAGACTGTAGAAGGTAGATTAGTTAGTAGTAATTTTCTTATAGGTTTATTATCTCTGGATTGTTTTTGAGGTTTACTGTTTCCATTTTGACCTAAAACTGTAGTCATTACTGACCCCCTCCACCATTCCCCCACATTGTGGGCATTTTCTGTCTTATTTAATACTGTGCATTTAATTTTAAAGTCATATTTAAAAATTTTTTTAATTTAATTTTTTAATATAAATTCAGTTATTTAACATATAATGTATTATTGGTTTCAGAGGTAGAGTTCAGTGATTCATCAGTCTTAAATAATACCCAGTGCTCATTACATCACGTGCCCTCCATCACCCACTTACCCATCCATTCTCCCCACTCAGGCTACCCTATTTGTTTCTTATAATTAAGAGTCTGTTGTGGTTTGTCTCCCTCTCTGATTTTGTCACGTCTTATTTTTTCTTCTCTTTCCCTATGCTCCTCTGCCTTGTTTCTTAAATTCCACATATGAGTGAAATTATGTGATAACTGTCTTTCTGTGATTGACTTATTTTGCTTAGCATAATACTCTTTGGTTCTGTCCATGTCATTGCAAATGACAAGATTTTTGATGGCTGGTAGTATTCCATTAAAGTCATATTTTTAGTATATTACAAGCTTGAAAGCCTGCAGCTAGGTCCTGCAGCTTGTCACAGGGTAAATGAAGTGGTTCTAATTCTGAATACCCCTCTTCGTTTCCTTTTTTTTTTTCCCTTTTTTTTCCTTCTTTGTTTCTTCTTCAGGACACAGCCAGTGTGAAGTCCTCCAGTAGTCTGGAGCCCAATCTGTTTTGTGATGAAGAAATTCCCATCAAGTCTGAAGAGGTGGTCACTCACATGTGGACAGCGCCTTCATTCTGTGCGGAACATGCTTATTCTTCAGCTTCTAAGAGTTGTTCTCAAGGTATTACCCTTTAAAACAGTGTAAAGAAGATATACCTGAGGGGTGCCTAGGTGGTTCAGTTGGTTAAGCGTCTGCCTTCAGCTCCGGTCATGATCCTGGGATCCTGGGATCGAGCCATGCATTAGGCTCCTTGCTCAGCAGGGAGCCTGCTTCTCCTCCTACCTGCTCTTATTCTCTCTTGCTATCTCTGTCCTCTCTCTCAAACAAATAAAATCTTAAAAAAAAAAAAAAGATATACCTGAAACCAGGGAGAGGAAACATTGTATTAAGGCTATGAATCCCTCTTTTTAAATTTTTTTTTTAATGTTATTTATTTTAGAAAGAGGGAGCAGGAGGGGCCAGAGGAAGAGGGAGAGAGAATTTCAAGCAGACCTCATACATAAAGTACACACAAAGACTTAGCTTTTCTTTTTTTTTTTTTTTAAGATTTTATTTATTTGACAGACAGAGATCACAAGTAGGGGGAGAGGCAGGCAAAGAGAGAAAGGGGGAAACAGGCTCCCCACTGAGCAGAGAGCCCAATGGTGGCTGGATCAGGGCAGAGCCTGACTCTGGGCGTGATCTCAGCAATCCTGAGATCATGACCTGAACCAAAATCAAGAGTTGGATGCTTAAGCAGCTGTGCCACTCAGGCGCTCCAGACTATGAATCCCTCTTAAATGTACATCCTGGCCATGAAATGCTTGTAAAACCTGAAAATGCGATTTTGATTAAGAAAAGCTAAGTCTCCGGGTGCTGGACGGCTCAGTGGGTTAAGCCTCTGCCTTCAGCTCAAGTCATGACCCCAGGGTCCTGGGATCCAGCCACCATTGGGCTCTCTGCTCAGTGGGGAGCCTGTTTCCCCCTCTCTCTCTTTGCCTGCCTCTCCCCCTACTTGTGATCTCTGTCTGTCAAATAAATAAAATCTTTAAAAAAAAAAAAAAAAGAAAGAAAAGCTAAGTCTTTGTGTGTACTTTATGTTACTAGGTGGTAACCTAAAAAAAGTTACATGGAATTATTGAATCCTAGTAAGAACCTTAGAGGCCTTCTAGTGCCATCTCTGTTTATATAAAATCTCTGATAGGCCTCTATTTGTTCATTACCACTTGTCGAGGAGCTTGTCGCTTTTTGAGAATATTCATTCTTGTTTTGGAAAGTGTGAAGTGTTAGGGAATTCCTCTTCCTTGGTAGATAATTGCCCTCAATGTCTACTTTGCTTTTCCCCATTGAAAATATATCACACTGCTTTAGGTCACATGTCTGAGAAGTAAAGGGTGTTTCTCTTTTCATAGTAAAATTTAGGATCTTACGGAGTGGCATATTACTGTTGGTTTATCAGGAGGATAGCAGCTTATTTTTATAGGGCACCTCATGTGCTTAATCTTTTGGTCCCCTCTAAAGTGGAGAAAAAATAAGAGATTCTTTCCCATTCTCCTTCCACTGTCAGTCACAGACTAAAGAATCAATAAGGAACCAATTTTTTTTAAAAGATTTTTATTTATTTATTTGACGGACAGAGATCACAGGTAGGCAGAGAGGCAGGCAAAGAGAGAGGGGGAAGCAGGCCCCCTGCTGAGCAGAGAGCCTGATTCGGGGCTCTATCCCAGGACCCTGGGACCATGACCCGAGTCGAAGGCAGAGGCTTCAAGCCACTGAGCCACCAGGTGCCCCCCAATTTTTTACTCTCAACTAATTTTTTAGAGTGGGCATTAGAATTCTGGATCTTTCTGTTTTGTATTTTTTTTGAAGATTTCATTTTCACTTTCATATGGATACAGTGAATTCAGATATCTAGAGTAAGTACTGGAGGAGGAGGGACTATTCTCTTAAATACTTACTTTCGAAACATGACATATTTTTTCCATGGTTTTCATTTTTTGTTTTGTCTTATTTTGTCTTATTGGAAAGGTTCTAGCACCCCAAGGAAACAACCTCGGAAGAGCCCTTTGGTGCCCCGAAGTTTGGAACCTCCAGTATTAGAGTTGTCACCTGGAGCTAAAGCCCAGCTAGAAGAACTTATGATGGTTGGAGATCTCCTAGAAGTATCTCTGGATGAGACTCAACACATTTGGCGGATTTTGCAGGCCACACACCCACCCTCTGAAGACAGATTCCTGCATATCATGGAGGCAAGGAGTTAAAGCTTACTTAAACAGTGGTTTTAAAATTTTTTAGAATGCCTTGGTTCTTTGGAGGTGCCACATATGCCAGAATGGGGATGGCTGAGTGGGTAGTACTATGGCTGTCCTCCTTTCCTATTAAGCCAAATGTAATTCTGCTTTATGGTCTAATTGCGATTTTATGTAATATTTTGGGGGGGAACCAAACACCATTTCCACTAAAAAGAATGGAGGATACTGAAAACTCTTAGTTTTTCTCCTAAGGAAGGAACAACATCCTTAGCCCATACTCCCACTGTTGAAAGGCCCAAAAAAGAAGGTGGAAGAAGAAAATTCAGGTGGAAAAAAAAAGGCAAGGGGAGGGCTCAATAGGGGAGGCACAAGGGAACAAGAGGGGAGGGTTAAACAGCAGATTGGAGTGGGAAAGAAAGTCTGCATTCATATATTAATACTTAAAGAGCAGTTTGCAGTTTATATAGTGTTTTTATATCCATGATCTCATTCTATCCTCAGTATAAATAATCCTGAATGGATGAGAGAAAAGGATAGACCTATTTCTACATATTAATAAAGGGTCAGAGATGTGGAAACTTGCCTAGGCCACACATTTATTAAAAACAGACCTGGATTCCAACTGGGCATTTCACTTCGAGTATTCTTTTCATTATTCTTTTCCATTACTTACTTTGATGCAGTGGAATGATACGGTGTCACCAACAGTTGATACAGATAAACTTGGCAGATGATAGTTAGCTTTTGGTTTGGAATTCAGATTAAAGGTAGCCTGATTTAGATTGTTTTCCAAAATACAAAGGGTTTCCTTCACATCCATTATCTCATCTGATCCTCTTTATTTTACACATAAGCAAACAGACTATTGAGAAGGTAAATACGTAGTTTGAGATGTGGTAGACTTAAGACATTTATAATGCAGTGTTCTGCATTCTGTAGTTTCTTAGGTTCTCATCAAAGATTTTTCAGTCTCAAATATGTCACAAAATGAATTCTCAGGTGGTATTTAATTACAAGCGTACATGTTTCACTATTTATTTTTCTACCTCCTCCTCTTCTGAAAGTGTGCTAGACACACTTTCACTATTAAAAATTTTTAATGCTGGGGCACCTGGGTGGCTCAGTCAGTTAAGCATCCTGACTCTTGTTTTCAGCTCAGGTTGTGATCGAAGGGTTGTGGGATCCAGCACTGCACTGGGCTTTGTGCTCAGCAGGGAGTCTGTGTGGGGTTCTTTCCCTCTGCCCCTCCCCCATTCTCATGCACTCCCTCTCTCTCTCCCCTCCTCAAATAAATATAGAATCCTTAAAAATTTTTTTAAATTTTAATGTGTATTACATCGGCAGATAGTAGAAATTGGAATATTAGAAAATTGAAAAATACGGGTTTTTTTTGCTTTGTCACATCAACATCTCTAGCCCTTGCCAGAGTCACTATATGTAGTGAGATCATGGATACAGTTTTTTGTCTTGCCAACAATTTTAATAACTTCTTAGCCATTGGGAATTATGAGTTAATGAACTGTCGTAGTGCTAAGTGAAGACCAAGAAAATTATTACATTTAATACTTTTAGCTTTATATATATGTTTTATCTCAATTAGAGGTGCTACACATATACTGATATAGGCTAACAATGATCTTTTTTCCCTATTAAGCTAAAGTCACATGTTTTCTACAGGCTTTTCTTTATTTTCTGTTTTTATTGAATATTACATTTTTTTTTTTTAAGATTTCATTTATTTCTTTGACACAGAGAGAGAGATCACACAAGTAGGCAGAGAGGCAGGCAGAGAGAGAGAGGGAAACAGGCTCCCTGCCGAGCAGAGAGCCCAATGCGGGACTTGATCCCAGGACCCTGAGATCATGACCTGAGCCAAAGGCAGCAGCTTAACCCACTGAGCCACCCAGGCACCCCTATTACATTTGTTTTCTTAAAATGTCTTTTAAATATCTTTATAACATTTTTTTTTAAAGATTTTATTTATTTATTTGACAGAGAGAGAGAGATCACAAGTAGGCAGAGAGGCAGGCAGAGAGAGAGAGAGAGGGAAGCAGGCTCCCTGCTGAGCAGAAAGCCCAATGCGGGGCTCTATCCCAGGACCCTGAGATCATGACCTGAGCCGAAGGCAGCCGCTTTAGCCTGCTGAGCCACCCAGGCGCCCCTCTTTATAACATATATTGTGTTCTAATGTACCCAACATAAAATCTTCCATTTTCATCCATTTTAAGTATATGGTTCACTTGTCACTAATGGCATTTACGGTGTTACACTATTGCCATTGTGCATTTCCAGAACTTTTGAATTATCCCAAACAGAACCCCCACACCCATTAAGCAGCAAGTCCCATTTCTCCTTCCTTTAGCCCTTGGTAACCTCTCTTGTCTTTCTGTCTCTGTGAAGTTGTCTATTCAAGGTACCTCCTACAAGAGAATAAAACTTTTTTAAATGTCTTGCTTTAAAATTCTTTCTAATTTGATATTGTTGAAGGATGACAGCATGGAAGAGAAACCATTAAAAATAAAAGGAAAAGACTCTTCAGAGAAGAAACGGAAACGGAAGTTAGAAAAAGTAGAACAACTATTTGGAGAAGGAAAACAGAAGTCCAAGGAGTTAAAGAAAATGGATAAACCTAAAAAGAAGAAATTAAAACTAAGTGCAGAAAAATCAAAGGAGCTGAATAAACTGGCCAAGAAATTGGCAAAGGAAGAAGAGAGAAAGAAAAAGAAGGAGAAGGCTGCTGCAGCCAAAGTTGACCTTGTGAAAGAGACTACTGAGAAGAAGAGAGAGAAAAAGGTGCTGGACATCCCCTCAAAGTACGACTGGTCTGGAGCAGAGGAGTCTGATGACGAAAATGCCGTGTGTGCCGCGCAGAACTGCCAGCGGCCCTGCAAGGACAAGGTGAGCTCTAACTGTATCCACCCCCCTGGGGGAGAGGCCAAGGAGCAGTAGTCGCGAGACAGAAGCCTGATGTCATGAGAACCTGGTTTTGATTCCAGGATTTGGGCTTCCAGCAGAATATGTTTTCTACAGTTTCTATAAACTGTTTTTCATTATGAGGCTCTTAGGTCAGTGTGCTTAATGGAAGAAATGTTGTGCTTTAAAAATCATGTACCTGGTGAACATAAGAAGACCAGAGCAGAGAGAAGCTATGTGATAACCCTGGGTAGCCGTGCATTTCATGTGTGGTTGGCATAGCGGGGTTCAGTGTAGTCCTTGAGTCCTTTTGCCTTCCCTGTAGGGTGACTCAGAGAACTAAATACCTTGTCAGTTAGTTAGTCACGGTGGCCTCAAAACATTCTGAGCCAGTGTTTTAAAAGCTCTGGCAAATTGTGTTAAAATTTTTGTTCTAAAGTCCTAAAACTAAGGGGTTAAAGCTTCACTTTTGGTCTGTCTTACACACACTCAGGCCTATCTGCATTCTTCTAAAATGGAATGAGATTTTTTCCAGACACCTTGCAAAAAATAATTAAGACCTTTGAAGATACTATTTTAAAAGTTTTGGCCCTAAATTTTAAGTATAGTTATTACATGATGGCTGTTCTTTTAGGTAATACTGATGTTAAGAATTTTTGAGAAAGATGGATAGATTTTGTGAAAAATCCCAGTTCATTGAATGACTGGAGACATCTGTTATGGTTCCCATCCAGATTAGTAATTCATAGTTTTAATTTTATTTTGCTCATTATACCACTTGATATTTAAAATTTTATTACCTCCTCAATTTGAATATATGAACAGAATAAATATAACTGCATCAGTACTCCCTTATTTCCCTCCTCAAATACGTGTTAGAGCTTGAAGAGGTCACCTTGTTCAGGGTCTTCATTTTACAAATGATGAAACCAGGACTCAGTGAAGATAAATAATGTGACCAAAGTCACAGTGCTAAGTAGTACAAAGCCAAAAGTAGAACCGAGGTTTCCCTCCTGAGACCAGGTTTTCTTCATCCCCATCCTACCGATAATTAAGATATAAGTACAAAAACATTCCAAAACTAAATGACACTTAGACTTAAATTATACTTACTGTTTTCCACTTATTTTTGGAAAATGAATATATTTTGGTAAGAAACATATCCCCATAGTCTAACCTTCCAGGGACAATACCTATACATACTTTAGTGTGTTTTCTTCTAGTCCTTTTTCCATATAGTTTATTTTATATCATGTCATACTGTCTCTCACTTTTGTATCTTTATTGATTTCATAAATATGTTTCTATTTTATAAACATTTTTAAAGTATTTTAGTAGCTACATTATAGGTGTGTTTGTATTTTTCTTTCATTTTAAATTTATTCTCATCTGAATTTGTTCAGTAAAGAGGCTGATGAAAGGCTGTTTCTCTTTGGGTACTGAAGTATTGGCAGCTTAGTGTTGGCAGAACCTTATCCCTTTGTTTCTTTTCTAACTGATTTTGTGGTAGTATTAGACTGGCAGCAAGAAGTGGTGTTTCTTTTTCAAGTTTTCCTGTCATCCTTCCTACAATGTTTATATCCATCACGAACCTTTTGCTCTCTCTTTTTTCACCTTTTCACTTAGTAATCTTTTCCCTCTCCTCTGCTCAGCATTTTAAATATCGCTCAGGTCATCTGTTATCTTCCTGTAGCATATAAACACTACAGGAAGTTTTTTTCCCTCATCTGCTATGAAATTGTTAACACATGCCCTGCATATTCTCAGGGTTATGAGAATAAGAGGAGATAATCTCTATGAAAGTACTTGCTAACAAAATGCAGTGTTAAAATGTGATGGTTATTTTTAAATGAGCCTTAAGATTTGCTCCTAACATTAAAGGTATCTTTTAAAACCTACAAAGTTTTCTTAATAGAACAAAAGGAGACTTAGCTGAACATGCAGATAAAATGTCTGTTTCAAACTGTTCAAGCACATGCAAAAGTGAGGAAGGTATATCTGAACCTGTCATCATCCTACATAAAAGAAACTTAGTAAATGTTGTATTTCTGTAATGTGTTTAATTTTAAACAAATTATTTCAGATTGTAAACATTTTGCCTCTTGTTGCTGTTTTTGCAGTATTTATGGTTCTCTAGGTTTGTTCTCAGCACTAGTTTTACTAAATAAAAGGTGTATTTCTTTAACTGCTTTGTAAAAGAATCTTACAACTTTCTCAATGTGAAGTATAGTATTTCTCTAAGAAAACATGCATGACACATATCTTCAGAACTAAATGATAAGAAAAGAATGTTTTGAGAGAAGTCTGTGCTCCTTAAATGTCATGCAGCAAAAATAACTTCTTGAGTTTATTCATATTTAGGTAAATGTACATTTACCATTTTTCTAACCAGTAATAATATTCCTTTTCCCCAAAAACGTGCAGACTGAGAAGACTTTGAAGGGCTACCTGAATATATGTAGGCTCAATTTCAGGATGTTTTAGAAAGAGAAAAGAAAAACGTTTTCAGAATAATACTGTAAAGGGCTTTAGAAAAAACTGTCTCTTCCATCATTGTCAAATTAACCTCAAGGTGAAATTAATTAAAAAAAATGAGTATTTTCAAAAAATTAGTTTTAAGGTTCAGAATCTTTTTCTCCCTGAGGTCTGCCCCTTTCATTCATTCTTAACTGTTACCAAGAGTAAAACAAGTTAACTTGAAGGAGCAAACTCTTTCAAGCTAATATTTAGGTAACTTTTCTTCTGTATAGAGTAAATACTTAATCATCTTATTTAGGAAAATAGACTTTTTTCCTTTTTTTTTTTTTTAGACCAAACTCTTCCTGTGGGCCTTTTCCATACCCATTACCACTTCCGTAAGAAGTTTGGGATGGTAAATAGAGATTAAGTTTATAAGCCTGTGTCTCTCACATTTATTGTTATTTTCATTTTAAAAGATTTTCATGGTGATGCCTCAGCTATAGTGTTTGTGTTACTAGTTCATATCTCTTTTTAAAAGCACAGATAATCAAAGGTTGGATTACCCTGAGTGTGTGTGCAATACACACACACACACACACACACACACACAAATTATGGTGACGTGGAAATAGGCTAACCAATTGTTCCAATTTGCCTGGATTTTCTTAATTTTAGCAGTGAAATTCCTGTGTCTTGGGAAATATCAATCTTGGGCTGGCTAGGAAGCTTGGTCCCTTAATGTTGAGAGCACCAAAAAAATAAACACAAGGATTCTGAACATTGTTATATTGTACTTTGAATAAATTGTTTTAGTTTTTTGTATCTGGTTTTCGCAAGGAATCTTGGGTGAAGTAGAGTTGAATGCCAAAATAATAAAAGCTCAGTAAGGGGAACTAAGCTAAGAATATCACTACCTCTCCAGGCTTTCTTTTTTCCCCAGTGCAGTAGTATGCTCTGCAAAGTGAACAAGATATTTTTAAGGGTAAATTCCAAACCATATAGCAAAACATGCCAAATTAACATTATTTCTTGTATTTACCATATTTCTTTTTTTAAATTTCCCCAAATCGAGCTGCTAGCCTGTTTGTACTATACTTCTAAATCTCTTGTCCTTTGAGATGTGAACAACTTATAGCTTTGAAGTTTTTTAATTATTATTTTTGTGATTTGATAAGTAGCTCTTTTGAAAATAATGAAAGGGGAAGTGACTGTTAGAACTTAATATGCAGTCAGCCACATTCTGTGTTCTTGTGTCTTCAGGCACTATATACTCTGTTGCCCCTGTGTCAGAAATCATTCCACTGACATTCCAGACTTCAGTTTGCTTTATGATCCAGTGGGCCTTTTCAAACAAAAATAGCACTGGATTTGGTTGTTAGTATGTGAATGTGATTAAAAATAATAATAAGGGGCGCCTGGGTGGCTCAGTGGGTTAAGCCGCTGCCTTCAGCTCAGGTCATGATCTCAGGGTCCTGGGATCGAGTCCCGCATCGGGCTCTCTGCTCGGCAGGGAGCCTGCTTCCCTCTCTCTCTCTCTCTCTCTGGCTGCCTCTCCATCTACTTGTGATTTCTCTCTGTCAAATTAATATATAAAATCTTTAAAAAATAATAATAATAAGATACTTGTAAGGGAAGAACTGGGTTTTTTTTCCCCTGCTCGATTATTGAAGTGAACTGTTACGTAATCCATAGGCTGGGGTAGAATCTGTGTACTGGTGAATATCTCAAGAAAAGTTTATACTTTTTTGGAATGGTGGGAGAGCTAGGCTTAGGAATGGATCGCTAGCCAAAATCACAAAAGAGAACATGTCTTCCTTACTTGCGAGAGGTTGGCAGATTTAATTTGAGGAAACCTGGAACCCAGTGAGTGTAGTGAAGAATTAGATTTTAAGAAACATGGAACTGCTTTTCTTGGCAGCAGATAACTGATAAATTAGGAAATTTCTTATTCTGTGGATTAGCATGACTGAGGACTGGACTGGAGTAAGAGGGTTGGAGGTAGGAGTAGAGTTGTCTCTTGGTTCAGGGTGGCATCATAAAGAGGGCAATACGTGAAATTTGGGCAGCTCAGAGAAACAGACCATCTTCCCAGTTCTCTTTACCAGCTCAAAGAGCCAAAGCACTTACCATCAGATTGGCATTTTGTAAATCTTCATAGCTGTACTACCTGTAGTTTTAGTTTGTTGCCCAGAAGTCGTTTATCTCCCCTTTCTGTCTTTCACGTACTAGTTTGCTGCAATAGGAACATTTTGATCAATTTTCTTTACTACACAGACTTCAGAAGCTAAATATTACATAAACAACTTCAGAACAAAAAAAAGGATTTGTTTTAGGACAAGTTGTTAAATGGCTGTGAATTTACTAGCAAACAGTATCACAGAGTGCCAGGGACGATCAGATTTAGGGTATATAATTACCTAGAATCTGATGGAAAATGTAGTCTTCTGGCTTGTACCCCTAAGATATTCTGAGGCTGTAGGTTTGGGATGGGTCTCAGCCACACTTCTAACAAACACAATAGGTAATTCTATGCAAGTGCTCTACACATTTTGAGAAACAGTGCTGTAGGCAGTTATCCAAGGTGCAAAATGCTTTTTGTGTAAGATAAGGTAATGAGCCATGAAATCGTGATCTTAAAAAATGCCTCCAGTGTCCTAGGCAGTGAACTAGCTGTTTTGCCATATACTATTTCATTTCTTCCTCTAAGTAATTCTGTAAACAAGATGTTATCTCCATTTTGCAGATGAAGAAATTGAGCCTTAATGAGATTAAATTATTAGCCTCAACCCATATACATATCAGAACTCAAAACTTGTGACTGAATTCAGTAGTCTTCATTTGGCACAACACCATCTCTTAAGATCTGGAACTCTAGAATAAGAACAGTAGAAGCAGAAAGATTATTTTGACCAATGATTTTTCCCATGCTAAATCATAGTCATAAAACCACTAATATGAATATCATCATTTTGATAATTCTTACCTAATTTTGGAAACTATGCCCTTTCCCTGACACTTATTTACGTAGCCAAAACCTCCTTCTCTTCTTTCTCATAAGCTGCACTGAGGTACCTATTATACCCGTTCATGCCTCTTTGTTCTGAAAACTGGCAGAGCCCAGTGTTGTAAGTGGCTTTGTAAGTTGCCAGTGAGATGATCCACTTCATACTGAGGAGTAGCTCTTTTAATCTTAAATGTACTCATCTGCTGTGACATCAGCTATAAAAACTACCAACAATCACCCTCCAAATACAAAAGCCCCAGATCACTTTCTTGTTATCTCTAGGCCCAAGGCTTAAAGTCACCAAACTACAGTCGTTGTCTAGCCTCACAATATTCTCTGGAGGGTCAAAGTTTGCTTAGTGTCCACTACTGACCTATCAGTTATACAGACTCTAATTTGAAACCCCAGAGTAATCTATTGACCTGTGACTTTGACTGTTTTAATTGGATAATTTGTAAGATTTGACCTCTGATATTTGCTAACTTTTTATAGGGAGTTGTATTTGTAACGGAAGAAGAGAAGAATAAAAAATATTAGTTTTAAAAGTGGCCTATGTGACTGCTTTTCTAAAAAGGTATTTAATGCTCTTAGTACTTTGGCTTATCTCTTTGAAATAAAGCTAATACACAGGATTGCCTTCACATTGTTGTATTCTTCCTTTCTTGATCAATAATTGCATTGTCTTAGAGCCTAGAAATTGTTAATAGCTAAAACTACTTGGCTGCTCTATTAGAAGTTTCTTTTTTGTCAAGTTTTTCTCAAATATGTTTTTACCTCAAAAGGAGCCCCGGGTAATTATGAGGTAATGGAGTACCTAAGAGGCCCAATTTTGTGGACATACTATGGTAAAATAGAATTTGGGGGTATTAACTTCCCAATTCCTGTCTTTAAAAAGTAGCCCCATAAGAAGTCATTGTCTGTCTCTGGACGTCCCAATTATTTGCTATCATTTAAGCCAAGAAAGCTCTTTGTTTTTTGTTTGTTGTTGATATAATTTTTTTTCCCGCTGAGGCTTAATGTTTATGTAACCTAAACATTCCCCAATCTTGTCTCCTACAGGTAGACTGGGTACAATGTGATGGTGGCTGTGATGAGTGGTTTCATCAAGTTTGTGTGGGTGTATCTCCAGAAATGGCTGAAAATGAAGATTACATCTGTATAAACTGTGCAAAGAAGCAAGGGCCAGATAGCCCAGGTCAAGCACCACCTCCTTCCTACATAATGAGCTACAAACTACCAATGGAGGATCTTAAGGAGACCAGTTAGCAGTTGCTGGGTTAGTCTGGGACATGGGGAGAAATGGACCACGTTGAGACCTTAGTCATCAAGTAGAGTGGTTTAGATCCACTCAGAATGTTGCTTCCAAAGACGAATGGCCTTCAGAGAAAGTCCTCTGAGCTGACTTCCTCTTTGCATGGTCTGTGTGATCTACATTCTCTTCAACACATCTATGCAGAGGGTGTCTTTGGTACAGCAGCCAATATTTCAATTTGTCTCCTCTGAGTATGGTTTGTTACTTTACAGCCAGACATGTGATTGAACTCTAGAATTCTGGTTGGCATTAATATACTGGGATGCTATCAGGGCGTGTAGGATGTGGCTCATGGCCAGTTGGTATTAGTTAGTGGAGTACAACCTAGCAGCAGCACCATCTGGAGGTGCCGATGACTTGGCTCTCCTTAGGACAGTTGGAGAGGAGTGAGAGTACCACTCCCCTTCTGCTGTTACCTGGCATATAATGCCCTACAGATACAACGATGGGAGCAACAGGGCCAGAGTTAACTCCTGTTAATCATGGGGTAGTAGCCAGAGTCTAGATCCAAGCTACTTGTGTGTTCATACCAAGAAGAAAACCCTAAGTGAGAGGCAGATCCCCTTATCTTCCCAAGGAGAGGAGTATGTCTTCTAGTTCAGAAATCTGACTAGATTGGATTCTGGAAAGAAGAGCTTTTCTCATTTCAAGTCAAGGAGCCCTTTTTTGGCTTTGAGAAGTCTTGCTGTCTTGGGTCTGCATTTTAGAGACGAGCAGGTACATGGATCCAGGCTCCTGCTAAAGAAGAGAAGAGAAGACAAGTCAGAATGTTAGGAGACACAGTGATGCATGCTTTTCGGGGAAACCTTCATTCACAAGTACCAGATACCACCAGGCTTCAGGCATGGCCATGAGCAAGACCAGCAAATAACAGCTTTTTGCCTTGCAGCCCTGACCCCAATGTCTGCTATTTCCAACACTGGCGATTTCTGATTGTGGCCCACAGCAGATGCTGTTGAATAACACCATGGCTTCATCAGAGAATGTGGGGTTGTAGCACCTCTGGGTGATAAAGTTGTTTTAGTAAATCCATTTTTAAAAAAAGAAAAAAGGACTTGTTTTTACTTTTTTCTAAATGTCTCTGACTACTGACTGTTCTATAAATAGATTATTTTTTCCTTTTTTAATACACATATATGAATATATAAATATATATATTTACTGTTACCAGCAGCATATGACAGAGTTTCAGCATCAAAAATCCATTTGGGGGCTTGCTTTCTCTTTTTTGCTTTTCAATAAAGAAATCCCATTCCTTCCTTGTAGTACAAGGAGTTAGCACTTCCTTATCCGTCCTAACCTGACCAGATTTTCCATGTTGTTTTGTTCAAATAGATTACATTTCCTTTGTGTGTTAGAACTTGTCCCTATCTGTTGGGAAACTTGGTCCTACTATTTCTGTGGTGGCTGTTTTGTTTTGTTTTTGTATGTGAATGTTTGAAACTATGGTGCTGTGTCCTCTTTCCTCCTGTTGTGTTCTCTATTCTTGTTAAGGTGTTAGGTAAGCTGTATGGAAATGTTTATTAGAAGGGGACTCATCTTTTTTTAAAGGACAAAAAAAAAAAAAAAAAAAGAAAGAAAGAAAGAAAGAAAGAAAAAAGAAAAACCCTAAAAGAAGTGTTTGGTCTTCACTATCCTGTGTCCCAAATCTGTGGTTTGACTTAATTCATTGATTTTCTTTTTAAAAGGGAGGAGCAAGGTGGGCCTAGAGAACAGCTTTTCCCTTTTGGCCCCAATCTCTTTTAAAGAAATGTCTTCTAGTAACTAGAAGTGAAATGTACTGTCCAGTTACAGTTTGAGTGGGTATGAGATTTAACTCAAAAGGCATCTTACTACAAAAAAGCAAAAGCTTTCCTGTAAAACCCAGTTTCTGTAAATGCATTCTCTGTGGTTCATACTACCTAATTTTTAGTCATTCTTCCCTTAATCTTATATAACATTTTTAGTATTTTGACCTATTAAGAGGTTCATAAATGTCACTGTGCATGATCTCCTCGTGTGTATATGATTTAAGATTTCAGTGGATATTGCAAAGTAACTCTTAACCAATTTCATAAGTTTTCATTTTTCCAATCTGTGTGAAGATATTACTTAGTTAAAAATTTCATCTGGTTATAAAAGAAAGCACAATATTGTTTGCCTTTTCATCCTCTCTGTAAAGATCTTCAAATACTTGTGAGTAAAAATATTGGAGTTTTAAGTGATGGCTGCCTGGGTAGACTACATTTAAAAATATTTAATTTTTCTTCCTAGTCACCTGTTAGCTTTACTCAGCCATCAGTGGAGGGGCATGAAGATGCTGAGAAAGATGGCTAAGGTGCTCTGCTTCTGGAGTATGGTGGATGGATATAGGTGGCTGTTTAGGGAATAATTTATGTCCTTAATATGGTATTCACCTGCTGGAGATGTGAGAGAGATGCCAGGCAGTCTTCCCCCATGAGTAGCTCCCTGTTTACCTTCTGGTATTTTGAAACTTAAATCTATCATTTAGTTGATACTGTGAGCGTTTCTGTATTTATTTGAAAGTCAGAGGATTTGGTCTGACTCTTGACCATAGATTTAGACCAAGGCTGAGAAGAACAGATGAGAGAAATTAATTTTAAAAAATTTAAAAAGGGATAGAGAGGGAGGGAGGAAGAAAAATGAACATACACAAGTCTGTAATTTTAATGAACTAAGACTCATCTATTTAAAGTCATGCTGATGTCCTGATGTAATATAAAACATTGTTTTCCATTAGAGGAAATTACTTACTTTCAACTTACTCCATTCTTCAGTGTTGTAACATTTTATATTAAAACTTGATTTAAAATGTTCCTTTACCCTTCTCTCCAAAGTTGCAAATTTTCACCATTGGTATTTTAACTTATATGTTAATTCTATCAAATGTATTTCTTACTGCCTTCATTATAGCTATGTTTGGGAAGGTTAGAGAAAGAAAAATGAAAAAAATGCTATGTAAGTCTTTAACATTCTCAAAAGGGGTAGGTCATTGGAGCTATGCAAATCCCCAAGTTTACAACTGTAACATTAGTAGTTTGCTTTCTTGTTGGCAGAAGAGGGGACATTTTCTTCCCACAAATGTTTTTTTACTTAAACTGATAGTTACTTCAACAAAGCCATGTTGAGATTTAGATGCTAAGGCTCCCTTCCTGAGTTGCTGCAAACCACCTTTGCACTGCATGATTCAAATTTGTGCCTCAATAAAATTACAAATTACTGTATATCATACTTTGAATAATTGAGAAGATGAGCATTAATTCTGTGAATGCCTACCATGTACTTATTTAATAATCAGAATCTTAGCAAAGGCTAGCAGGCCTGTAAGATTAGAATAATTTTACCTCTGCTTCACTTCTGTTCTTCTCTGCTTTTGTCTTTGGTGTCCAAAAAACTGTCAGTTTCTTTGCTTTTCTTAATTTTAAGATTCTGGATACAGTTTCAGTACACATAAAAGAAACTCCCTGCTTGTCAATATTTTAATTCTGTAGTACATTTGTGAGACTATCAGCCAGTACTTAAAATGGGAAGATGAAAGGATAAATTGAGAAACCCCTTCTTTCAAACGATGGGACTATCTGCTTTTTAAAGGAGAAAGTGACAATTTGGAGTGGGATTTAAAAATTGTAAATTGTGAAAGAATTAAGCTGTTAAAGTCCCACATAAACCAGGTTCAATAAAGGTTTACATATGGAACTAGCTTCGTACGCGTGTAGAAAGTTGCTTTTGCAGTAGGTCTGTTAAGCTAAATTTTTAAAAGCAGGCAACTGATTTGTCTTTTACCTTTTGAACCCCACCCCCCTTTTAAAAATTAAATCATATCATTACTTCTTTGGATATGAATGTGCCAAGTGATACTCAAAACATGAGAAGGAAAGAATGGGATGTGAATATGTTTTGGAATTGCAGTCTTCTCTTGGCCTGGATCATATCCAGTCACCACTATGCAATGAATAATGTGCACTGGGAAAGGAGATGCTGGGTTCAGATGGAGCCTGCTTATTCTTACTTTTGCAATACTCCAAGATGTCTGAACAGGAATGTCTTCTGTAAACCTCAAGACCCTCTACTGATTATTCTCTTACGTATTTATTTACCTGTTAGTGACACACTTAAATACAGACTCTAATTTACCAGGGTTTTTGGTGGTGCCTTATGAAAAGTATAACTTGATTTCTTGTTTTTTGAGCATGTTTTCCATTTCTTTTGTTTTCTGAAAGAATATTAGATACGGTTATTTGCATTACATCTGAAAAAATAAAAGAAGTTTTGTGTGTGTGCTCAGGTTCCCCCCTACTCTGTCATTTACATTGGTGGCAACTCTAAATGGTAACCAAGTAAAGGTCAATTTTGGTCATGAGTATTGATCCCTGGGGAAAACTGGCAAGTATATGAGAGCCACTTTCAACCTGTGCCAAAGCAGTTTCTAATATTGCAATTGCTCTCTATAAAATAAAATACTGGCCTCAAATAATTTGATCAGTGGTGTGTTTAACCTATTCCTGAGAACAGTGTTTTCAGAAAGTGTGAAGTGGAAGAAGTGATTCCAGAAGATTTCAGCTCTCCTCTGTTTTCAGCAAGAATCCAGCGATGACCAATGGACATTTCCCAGCCTGTGATTCTTGAGCAGTTTGTTCCTTGCAGCAAACCAGTAATAGAGGGAAAATGAGGAAGTACTATATTTTGGTCTCCTAATACTCTAAGCTAGTTCAAACTGCAGCTGACTTTAAAGATTGCATTTTTTACTCATTGCTGACGATACCAGGTCATACAGGCATTGCTGAAAATGTTTCTGCTTTCAGTGAAGTTGGCCTCAAATATGAAGTATGTGACTGTGTATATGTGTGTATTGGTGAGGAAAATTGGTGGGAAGGAGGGGGGGAAATCTGGTTATCTCTTAAATTGAAAAATATTTTTCTTATCAACAAAAGAAGACCCCTGAAATTCTATACAGTGACACATTTTGTTTAAGAATTAATGTGGGATCTTCCCGGTGTAGCAAATATTTCATGGGACCTTAGCATTGTGGTTGATATGAGTAAGTTGAAGAGACTGAATCTTGGCCATTAGCCATTAATTGGGAAGTCAGCAGTTGATACAAGGAGAGAAAAGAGAAATAGAAAAAAAACTATATTATATGAATAAATTTAGAATGATTTTGGAATTTCTTATTTTTACCTATTTATTCTTTGAAATATATTTCTGCACTACTTTTAGTAGGAAGAAAGATTTAATTCACATTTCCATGTAGTAAAGTTCCATGAAATTTCTTTACCAAAGATTTTTCCTAACCTTGTCTTTGGAGCTAGGTTGAATATCTTATTAATGAGAAAGAAGGCACCACAGGAAGTCTAGAAAATGGCTTAATGGATCCAGCTCGTAAACCTTGGAACCCTGGTGGGTTTCCCAGAATATGAAGTCAGAATTGTTTGTAGTTTACAAAAACAAATGAACAAAAACTTCAAAAAGATGAGGACTTTAGGATTACATAAAGTAAAGAACAAAGATTTAGGAGTCAAATAAATAATGGGTTTTAGCTCTGTATATGACCTTATATTAGCTTTTTAAAAAAGATTTTGAGAGAGAGTGAGAAAGCATGAGAGAGGGGAGGGTCAGAGGGAGAAGCAGACTCCCTGCTGAGCAGGGAGCCTGATGCAGGACCTAAACTTGGGACTTCAGGGTCATGACCCGAGCCAAAGGCAGTGGGCCAACCAACTGAGCCACCTAGGCGCCCTTATATTAGTTTTTTTGAGACTGGGTTTTCTACCATGTGCGGGCTAGTTTGTGTGGATAGAAAGACATTTAAGTTACAGCTCCTCCCCTTAGAGTGAAACAGAAGATGATTTTTAAGGATGTTTCCTACTAAAACTTAAAGAATTTCAAGAGGCAGTTGGACTTTGGACATGTCCAAATCTCTATTTATTGATAAATCTATTCAGTACTTCTAATGAGGGAATATACAGACTACAATGAGTATTCTTTTAGAAAATGTAAATATTACATACTTAGTCACTTACATATTAGAGCTTACCCATAGTCTTCACTTGAGTCTGAATTTTGCAGAGCTTATCAGGCACTTTTATGTAAGTACCAAGACTGGCACCTCGCTGTTCTATCCAGTGCCCAACTCTGTGGAGGGAAGGTGAGAGTATCAGATACGTTTAGACGGACCTAAGTGTACCACTCCTCCTCCTGAATTGGTATTTGGTCTTAGTATTTTTCCACCACTCAAAGCAAAGGCCTCTTCCCTCTCCCTACTAGGCTGCACTGTGCTGAAACCAGTAGGTCACTCACTGGTCTTTAGTCTTGGTACACTACTTTAGTCTTTCTGGCCTAACCCTGCCATCCTCTTGAGTTGGGGGCTAAGCTTTGTTGAGACACAAGATTGTTGTCACTAATACTCTTTGGAACCCAGAACAACCGTTCAAGCACACCTCGTCTTGATCAGGGCTCAGTGCTTCTATTTATTTTGTCATAGACACATCAGAGTTCCAGTTGGAACATTAAGGCTGGGTTAACACCCTTGGTTTCTCCTCTTTGTAATTCATTACTGCCATCTAAAACTGGTGTCTGGAGGGGGAGGGTGCTGGGGTGGTTCAGTTGGTTACGTGTCTGACTCTCGATCTCAGCTCAAGTATTGATCTCGGGGTTTTAAGTTCAAGCCCCATGTTGGGTGTGGAGCCCACTTACAATAAAAGAAAACAAAGGAAGAAAGGAAGAAGGAAAGAATAAATGATAGAAGCCTATCCAGTCATCAGTCCTCTCTCCTTGTATTCAATTGCTGTTACCTACTATCCCCAATTCGTGTTCCCATTGTGGCCCTTTCTTACAATTTCCTGCTTTACAGAGGGACACCTGGCTGGCTCAGTTGGTAGAGCATGTGGCTCTCTTGGGTTTGTGAGTTCAAGGGTGCAGAGATTTTATATATATATAAATGGAGATTTTAATATATATATTATATAGATATTTTATATAGAAATATATATATATATATATATATATATATATATATATATATAAATAAAATTGAGACTCTGGTTTCCCTATTCTTTTGTGAACTTCCCTACTTTTTCATTAAGTGGAACTTGGCTCTCAGCCACATTTCCTTAGGGCTATTTCAAGTTGAGGGTGCTCATTTTCTCACTTTACTACTACAAGGTGTGAACTGATAGGTTATAGGGCTGTTGTGCTTATGCTGTTACTGATTGCCAGTGCCACACATTGAGGCCTCTGATATTCAGCTGCACCACCATCTATCCTCATTACTGTCATCACTGGTTATTCTTCCACATTTATGGAGGACTTCGATGGTTCATGTGCCTCTCTGCCTTCATTCCTACCGTTATTCGGGGCAGTATCATTGATGACTTCACCGTTTCTGGACCTCCATCTCCAATAATCATTTTCACTCCATTTAGCAAACAAATTCTAAGGCCATATGTTGGACTCAAAAATTTCTTTTTGGGGGCACCTGGGTAGCCCAGTCAGTTAAACATCTGACTCTTCATTTCCCTTCAGGTCGTGATCTCAGGTTTCTGAGATCGAATCCTACATTGGGCTCCATGCTGGCTGTGAAGTCTGCTTAAGATTCTTTCCCATCCCCCCTCCTTCACCTCCACCCACTTCCCTCTTTCTCTCTCCCTCTCTCTAAAAATAAATAAAACAATTTTAAAAGCCTTACTTCTGAAATGTTAATGTCTAGGATCTTAATCATACTAGTCTGATTTTTAACATCTTGTCCTTTGATCTCTTCCTCTCAGTATATTTACTCTATGACCTTGAGAAACCCCAGTCGCTCTTCCCTTTCCAATCTTCAGTTCACTCTGATGAGGGAATATTCAGACTATTTTGAATATCCCACCCTCTATCTTCTCCATTTAGCCTAGGCTGCGTGGCCTGTCTTCTCATGGTGTTTCCCCATCACTCTGGCCCTGTAGAACCGATTTCTGGATCATTTCAGCCATCTGACTTTGCCCTTATGGGCTGCTGAATACTACCGAGTACACACCACTGATTGGTAGCACCACAAATGGACTCACGTAGGTGGGCTCTTAAAGCTCCAGTGGTCCAGCAACCCTTCCATTTTTAAAGACTACTTCCAACTTTCACTGAGGTCAAATCTCCACCCACCACATCCTCCCTCAGCAGAGGCCTACCCTCCTAACACCTATTTGAGCAAATTAAAGCTAAGGAGAGCTCTGAGTCTCCCTAGTCACCTATATCATCAACATCTTAAAGTAGTTTCATCAGAGGCTCTTCTCTGTATACCCCTTTCGGATGCCCTAGTTCACTTCCAGTTACCCCTTACTACCCCTTACTACTTTTATTTGGATTTTTCCCAAATCAGTATCGCCCATGCTTGCCTTCTTTTGCTCCTTAACTGTCTGGTAAGCATTTCTATTTGTATTATTTCAATCACTTTAAACTCATTGTGTCAAAAATCAAACTTCTCTTCCCACCCCCGAATCAGTTTCTCTTTACTCCCTCCAAAAGAATAGCTCCGTGCCCAAGCCAAAATTCTGTAAACCATCCTATATTCTTTCTGACCCCTCCCTTCCTGTATGCAATTATCTCCTCTGTTCCCATTGTGATGCATTAACTCAAGCTCTCCTCCATTTTCACCTGGATTTCTGCACTAGGCTTTAGTCTGGTCAAGCTAGATTAATCTTGCAAATTACTAGAATGAATTATCTAAAGAGCCAGTCAGTTCAACACATTGTCCCATGAAAAAAACAAACAAAACTAAAAAAGAACCTACATTGTCCTATGGAATCTGCCCATTTGCCTTTCTAAGTTCATCTCTTTCCCCACACACCCTAAGTCACTGCTTCAGACACAGATGTTGGTTTCCTAAGCCTTTTCTGGAATGCTCTTCTAGCTCTCATTCTCAAGATACAAGTTTAAACGCTACCTTTTCAGGTGCCCTTTGTTCTCACAACAGCTTGTTCTACTCCCTTATGGGACTTGGCAATATGTATTATATTTGCTTATGAGTTCTGTGAGGCCAGAACTCATCTCTTTGTTTCCTTCATCTCTTTGTACCCACCAACTAGAAGAACCCCCCGCATATGGCAAGCATTCAATAAATGACTTGAGTGAATGTTGTTTCGTGCCTTTGATCCTCCGTATATATTGTTATCTCTCAGTATACCGAACTCTATGTTTGAGTTGCCATGCCCTCATCCACATTGCCTCCCATTAAAGAACAAAAATTCAACTGAGTAAATATGAAGATGTGATTGGCTTATTAAATGATTCATGAGGACAGCATCCTATCTAGCCAAGTTAAGAGGGAAGCTCTGAGGACCTGTACAAAATGGAAATTTTTTTATGGGAAGGAGGGTGGGGCAATGATGTTATTAGAAAAAAAAAAAAAGCATTTCAGAGAAGGTCAAACAGTTTCCCTTAGGGGGAGGATCAGGAGGTCTCAAGCTGACTACCATATCTTCTATTGGGGAGGGGGGGATAGAGAGGACACATGTGACAGATTACTTCACTGATGCTCACCAGAAAACTCCTAACTGACTGATTATGACTACTACTCTGAGGGAGGCTGAAACTGCATTAGATTAGGTATTAAGTCCCAGTTCGGTGATTTGGCCTGACACAAGTGACTCCATGTTGGGCCTATGGTTGTCTTTTGAAAAGTCCTCATTCTTTGAAATTCAGCTCATCCCCAAAACTCTTTTGAGAAGTCTTCAGATTAATCCTTTCCTCCTAATCTGATTTAGGTGTCCTTTCATGGAGCTGATAGCATTTTAGATTATACAGTGGTTCACAAAGTGTGGTCTCTGAACCAGCAGTATCAGCAACACTTGGGAATGTGCTTAGAAATCCACATTCTTGGGCGCCTGGGTGGCTCAGTGGGTTAAGCCGCTGCCTTCGGCTCAGGTCATGATCTCAGGGTCCTGGGATCGAGTCCTGCATCAGGCTCTCTGCTCAGCAGGGAGCCTGCTTCCTTCTCTCTCTCTCTCTGCCTGCCTCTCTGCCTACTTGTGATCTCTCTCTGTCAATTAAAAAAAAAATCTTTATAAAAAATAAATAAATAAAAATAAAAAAAAAGAAATGCACATTCTTGGGCCCTGCCCCAGACATTTTGAATCAAAACCCTGGGGGCAGGGCCCAAAACCTGCATCTTAACAAGCCCTCCAGTTTGTTGCGATGTTTGCCAAAATTCGAGAACCATTAAACTGCATCATAGTCACTATATTTATATCTCCAGCTTCTAGCACAATGCTTAGAACAAGTTTATTGTAAAGATTTTCCTTATAGGGGCGCCTGGGTGGCTCAGTCGTGAAGCAGCTGCTTTCGGCTCAGGTCATGATCCCAGGATCCTGGATTCGAGCCCCACATCGGGCTCCCTGGAAGCCTGCTTCTCCCTCTCCGACTCCCGCTGCTTGTGTTCCCTCTCTTGCTGTCTCTCTCTTTCTGTCAAATAAATGAATAAAATCTTTAAAAAAAAAAAAAGAATCTTTAAAAGATCTTCCTTATAAAGAACTAAAATCCATCTTCCTGTAGCCTCATACTTTAATCCTGATTCCTTTAAGGACATGAAAAACTAGTCTGACTGTCTCTGTTTTGGCAGCATTTAAATATTTGACAATGACCGTTATTTTTACCTCCCCACCCCTCACCATCAATCTTCTGGCTTAATATTAATTCTTTCTCATGTGCTATGACTTTGAGTCTCTTCAAACTCAAACTCACTGGATTTATCTGAACGAAGTCCGACGTCGTATCCATCTTAAATATATATTCAGAGCATCCTTTTAGCTTTCAAGCTACAATTCTAAAGGTGAAACTGGATATGTAGTGTCACCCCAACACAGTGGACTTCATGATCGATACGACTAACATTCCTTTTGCACAGTTGGACACGTACACTGGAAACCAGAGGTGGTCCGAAGCTCTGTCTGTTCCCTATCTCAAAGAATCTGGCCTTGGTAACAGGAAAATAATTCTCTAAGGTGGTCTCCTAGAACTGAGTTGGTGGTTCTCAGCCCTGGTAGCACACTGGAATATTCCGTAGAGCTTTAGAAATCCATCCCTGCCTCTCCCACCCCCAAATCAGTTGAATCAAAGTGTCTTAGAGTAGGGACGCCTGGGTGGCTCAGTTGGTTAAGCAGCTGCTTTCGGCTCAGGTCATGATCCCAGCATCCTGGGATCGAGTCCCACATCAGGCTCCTTGCTCAGTGGGGAGCCTGCTTCTCCCTCTGACTCTTCCTTCCACTCTGTCTGCCTGTGCTCGCTCTCACTCACTCTCTCTCTGACAAAGTGTCTTAGAGTAGAACCCAGGTGCCAGTATTTTTTGGAACAGATTCTTTGAGATAGAATACCATGAAATTCACTTATTTTATATAAGTCAAAGACTCTTAATAAATTTACAGTATTATGCAGCCATCACCATAGTCTAACTTTAGAATGTTTCCATTACCCCGAAAAGAAGCTTCATGCCTCTTCAAAGTCATCCCATTTCCACTCCCAACTCCCAGCAGCCGCCAGTCTACTTAATGTCTCCATAGCTTTGCCTTTTCTAAACTCAAGCATTAGGATTAAAAAAAAAAAAAAAAAAAGTTTCCAGGTGATTTTAATAATGCAGCCAAAGGTTCAGAACCACATTTCTAAATGCATTGTAGGGAGTCTTAATTATTTTTAAGGGCTGTGTATCATAAGAATAGTTCACATATTTTCATGTGTGTGTCTCCCACCTATGCCAGTGTATTCACCCATCTAGTATGACAAGATCATTAATTTGAACAGAACTTAATAGAACATTCTATTGTTTTCCTTTTATACTTCTTAGAATCATAATTAAAATTGCTTGGAGGGGCGCCTTGGTGGCTCAGTGGGTTAAGCCTCTGCCTTCGGCTCGGGTCTGTGATCCCAGGGTCCTGGGATAGAGCCATGCATTGGGCTTTCTGCTCAGCAGGGAGCCTGCTTCCTCCTCTCTCTTCTGCCTGCCTCTCTGACTACTTGTGATCTCTCTCTGTCAAATAAATAAATAAAATCTTTTTTTTTTTTTTTTTTTTCTTTTCCGATAAAGGAAGCAACTACAGAAAGCTTTTATTTGTTTAAAGTAACCAGTGCTATAGATGCAAAAACCCCAACAACTCCCCCAATACTACTTCAAAACAAACATATCAAACTTGATTTTCATTAGAATGTTATTTCTTCACACTAATAAATCAAAAAACAAAGACCCAGATTTTATATATATATATAAATATATATAAAAAGCAATGCAAACAATTATTGAGCTTCATCTTCTGGACAAGAATGCCAAGTTAGTCTCTCTTCATAAAAAGCAATTACAATTTGAGGACACTTCATGTTTGCCTCTTTTGCCAGCACCAAGTCTGCCTCATCTGAATCTTTCCATTTCATGAGAAACATTAACTCTCCACTGCTGTCTGTGGCACCAATTATTCGTTCAGGATCAAGACCTCTGGCAAAGCCTCTTGGTTTATCAGCAGCATCTCTTTTCTTCTTTGATTTGCTATCATCAGATTCACTGTCAGATAAAGATTTTCTTTTTGTACCATCTTTTTCTTTACCAGCTTTTTGAGAGTTAAGAAATGCTTCAATTAACTCTGGACAATCTAGATTTTCTTCAGGCTCCCAAGTATTGTCAGCATCTGTAAAACCCTTCCACTTCAGGAAATACTCCACCTTCCCATTCACTACACGTCGGTCCAGTACTTTTTCCACCACAAATTCTTCAGGCTCTGCCTCTTCTACTTTTTTACTCTTTCCATTCTGTTTCTTTCCCATTTTTTGCAATGTAGTTTTATTGGAGGCCATTTTTTATTGCAGACTTGAAGAGCTATTATTCACCGCCTCCGAGCTGCTCCGGGTCCCGGGTCTGCGGCGTCTAAATAAATAAAATCTTAAACAACAACAAAAAACAACAAAAAAAAAACACACACACACAAAATTGCTGGGATACTTGGGTGGCTCAGTTGGTTAAACATCTGCCTTTGGCTCAGGTCATGATCCCAGGGTCCTGGGATCGAGCTCCCATTGGGCTGCTTGCTTAGCTGGGAGCCTGCTTCTCCCTCTGCCTCTGCCTGTCGCTCCCCTGCCTGTGCTCTCTCTCTCCCTCTCTCTCTCTCTGGAAAATAAATAAATAAATCTATCTTAAAAAAAATAATTGATTCCCATACTTTCCCCCAAGCTATTTTAAAACATGTCTAGTCTGCTTTTCTCCCTTTTGCTTGTAAATTACCAGTGACAGAGGTGATCTCAGGAGCATTCTCCCTGAGATAATATAGTCTCCAGAAATGACTACAACATACTGCTATTGATCCCATCCATGAACTTGTTTTCCTTTCAGTGTCTTTCACATTGGTGTTTTTTCACTAAATGTTTTCTGTTTAACTTCTCTGCCAAATATAGATTTTTGCACTAGTACTTCCAAAAATGTTTTGAAGAAAATGTATTTCCGTTTTTCATTTTTTATTTTTGTTTTTTGTGCTTTTTTTTCCCTAATAGCACAGAGGTACCTGGGTGGCTCAGTTAAGTGTCTGACTCTTGATTATGGCTCAGGCCATGCATGATATCAGGGTCATGAGATCAAGCCCTGCACTGGGCTCTGCCCTTGGCATGGAGTCTGCTTGTCCCTTTCTCTATGCTCCTCCCCACTCCTCTCTCTCCAATAAACAAACAAATAAAGTCTTTAAAAAATTTTATTTTGTTATTATTTTTAAAGATTTTATTTATTCATTTGACACACAGGGAGAGCGAGAGAGGGAACACAAGCAGGAGGAGTGGGAGAGGGAGAAGCAGGCTTCCCACTGAGCAGGGAGCCAGATGGAGGGCTGGATCCTGGGGCTCTGAGATCATGACCTGAGCTGAAGGCAGACACTTAATGACTGAGTGACCCAGGGACCCCAAATCTTTATAAAAATTTTAAAAACATTAAAAATGGTACATGCACATTTGTTTAAGAAAAATATTAAGAATAAATGAAAAATGACCCTCCACCAAAAAATGACTACTGTTAAGATTTAACCAGATTTACTTCCTGACAGTTATCTGTCCATATTTATATAGGGATATACACAAATATGTACAGCTTTACATAAATGAGGTCACACTCTGCTGCTTTGTAACTGCTTCTTTTACTTAATAATAAGAGCATTCGAGCATTCGTAGAAGACAAATATACAGATTTGTATTCTTTTTTTTTTTTTTTAAGATTATTTATTTATTTATTTGACAGAGAGAGAGAGAGAGATCACAAGTAGGCAGAGAGGCAGGCAGAGAGAGAAGAGGAAGCAGGCTCCCGCTGAGCAGAGAGCCTGATGTGGGACTTGATCCCAGCACCCGGAGATCATGACCTGAGCCGAAGGCAGAGGCTTAACTCACTGAGCCACCCAGGCACCCCCAGATTTGTATTCTTTTTAATGGCTATATAGTTTTGCATAATATGGAATCTTAATGATTTTTAAGAGTTATGTATATTGAGGACACTATTTCTTTGTCTTGTGTTGCAAATTTTTGATGACTTTGTTATTAGTCTTTTATTCTTACTATTTTTTACTTTATAAAAGTTATTATTTTATAATGTAAACTTCTTTAGTTTTATAATTCCTGGTTTTCCTGACATTCTTAGAATGACTTCTACAAGATAATAAAAATACCTCTGTGATTTTGCTTACTACATTTCTAGTTTTATTATCTATACTAAATTTTTGTTCCATCCTGAATTAATTGGTGTGAAAAATGCCAAATTTTTTTAGATTATTCCTCTGTCAACTACATTTCTTAAGTTTCTTACTGCATACTCATTCACTCTTCAAAGTACTTGAGCATTGGCTTTGCATTTCTTTTCTTTCTTTTAAAGAGTTTATTTATTTGTCAGAGAGAGAGAGAGCACAAGCAGGCAGAAGGAGAAACAGGCTCCCCTGCTGAGCAGGGAGCCTGATGTGGGACTCAATCCCAGGACCCTGGGATCATGACCCGAGCTGAAGGCAGATGCTTAACCAACTGAGTCACGCAGGCACCCCGCAGATGTTAGTCTTATGTAATCATGTACATCTAATCACATATGTCCCGTCACTTTTGCTGTGATCTGTTGGTTAGAACTAAGGTCCAGCTCCTGCTCAAGGGGAGAGGCAGTGATTGTGTGGGGGCCACCTTACATCTGTCTGCCCCCCCCCACAGTGAGGGTGAGTAATTCGCTGCATCAGTTTAAGACTGACATTGCCTGAGAAAAGAAACTTCCTTAGGCTTAGCAACATTCACAGTTTCCGTACTTTCCTATTCAAGTTAGATTGTAAAAGAAAAGCATAATGGCTTTGTTTTTCTAATGTTCATGAGAAAGAAAAGTAGTAGTTTTTTCACTTGGGCTTAACTTCTATAAGACTACTGCAATTTGAAGTAATTATAATTGCCCTTTGGCCAATCTCCTCCTGCAATCAGTGGAACAAATCTTTCCCACTTCTTAGAGCAGTAAAAATCTCCAGTTCACATCATATCTATTCCTATGTGTTCTGAGTTCCTTGACCCTCTTGGTAGTTCTCTTCTGAATACATTCCAGATTGTTCCTATCCTTTTTAATGTCTACGCAAAGCATTTTTTTAATCTTTAAGCTGTAATTCTGGAGGAAGGAGTCAAATCTCCTTGGATTTCTTAATTCATAAGATTCACAGGATGCATAGCAGAGAGTCTTTGCAAATTTGCCTCCTCTCCATGCATTTTCTTGTCTTCTGTAGCCTCGTGCTTTTGGAGGCTGTGAGCAATAATTGCTGTACTTTCCATTCCTAATTTTCATTCACAAATATGGAAATGTGAGGATTCCCTCATCATTGTAATTACACTCCTATTTTCCTAAATACCCTGAGAGTTTCTATTTTGTTCCTAGGGATGGTTTAGTTGGGAGTTTCTTGTAAACTGCCTTCTTGAAGTGTGGTAATAAAAGATAGGAGACAAGGGACTAGAAGAAGAATTCAGACTTTTAAAAGTTCTCATCCCAAGTTTGAAAATTAATAGTAATTTCTTTTGAAGGTAGTAAGATTTCCATCTGTGCTACTGATGGGTGATTCCTTTATAGGAATCACCTGGAGAGCTTTTTCTACCTCAGCAAGGGCATGAGTCAGTGCTGGCTTTCTGTGTTGTTTTGCAGTTTTTTTCTGGGATATATTTAATATTCTGCCTTAAATTCTATGCATACACACACATATATACATATATCCTAAATCATGTCTGAGAATGACATAGCCCTAACATTTCCAGGCATCCGAATGTCAATTTTTCCATGCTTCTAGTGCTAATACAATAGCATTTGAATCATTTCTAAACATGTTCTAAACAGTTCTAAAACGTGGCTACTGCTTGCATGAAAAATGTGTTGGGGAAATATTATGTATAAACAGCCTAGTTCCACCTTGTTTTTTCTAATATTACTAATTAAGCACCATTGTACAATGAAATATTTGTTTACCAAGCAAAGCTTTGTCTGGTGTGTAGGGTGTGTTGAGACTATGGAGGATGATGAATGGACAGGTGGAGGGAGAAGGAGATGCTGGCTTAAGTACACATGATATTGCCAGGTTTGAAGGTGTTTCTCTGTTAAGCTGTGTCTTTCCATAGCTGTATCTGCGCCTCCTCTGCTTTACAGAGATCTTGGACTTCTGCCTTCCCAGGTTATCCATTTCTTTCATCACATTAAAATTTGCTCTTCCCTCCTTCTGCATTTATGGCCTTTCTTTTTGCCTCCTTCATGCACCTGCCATTGGTCACCTGGTAGGACCTACCACCTGATTTCAACAGTCACTTCTTCGAGCTTCTGCTCCTTGGTTTGCGGGTGTGTATGTGGGATTCCTCCAATGCTGGATTTCTCTTTTGGTGGAAACCCAGAACTGAGCCACTGTTGACGCAAACACAATCCAAATGGGTCAGTGGAGATAGGGCATGGTGGAATCACGGGGGACACTCTGGCTTCACAGATATGTTATGAACCTGGAGAGCTTCCAGAGGACAGCAGTGAAAACAGTGGGTGGAGTAAGGAAGGAGAGCTCTTGGAAAAGATGAAAGGATTTAGGGTTATTTATCTTGAAGAAGAAAGGGCTGAGGGTGGCTTTCAAAAAGATTTCAAATATAAGGCCAGCTGCAGAACATCTTTCTTGAGGGTGGAATGAGAAATAAGATCGCTGCAGCAAGGGGATTTTGGCTATAGAGGTTTTCAGCTTGCGCTGCCCATTAGAATCATCCGGGGAGCTTTAAAGAAAAAAAAAGTCAATGGCCAAGGGGTGACTGGGTGGCTCAGTTGGGTCTGACTTTGGCTCAGGTTGTGATCTCGGGTCCTGGGAGGGGGTCCGACTTAGGAGTCGGAATCCCTGCTCAGCGAGGAACCTGCGTTTCCCTCTCTCTCTCTGCCCCCACCCCTGCTCATGTGCACTTGAGTTCTCACTGTCTTTCAAATAAATAAAATCTAAAAAAAAAAAAAAAAAAGTCAATGGCCAAGCTGCACTTCAGAACAATGAAATGAGAATCTAGAGTTGGGAACCAAGCGTCAGCAATTTTTAAAATGTTTCCCAGGTGATTCCAATGGGCAAACAAGGTTAAAAGTGAAGATAACTGGTCCTTACCTGCTAAGACTGATGTGATTTGAGAGGGGACTCTGAGTGGAGTGTATGGTCTTCCTATTTAGAAATGGTTTGCATATGTAACAGACGCTTAGCTTCTTTGGGTGTGGATAGATAGGTATAGATACATCTGCACAGGTATCTGTCTGTATCTACATCTATCTGTCTGTCTGCCTGTCCATCTTTATATCCCTTAGAGGTAGGTTTTGATGGGGTAGCCTTCTTTAGATGCGGTAGTTCTCAATCAAGATCATCTTTGTGAGAATCAGGGTCAGTGCACAATAGGATCACATTGCACAGCTTTAAAAATACAGAACTATCTGGAACGCACCCCATTCAGAAGAACAAATCAAAATCTCTTTGATGGAACCCAAACTATAAATTTATATATGTTATAGATAATATGTATATTATTACATGTATATTATGTATATATGTATATTACATATATAATATGTATATATAGCTAGATTGATATCTATATATCTATCTACATCTATGTAGTTAAATATAGCTATCTTCAAATTCATATAGCCCTATGGATGATTCTGATGTACAGTCAGAATCACTGGGAATCACTTTTTTTGGGGGAGGGATCACTTTCTAGGGAAGGATCACATCCTCCTGATTTCCACCTCTCATGAACATCTGCTGTGGGAAAGACACTGCAGATTTTTTTTTTAAAGATTTTATTTATTTATTTGACAGACAGAGATCACAAGTAGGCAGAGAGGCAGGCAGAGAGAGAGGAGGAAGCAGGCTCCCTGCCGAGCAGAGAGCCCGATGTGGGGCTCGATCCCAGGACCCTGGGATCATGACCTGAGCAGAGGCTTTAACCCACTGAGCCACCCACGCTCCCCGACACTGCAGATTTTGATGGCATTAACTTTGCCCTGAAAAACACCCCAGGCTGTGCAACTGGGAAGAATTCTCCATCCACCTCCGGTTGCCTCCTTTCCCAGTTACACACCTGCTTCCCTGAAGTGGATCAGCCAGCAGGCAGGCATCAAGAATCTCCTGCGTGCCTAACACTATGTATTCTTTGAGAATAGAGAAAAAGAAGTAGTTCTTCCCACTTAAGGACTTCACAAACTCTTGCACTGAAACTCATTAGGAAACACACACAAGAGATTGTTGGATTAAATGGTACGGACAGCTGGGGGCGCCTAGGGGGCGCAGTCGGTTAACTGTCTGCCTCTTGGTTTCAGCTCAAGTCCCCATCTCAGGATCTTAAGATCCATCCCCGCATCAGGCTCTGTGCTCAGTGGGGAGTCTGCTTGGAACTCGCGCTCTCCCTCTGCCCCTCCCACTCGTGCTCTTTCTTGCCCTCTCTCACTCTTCCTTGCGCACAAATATATAAATCTTTAAATGGTACAGGCTGCCACAGAAGTCCAGTTCTGAGGAAGACTTCATGGAAAGTGTGGGATTTGAGCTGGTCTTAAAGAGCAGGTAGGATCTGGAGTGAATGTGGGAAAGTAGACCAGGCGAGACTTTGAGAAAAAGCATTTGACGGGAGGGGAGGACCGTGTTTGAAAGGAGAGGGAGGCAAAGTTGGCAGGAGTGCATGGACCAGATTCTCACACACATGACTGTGGGCCACAATGGTAAACATTCTAACAAGCTGACACCCTCCTAGAGTGGTTGAGTTCTTAGTGTCAAAGAAGGATTTGCAGAAACCCCTTAGGGAGGTTATCCTCTCTTAATCCTTTCTTTCCTAGCTGACACAAGGCCCACGGAAGCAAGCTTTCCTCCAGACTCTCTGGTAATGCTTTGTGATTTCTGATTCAGAAGATTTTACATATTAATCTTAGAAGAATCGAGAGGAAAATGGCCAAATGATGTCAGTCCATTCTAGAAATTTCTTTTTCCATTTTCTTAATGGAGGGAGTTGGAGTGAGATGTAACAAGAGTGAAGGCTGGGGTAGGGCTACTTGTTTGGAGGCTTGAGAACAGGGGAAAGGGCATGTGAGAAGCTGGGGCCACGGCCTCTGAGAGCAAACTCTTTTGGGTTCCCTTTCCCTCTCTGGATGAAGAAAAGAGTCCTCAGCTGTGAGAGGTGAGATTATGGGCGCATCTCTAGTTCTATATCCATCGGCAAGTGATCAGGGCATTGATGTATGTTTGCCCTTGCCTATCACAAATAAATGCCTGCAGTATTGTGGAAAAATGTTCAGCATAAAAGACTGTACAGAGGTTGAAACTGTTCTTTCTACACATGGTCCCTCTGCCCTAATCTCTCACCGTGGCTCTGGGCTATCGTGTGAGGGTGTCGAAGCTATGTTGAGAATTCCTCCATTCAGTCAGAGCCCCTTATCGCTCACTGTTCATCAGCCAGGAGTTTCCTGCTGAGGCTAGTTACCTAAATGTTGCAAACTCTCCTCTCTGTGTATTCTGAGGATCCGATGAGAAACCTGGGAAACGGGGATCAGAAGAAACTGGATACGATTGGAAAAGAACAATTTTCTGGAGTTAAAGAAGAAAGTCACGATTTTTCCTTCTTTGCTCAGGAAGGTAGAGCAGTGGGGGACGATTGTACACACAGCTGGGTAGGAGACTTGCCTCTAATTAGATTGTTAAAATAGTTCAGGTCTGATGAAGTTTTCAGTGAAAGGAGTATTTTTTTTCTTGTCATTTCATTATCAACCTCTCTCCTAAGAGAGCTCTGTTTAATCCCGTGGGCCAGCGATAGCCCAAACAAACACAGAGCCAGAGCTGTGCTCCGTAGCCTTTTTCTTGTCTTTTTTTTTCCTCCTGGAGTTAAAGTGTAGCCTGGTAGCTGTAAGTAGTGGACTTTGAAATCTCACAAGCCTGAGTTCAAATTCTGCCTCTAATATTTTTTTAGTTACATGAGCTTAATTAAGAAAGTCATCTCCTTTCTGGGTATTTAATTAATTGATTAATTTACTGGGTCTCTCTCTTTTTTTAAGTTTTTATTTATTTATTTGACACAGAGAGAGAGACAGTGAGAAAGAAAACACAAGCAGGGGGAGTGGAAGAGGGAGAAGCAGGCTTCCTGCTGAGCAAAGAGCCTTATGTGGGGCTCGATCCCAGGAATCTGGGATCAGGACCCAAGCGGAAGGCAGAGGCTTAACAACTGAGCCACCCCAGCACCCCACTGGCTCTCATTTTTTAAGAGGTCATACTAGTAATCTCTGTTATCTCTCCTGAACAGATGGGGCCCCCAAATGTGGGGGCACCCGCTTGGGGGGAAGCCAGCAGCACAGGAGGTGAGGGAATTCACCGGAGGCGGAACAAAGAAGTTGGAGGTTTATTGAAGACAGGGGAAGGGAGCCAAGGGCAGGATAGCAGAGGAGGGGCGGTGTGGTACGAGGCAGTGGGTCGGGGCTGTATTTAAGGGGAGAGGGTGAGGAGGTATGGGAACCTATGGAATCCTCCTTTTTTGGTCCAGGTGTAAGTAACACATTCATCAGCTTGGGCTTATGGGTATCTTGAGGTGGGTCACCCGATGGGCCTGTCTGTATTCAGCCAGCGTGGTTAGGGGCTCTGTGGGGGTTCCCATCATTCAAGCCTCTTGCCCCAAAGTGGCATCTACATCTGTTTCAGAGGTTTATTCTGAGGATAAAATTAGATGGCACACGTGTAGCACTCACTCAGCACAGTGCCTGGCACGTTGGAAGCGTCCAATAAATGAAGAACAGCGACGACTGCTATTAACATTCTTCGTCTTAAGTTTTATTTCTTTAAGACCTTGGGCTTCGAGAGTTCAGGCTATCCTCCCTGGAATCCAAGCCAGCACCTGAGAACGGACTTCCGCGTGTTCAGGACGCCTGTCGTCCAGGGATTTCCCCAGCGGGATCCAGTGCTTGGGCAGCAATAGTCAGGGAGCAAACCATGAAAAAAAGCCTTTTTTATTTTAAATTAATTTTAGACTGAAGGAAATGTTGCAAAAATAGTACAGTTTCCGTCACCATCTTATCCAACCAGACCACGATTGTCAGAACAGGAACCTAGTGTGGGCGGAGCGCCATCAGCCTGAAGGCCTTCTGTACATGGCACCGGTTTTGACACTGGTCAGTGGCCCTTTTATGTTCTAGCATTCAGTCTAGGACCCTTGGGAGGATCCCAGGGGACATGTGAATGTTACTTCCCCTCGGTCTCCTGAGGCCTAAAACAATCTCTGTCTCCTTGTCAGTTATTTGGTCCAGTGTCCCCCTCTGGCTTTGTCTTAGGTTTCCTCATGACTAAACTGCATTTTTGGCAGGAGCGTGGTTGTGTTTTTCTTAGTATATCATTTCCTCGGTTCGTGATATGGATAGCAGTATGTCTTATTACCAGAGATGCTGGCCTGGGCCACTTGGTTATGGTGGTTTCTGTTTGACGTCTCCACCATGAAGTGACTCTCTCTTTGTAGATAATAAATATCTTGGAGGAGATGCTTCGAGACTATGTAAACTTCTCACCCATTCATTTTAGCAGTCATCGGTAGATCTTGTCTCCAACAAGGATTACAGTGGGGTTTGTCTAGTGGTGAGTTTCTATTTCTTGCTTTCCTTCTACTTTTATTAATTAGAATTCTACTGTACAGAAGAGCTGCCCTTTTCCTCCCATTCATTTATTTGATTGATTATTTATTTTATTAGCATGGGTTTGTGAATATATTTCATTCTTTGGGTTAAAATCCAGTACCATCCTTATTCACTTTGTGGCTTGAATTGTTCCAGTTTTAGCAAAACTATAATTTGTGGAGTTGATTCCACTTGTTCTTTTCTTTTTTTCTTTGAAAAATTTTATTTATTTATTTGACAGACAGAGATCACAAGTAGGCAGAGAGGCAGGCAGAGAGAGAGGAGGAAGCAGTCTCCCCGCTGAGCAGAGGGTCTGATGCTCAATCCCAGGACCCTGGGATCATGACTTGAGCTGAAGGCAGAGGCTTTAACCCACTGAGCCACCCAGGTGCCCCTCCTCTTGTTCTTTTCTTCTCTTTCAGATATTTGAAAAGAGATCGAAAAGGTCAATAGGTTCCTCACCCCTGTGGTTAAAGAAAACTATGCCTATTAATTGTTTTTAAAGGATTTTATTTATTTATTTACTTGAGAGAAGAGGGAGCAAGAGAAAGCACAAGCAGGGTGGTGGCAGAGGGAGAAGTGGACTCCCCGCTGAGCAGGGAGCCTGATGCGGGACTCCATCCCAGGACCTTGGGGTTATGACCTGAACCAAAGGCAGACGCTTAACAACTGAGCCACCCAGGTGCCCCAGTGCCTGTTCATTTAAAGATCTCTCTCCACTTTCTTCATTAACTCATTCCAATGTTGAAACTGGTGTTGCTCAGAAATATTCTTTTTGAAATGAATCATGCTCATTTGAAAATTTTTTTACCCTTGTGCCACTCCTAGAAGAGAGAGAAAAAAAATGCTGGCAGAGTATATAATGGCATATTGACATTGAAATATGCCGGGATCAACGGGCTAGAAGCCAAGACCTGCCAGGCCCGCTTTCTCCATGGTTCACTCTATTTCTGTTTGAGGACCACATCCTTCCATTAACCTAACAGTCTCTAGTGAGTCTTAGAACCATCACGGCCTCTTGAGTGAGAACTCTTGAAAACTGACTCTCATGTTCCCTATTTTCAGGTTTCCTGACCCGGGAGGGCAAAGGCTGATGGCTAAGTGAGGTAAAAGCAAGGCTAGTCCTGCCTGATTTGTGCTAAACCCCAGACAGGGAGTTGTGAGCAACTGTCACTCATTTACCAGCGATTTTCAAACGTTGTAAAAATTGGTCAACCTAAACAGGGCAGAAGACTTACAGCACCAGTTCCTACTTTACAGAGAAAAAGAAATTGGGGATAACAAAGATTTGGAGAGGAACAAAACAGCAATCAAAATGATAATACGTAGGAGTGCCTGGCTGACTCAGTGGAATGAGCGGCTCTGTCTCGGAGATGTAAGTTTGAGCCCCACGGTGGGTGTACAGATTACTTAAAAAATAAAATATTAAAAAGGTAAAATGTAAGTGGTTATGTAAAAACAACAGGATCAACAAGCAAAACTGAACATTCCTTTGTACAAGGGCAGCAACTCTAAACGACTCTAATTCAAGGCTGAAGGAACTCAGCCTGATCCTGATGGTGCCCTGGTCACTGGGAGTCTTTCCTGGAAACAGGGAACCCTAGTTCTTGCACATAGAGGGCGTAGGAGAGGCTGTGCAACATTGCTGATGGCTGTCTGGTGTCCTAACTTAGAATACTATTCCTATATCCATCTGAGGTTCAGTACACTCCAGTTACCTGGTCATTTTAGAGCACAAATACTAGAGTTTCTAATGATTAGCAGCTCAGTTCATAGGTCATTAGTAAGTAGCACTTGATGGTAAGTAAAAACAGAAGTTAACAGCATTACCTTTGAAAATGGAGTTTTTTGCATGAGTTTGCAACCTCTCTGGGAGAACACTTTTGGTCTCTTGTTTAACAGTTAAATAAGATGGAGGGATGGTCAGAAGGGGAGAGAAGAGCAGCAGAAACACAGGAATAATTGTCTCTGCGAGGCTCCCTGGGCTTTTTTTTTTTTTTTTTCCATAGATTTATTTATTTATTTGAGAGAGAGAGAGAGAGAGCTGAGCTGGCAGCCAGGGGTGGGGTTCGATCCCATGACCCTGGGATCTTGACCTGAGCTGAAAGCAAATGCTTAACTGACTGAGCCACCCAGGCACCCCCAGGCACCTTTGTGTATCCCATTCAGTCATCCACCCCAAGCCCCGCCCCCAGCCCCAGACTCTTACTGTCTGGCCTGAGCCCAGCTTTGCTCAGGGGTCTCTGGATCTCATCTCCTTCAGGAAACCTTCCCTGCTCACTGTGAATGATTTCCTAAGGATCAATACCAGCTACCATTCGAAGGCTTATTACCCATGGACTGGGCCCTTCACATATGCTCGTTACCTGCCAAAACCTCACTCAACCCTGCAAGGTAAGGAGGAGGCACACCTTTTTATAGATTTTTCAAAAGCAAGTTGTGTTGTTGTTGTTTTTATAACGTTAGTTTTTTTTTAATTTTTTTAAGATTTTATTTATTTATTTGACACAGAGACAGACTGTGAGAGCAGGAACACAAGCAGGGGGAGTGGGAGAGGGAAAGCACACTGCCCACAGAGAACCTGAGGTGGCGCTGCATCCCAGGACCCTGGGATCGTGAGCTGAGCCAAAGGCGGATGCTTAACCCACTGAGCCACCCCGGCGCCTGAGAACAAGGTTTTTGAGCAACAAGGCCACAACACGGAAAGTGATGGAGCGGGGACTCCGCCCTGGACCATCTGGCCTCGGCACCCAGGGCGCATCCGGGCCCAGCATGCATCCCACGGGGCGTTCGGTGTTGGGCCGGTGCTCTGCCGCCCCACTCTGCTCCTGCCCTGACGCGGAGTGCGAAACGCCGGGGACTGGACGCTGCCGCCTCCTCTTCCCAGCCAGCTCTTCCGCTTAGGATGAGTTTAGGGCTTAAGCTTGGCACTTTCTTCTCTTTATTGGTTTAAAAAATCGTTAAAAAAAAAAAAATAGAAACTAGTACATTGTTTAACAATCCAAAAAATCGAAAACAGAAGTGAAAAATGTCCCGTACTTCATGTTTCATTTCCGGGCCCCAACCCTACTCTCCAGATAGAACTAGTATTAATTGTTTTGACTTTCCCATATGTATATAAATGCGCAAATGAGGGGCCAGGATGGCTCATTCAGTGAAGCCTCTGACTTGGGCTCGAGTCATGATCTCAGGGTCATGGGATCCAGCCCCAGCTCCGCATTGGGCCACTGGTGGGGCTCCCTACTCAGCGGGGAGTCGGCTTCACCCTCTGCTCCTCCTCCCAGCTCCTGCTTTCTCACTTTCAAATAAATAAATAAAATCTTTAAAAAACCTGTGTGTGCGTGCGCGCGCGTGTGTGTGTTGAGGGCGTTTTTCTGACTTCTCAGATTTCTATAATCTACGTATTTTTATTCCTTTTTTTCTGACAAAAGTCTCCCTTTATTGAATTTTATGCCTATAATTTTGCCAGTAAAACAAAAAGTAAAAAATAAATAGTAGCGTACAACCTGCAAAAATGATAATTGATTTTTTTTTTCATTCCATTAGTGTATTTTTTTATTGAGTTATAGTTGATTCACAACATGACATTAATTTCAGGTGCCCGTATATATCTTTATTCCTTTTTTTTTTTTTTTAAGATTTTATTTATTTGACAGACAGAGATCACAAGTAGGCAGAGAGGCAGGCAGAGAGAAAGGAGGAAGCAGGCTCCCTGCAGAGCAGAGAGCGGGATGCAGGGGCGGGATCCATCGTAGGACCCTGGGATCATGACCTGAGCTGAAGGCAGAGGCTTTAACCCACTGAGCCACCCAGGCGCCCCCATGTATCTTTATTCTTAATCATGGTCCACACCAAATCATAAACTGCAGAATGCTTAGAGAAATGCACATTCAATTTACTGGGCACCTGACCAAAGGAACACCTATTCCTGATGGGAGTATAGGAGCGCTGGAGCCAGAGAAAGGGTGGAAGGCGGAATCCCTCTAAGGAGACCACAAGGTGGCCAGAGGAAAGAGCTTGTGAGGTCTGGGGAAGACTGCCTGCTGCCCGGCCTCTCAAGCAACTGGCCTGACCTGCCAGGGTGCGCTCGCACTCCCCGGGCTGTGAGTTGTCTGGTGCTCAGGGGAGGGAACGTGGAGGGGGGCAGGCAGGAGGCGGAATGTGGGCTGGGCCAAGTTTAGAATTACAAGTGCGGCAGAGGAGTTGGAACCACACTTTAAATAGCCAGCACCTTCCCCTTCCCCCTTAGATCATTCTTTCCCCCACCCCACTGGACCTCTGGCAGCAAGCACACTAAGGTTGGTGACATTTTCTTCTCTCTCTCTCTCTCTCTCGCTCTCTTTTTCTTCTGTTTCTGGGTCTCAGACTACAGGTTGGTAAGATCATAGTTCGTACAACCAAAGGATTTTTTGGTTCTCCTAGAAAACAGATCCTGCCACTTCTGTGTGCCTGTGCAAAGACTAGATGCTATATTCTGGGCTTTCTGAAGGTTCAGTGGCCATGGACTTGAGGGCCCATGGGCTTTAGAGGACAAGAATTCTAGACTGAGAGGAAAGAAAGCCTTTCTTTTCTGTGAGATGAGACAATGAACACCTCTTCGGCAATACTGAAAGAAAATAAAAATCTGAGTACTGTTATTCTACGAGGTGCTTTCCTTTATATATATCTAGTGCCTCACTTAGTCCTTCTTGCTTTCACAGATGAGTGAATGGAGACTCAGAGTAGTTAATTCACTTCCCCAGAGTCAGACAGCGAGTGGCACAGCGCAGAGCTAAGGTCTGTGCCGGGCTTGACCAGCTCATGACCTTCTAACTGCAGCACACTACCTCTGAGAGGCAACTTCATAAGGCCAGGGACCCAGGAGAGGCCTGCGGTTTCTTCTAGGGTCTGGGAGGATGAGGGAGGGAGATAGCATTCCACCATTGGAGGACTCCCATCGGATGGTAAAGAGAGGCTCAGGATGAGCATGAGGCGTTAGACAAGCTTCTTGAAAGGACTGAGGAACCTTCTCGGGACCAGCTGGTTGGGTTTCTCCTTCTTAGCTCAAGATCTCTGCAGCCTATTCCCTAATTTATCAAATGAGTGAAGGTGCCTACTGTTCCTTGACTTTCCTACTGTTCCTTGTTCCAGTCCCTGAGGTGGCTCCCCCTGGGGAGGCGGAGCCATAGGGGAGCCTGGGCAAGATGAGGCTATCCCTGAGAAAGTTCTGTTAGCATGAATTTTTCCTGAGGTGTATGAAAAAGCCTATTTGCCTTCTTTTCCAGAAAAGGGACCATTGTATAAAATCAGGAGGGAGTTATCAGAAGATGCTACTGAGACATGCTGATCAACCTGGGTAGCCAATGTAATCGAGAGATTTAATGGAAAGAGCAGGGACAGAGTTGGTTCAAGTCCCGCCGATGCCATTATCTCGCTGTAGAGCTGCAGACATGTCACCTAACCTCTCTGAGCTGCAGCTCCCTTATTTACAAAGCAGAACTAATACTGCTTACATTTCAGGGTGGCTGTGGATTAAAGAAACCAAATATCTGTAAAGTGCTTAGTAGTAATTGCTCACTAAATGTGAACCATGTCCAGTCTTATCTTTAATCCTGGTAAGAGTCTAGAACAGGGTAGGGAAGCATTTGGACCAGTGTTTCTTTATTTTTTTTTTAATTTTTAAAATTTTAAGAAAGATTTTATTTATTTATTTGACAGAGAGAGAGAGAGAGATCACGAGTAGGCAGAGAGGCAGGCGGAGAGCAAGGGAGAAACAGGCTCCCTGCTGAGCAGAGAGCTCGATGATGCAATGCAGGGCTCAATCCCAGGACCCTGAGATCGTGACCTGAGCCGAAGGCAGAGGCTTAACCCACTGAGCCACCCAGGCGCACCACAGTGTTTCTTTACTAATTTCATGTTTTCTTCTCTACTGTAACAGATTCCTATGTGTAACATCACACAGACACACAGACACACACACACACACGCACACACACAAAAGAGCCCATAGTTCATCTTTCTTTTATGTTGACTTCCGAGAGACAAGGAAGGATAGCTGAAAAAATCAGCCCATGTTCTGCAGAATTCCAGGACCCCCTCAGCCTCTCTCATTCCTTGGGAAGGATTTTTTAAGAACTTGCTTTTATTTAAATAGTACAAAATAAATCATGTTCTTTGATGAAAATGTAGGAAATGGAAATAAGGAAAACATTCCTATATTCCAACCATGGAGACAGAACCATTTTGGTGGCTATCCTAAGCTTCCAATGCATACGCTTTATGAAATATTTCCAAGCATAATGGTATCATGTATGCTCTTTGATAACTTTTCGCTTCACATATTTTGAGCACTTTCATTTCATTACCTTTTCTTCTGCAATACAATTTTTGATGATAGTATAAGGCTCCAGGGTCTATATGTGCCATAATTTATTAACCTATCTATCGCTTTGGGACCTTACGTACTTTCTAATTTTTTGCTGTTGTAAATAATGAACATCTTCAATGCCAAATCTTTACCCACAGTCACAGTTGCTTTGCTAGACTAAATTCCTGCAAGGGAAATTGGTGGCCTTGAGGATCCTTTCAACTGTCCCCCGCATACAGAATATAGACACTGAAGGTCATGGTAACACATTCAAAGCGAGCCATAGGCTGGCAGAGAGGAACTTAGACAACCCAGGGGCCATGTGGATTCTTCCATATCCACAAGCCCCCACCCAAGAGGATCTGCCCTGTTTAACACATGCCTGTACCTCAGTCTCCATGCTTTCTTTCTGAACAGGAAAGGAAGATACATTCTCAGCAGCTATTACTCAGCCGTTACCAGTGAGAGATGCTAAGGAGAACATGGGTCTACAGGCAAGGGGGTAGGAATCTACTTTCTTCCAGTGCACTCATTCCCTTGGGAATCTGCCGGTGAAGGAAGGGGAAGCCTTTCTTCCCAGGATTCCCAGTAGTTAATAGAGCACTTTGCTTCTTTTCCAGGTGGGATGGATAGCAGGGTCTCGAACACAACCAGTAATGGAGAGACAAAGCCAGCATACCCAGTCATGGAAAAGGCGAAGGAAGATGGCACCCTGGAAAGGGGACACTGGAACAACAAGATGGAGTTTGTGCTGTCAGTGGCTGGGGAGATCATTGGTCTCGGCAATGTCTGGAGGTTTCCCTATCTCTGCTACAAAAATGGGGGAGGTGAGAGCCACTGTGCCACCCCACGCACCCCTGGAAGGAGGATGTCTCCATCTCCCACACGTACTGCCCCTCTGGGGAGTCCCATGGGTGCACAGAAATGCTGGAGTTGGAGAGACCCTTATGGGTCAGGAAGGACACTGCAGACCTAGGAGATTGAGACCTAGACACATTATGTGACTTTCCCCAGGGCTTTTCTATGTTGCTGTGGCACCCTAGGAGTACGAACGTAGGTTTGGAACCAGACAGATCAGAGTTTGGACCCTGGCTCTGCTACTTAATCTCTGTGTCATCTTGGGCGAGTCATTTAAGCCTCTCAGAGCCTCAGTGGCTCTCCCTGTAATTAAGATAGCAGTACCTGCCTTGCAAGCTGCCGTAAGGATCAGTGGTCATGTAGGTCAGGAGCTTAATAAATGGCAGCGATGCTGGAGAAGATGTTGCTACTGAACTGTCCTGTGGTCCTGAAACTCCTTAGTCCGTGTCTCCCTGTATTCCTCTGGCCTGATGCCATTCCTGAAGGCAGTCATTACCCAAGCCCTCCCAGTGTCATAGCCTTTGATACCAGCGGCTCTCCCTTCAAAATTCCCCACTGAACTTTGCGGGCAGGTGGCATTAACTCCAGGTTCTTTTTGGCTTCCTGCTCCCCCCACCCCATTCCAGCCCCCTGGGGGCAGCTCCGCTCCTGCCCGGCAGCGGTGGTCATTCTCTGACCAGTACCTCACTTTCAGGCAATCCCAGCCCTCTGTGGGAGAGCTCAGAGGGATTTCTCAGATCCTGAAGCATTCTGGGTGAGCAGTAGGTTAGGAAGATCTCCTTGTTGGTGGATAAAGCGTACAGGTGTTGGGGCTCCCCAGATCCAGTTTGGACGTCTGGGCTGGAGGAAGGGGCAATGGGGAGGTAGGTCACGTGGGGAAACGCTGAGGGCCATGGTTACTCTGTGGGCCACAGGATTGGCGGGTGCCCCAGCGTAACACCTGTCCTTTTCCTGGGGAGTCGGATCCTCTCAAATGCATGGAGCTCCGCCTCCCAGTGGTTTTGGACAGGGGAGGTGGGAGGGCTGGCTTGGCGCTCTGAAGTCTTGGAGTGCTGTTCTCAGGATCGTGGCAATTGGTGGCCTGGCCTTGGAGTTGGAAGTTAACTTGTATGTTTCCAGAGGGGAGGGATGGGCTGATATGTCCTTTCTCCCCCCAGGGATTTCTGGCCAGCAGCCTGAAATCACAGGACTTTGTTCTGTGCGGTGTGTGAGGGAAGAAAAGAGGTCTTCCCACTTCCACCCCACCCTTGGACACTCCACATGCCTCCCTTCAGTGAGCTGGGTGGAGGGACGAGGCTGGTCCAGGGCGGAGGAGGAGTCTGGAGGCTAAGCTGGGCTTTGGGGCTCTGTATCTGGAGCCTAGTAACCAGCTTAGCTCCTCACATGGCAGGAAGATTAGGAGGTGAGCAGCTTTCCCCAAGCCTCTCTGGAATTGGGTAAAGGTTGGCCTGCGAATTAGCGGGAGTGGCACGAAGAGACGGGAGGGAGTGATTTCCAGTGATTTCTGTTGCAAAACCACTGGGCTGAGGAAAAGGAAGCAAAGGGAGCTGTGACCAGGAGCAGTGTGTGTGTGTGCATGTGTGTGTGTGTGTGTGTGTGTGTGGTGAAGGGGGGGCAGAGTGTGGGCTCACCCCATTGAGGGGAGCTTGTCTGGCCGTGTTTGGATCTGAGCTCTGCCTCAGGGCTTTGTGGTAAGTGCATGCCGGCCCCGGAGAGTGTGAGGCTGGCTTGGGTGGAAATGCAGGCCCAGGAAGAGTAGGGAGTCCCTTGGTTCTTGCCATGGGCTTGTGAGGGAAGGGGGTGGGTGTGACGGCTTGTTGGCGGCTTCCTCCCTGGATAGCCTTCCAGCGGTGCTGATTCTGACTGGGAGTGGAGACACCTTTTCTGTGTCCTGGATCCAGTCAAACTGTTTAATCCCTAACACTGCCACCCATAGTCTCTTCCCTTGATCAAACGTAGCGCCTTAGGACTCGTCTTTTCCTTGATGGACGACAGCAGCTGGAGGGAAGTGTTCTGAGGGTCTTTGGAGCTAGAGGCTGATGCTCAGGTTTGCTCTGAAGGGCATGAGTCATCCAGGGCCACCGGGTAAATTAATGGAAAGCCTCCTTTGCCAAGGTAAGGAGGACTCACCTAGGATGTGTGGGGTCTTTAGACAGACAGGCCTGGTTTGTGGTGCTCCTTGTGGTTTAACCTTTCTGTCATCATTCAGCTCCCCTCGCCTTCCTGGGAAAGCAAGTTCCTCCAGGGAATGGACTCCAACACTTGCTCTTCTCATCCCCTTGTCTGGCAAGGAACAGACTTATGCCTCTTTCTGACAGGACCCTTTGTTACCCGTGTGGGGCAGGAAGGTGAGGAGAGTGGAGACTACTTGCATGGATTCCACCCTTCTTCCTCCTGGTGTAGTGATTTTACTTAAACCCATGATTCTCCAACTAGGGATCCCTGGGGACTCCTAGGGGATGAGAGGAATGTTTTGAGCAAGTTCTGGAGAAAGATGCTGGGGGCACACTGGGGTGAACTGTGCTCAGGTAATGGACCCTATCAGACTGCTTACAGGCCCTTTCTTCAACTTCCCAGACTTAAACAGCCCCTTTGGGACTTGGGGCAGAGCGAGAAGATAAGTTAGGCAGGCACTTTTTATCCATATTTGTTCAGTGATGAGGTCAGGAATGAAAAAGTTCCCCAAACATATTTTTGTTCTAAACTTACATATTTTTTGTTCTAAACCGACGATGTCTTCTCTGATTCCTTCCAGCTTTAACATCTGGTAGATCCCAATTTGAAGTGACTTCCCGAGCAGAGAAAGGGCTGAGGCAAGAATATGATAGAAAAGCAGGTGAAATTAAAAAAAAAAAAAAAGAAAAAAGAAAAAGAAAAAGCAGGAGAACAGTGAAACACTATAGTCAAAAACCAGAGAAGCTGAGAAAGTAATAGAAAGAAGCCCATCTCAAATCAAAAGCAGCTAGTAGGCTCTTCAGGGAGATGGATGGGAGCCTTGCCTGCCTCAGCCGTCTACTTGGTGAGCACCTTCTCTGCTGTCCAAAACCTGGGGCCTGCCCACCCCTAATGGCTTTCTAGAATCTCCAGTCTCAGCCAGCCATCCCAGCACACAGCCCACACAAGCCCTGACCCTGACCATGTCATTTAAAGCAATTACTGGCTACATTCCATTTGCCCAGCATTCTTCTAAATTGTTGGCATCCGTGGATAAACAGAACAGAACAATTCCCTGTCCTTGTGGGGCTTACATTCTAGAGGAGGGAAACAGACAAGAAACATACTAAATGGGAAAATTATACAGTATATCAGAAGTTAAGGAGTGCTATGGAAAAAGACCAAGGAGAGCTGGGTAAGGGGATCAGGAGTGTGTGGGAGGGGTGGAGGGGAGGGGGCACTGAGAACATGTGAACCAAAGTTTGCCAGGAGTGAGAGAGTTGGCTGTGTGGCTCTTGAGGGTAAAAGTGCTCCGAGCAGAGGACACACAAGATTTAAGAGTCGTAAAGCAAGAGGCTGACTGGCTGGTTTGAGGAGTTGTGAGGAGGGGAGTAGATAGAGGCTGGGGTCAGGGAGTGGCAGATCGGGGAGGTCCTTGTCAGTTACTTTGAGACTTTGGCTGTGGCTGTAGTGACGTGGGGATTCAGAGCAGGGTTTTGAGCAGGAGTGACATGATCTACATTTTATTATTTTTAAAAAGATTTTATTTATTTGAGAGAGAGAGCGCACCGGGAATAGCAGAGAGCACAAGTGGGGAGGGTCAGGGAGAAAAGGGAGAAGAAGACTCCCCACAGAGCAGGGAGCCTGCCATGGGGCTCGATCCCAGCACCCTGGGATCATGTTCTGAGCCGAAGGCAGACACTTAACCTACTGAGCCAACCAGGTACCCCATTTCTTACAGTTCTTACATTTTGAAAGAATCTCTTTGGCTGCTGTTGGGAATGGAGTGTATAGGTGTCAGGGAAGAAGCAGACCAGTCACAAGGCTGAAAATGTTAGAGTCATCCTTGATTCCTCCCATCCCCCCCAACCCTCAAATCTACCTAACTACCCAGATTCTGGGTGCTTCTGAACATGAACCTTCAACTGGGTTCTCTACACCCTGGCTGCTGACAGGGTGAGTTCCTCAACACCCAGAATGCTTGGGACTGGTGACCCCCCCCACCCATGATGTAGGCAGAATCAGATACTTCTTGTCACCCCCGCTGATGCTTTCTGGTCTCAGCAGTCCCAAGGGGTACAGCCTGAGCACTGGGGAGGAAGGATGAGCCCTCCACTGTGATGGAGCAGGTATTCAGAAGAAAAAAAGGAGTTGCATTTTGGGAACACTGACTGGAGCTATCTCTTAGCCATCCAAGGGGAGCTGTCCACTAGGCAGTAAAACACAGAAGTCTGTGGTCTGTGAGGGAGATGCAGATGGGAGATATAAATTGGTGGGTGATTAGCCCTTTCATGGCGAGAAGAGAGAACAAGGAATGGGGGAAGGGGAGGAAAGAGCAGGGGGCAGATAAGGAGACAGCAGTGCAGAAGGATGACCACCAGGACAGTGAAGTGTTTTGGGAGGCAAGGAAAGTGATGAGGTCAGAGGGGCCGGGAAGAACAACGACATCAGATGCTGCAGAAAGGTCAAGAAGGTTACGGAGGAGACTGGAGTGTTGGCTTTGGTGGCATGGGGGCTGTTTGTTGGTGATCTTGTAGGAACGGTCGCTCCGGGAGGCCGGGGCAGTGACTGCTTCTGCTTGCAGTGGGTTCGAGGTAATGGGGGCAGAAGAGAATTAGAAATAAGAAGTACGGGTTATTTGGGCAAAACTTGGGAGTGGACAGAGTACATGTCTGCTGTGTGTTCTCCCTCCTGGTTAGGAGGGAGCCAGTGTGAGTGCTAAAGAGAAATGGCAATGTGCCCTGTGTAGCCAGTGGTGCCAGTGCTGGGGCTGGGTCTCTTGCCTGGGAAGACCGGTGAACATTTGATCTAGCTCTCCTGCTCTCCATCCTCAGCCCCCTGGAGGGAAATGCAAACATGACTTCCCACCGCGGCTTGTCCCCTAAAGCTCTAACCATGGGGATGAGAAGTCTCCAGAGAACCCAAAAGGCGTGATGTTGGGGGGAAGGTGGTAGGGCAGGGTTTTGGTAAGAGGATTCAACTCTGCCAGGAGGGAATGTAAATTACTTGCCCACCAGTCTCAGCCCAGTCAAAAACATCATCCGCCAACCATTTTATGCTTAATTTATTTTTTAGAAAAAATTGATTTTTGTATTTATTTTTACAATTTTATTTTTAAGTTGTCTCTACACACAATGTGGGGCTTGAACTTATGACCCCGAACAAGATCAAGAGAGCCATACGCTCCTCCGACTGAGCCAGCCAGGTACCCCTATACTTAATTTCTAAGTCAAGTTACTGAAAACCAGGAGCAGAGGTCAATCGTGCAAGGAATCATTGGTTTTTGCTAGTCATAGAACACCAGCTGGAGGTCACCTTGTGTGAAGACAGATGCTTCCTGATCCTTATCCCCCTCCAAGCCCTCCTCCCTTCTGATCTTCAGTCCCCAGACACCCAAACTCTTCATGGAGCTTCAGCTGAGCTCTCTCTAGCTCCCTGGACCCTGGCTACTGGCTGACCAAGTTCCTCCACCCCTGGAATGCCTGGACATCCCACATGCTGCTACAACAGAATGTCCCACAGCTGGATTTCTAGGAATAGGGATCTTAGAGCAGCAGGCTATGGAGGGAGGGCAGCCCTAGACCACAGGGACAGAGGCCATAGGGACACCAGGGCGAGGAGGATTAAATAGTACCTGGCCTCTGGGAGGACTGATCTCCTTGATGTTGCTTGTTAGTATAAAGAACAAAGGGAAATGATGAGTGCTTTTTTCTCCATATAAGAATAACGATTGTGATTTTACTAGTGTGTGATGGTTTGTTAACCATTGTCAGTTAATGACTTGGCTCCCAGCAGTGGTCAGAATAGTGTTGCTTCTGGCATGTAACAGGTCATGGATGCTCACCACTGGGTAGAATCTTATCAGTTTAGGCTTTTTAAATATTTGCTGGAATATTACAGAAGACACCACAGAATGGGTTCCTTTGTAGAAGAGTGGCCTGCAGAATGATTCCCTTCTAGGTTGGACATGGGGCCTCCCCCATCTCACAGGGAAGCATGCCAGGACCCTTCAGAATTTGGGGAAGGAGACTAATCTGCCGGGATGGGGGAGCAGATCACTGAGGCCTAGGATCTCTAGGACTAGCTCCATCTTCTAATCATGGTGACCGGGGCTTGGGTAGGGAAAGAGGCTGGGCCTCCATAGGACCCCCAAGTCTGCACCCGGGCCCTCTGGGGCCCATCACTCCCTTGACCCCTTCCCCTTGTAGGACCAGTGGCTCAGCTTGTCAAGTGTGGAACTTGCCCCTTGTGGCCAGCTGCCCACATGCTCCAAGAGGCAGAGGACTAGGGGAACAGAGCTGACCATGGAACCCTCTGTGGTTAAACATTGGCTCAGATTATTGGGAAAGATCAGGTAGCATAAAGGTGGGGAGGAGGGGCTTGAATTGGTCTGAAAATTCTCTTTCTCTCTGTCTTTCTCTCTCTCTCTGCTCTCTTTCTTTTTCTGCCATGTTTTCAACTCTAAGCTGTAACTGTTCAAATTGGCTACTGAGTTCTCTCTTCTGGAATTTTCTTTTCCTGCTCAGTAAGTTTTGGATTGATTTATGGACTTATTACACCATGGAGTTTATGATCTTTATTTCTTTGCCCTGTGGGAATCAGGTGCTTTCCTCAGCGGGACGTATAGACATGTAGACTACAAACCAGAGATTTGGAAGGTGAGGGACTGCAGAATGCTAGTCCCCATTAACTTTCATTTTCAAACAGTTTTATTAAGATATAACTGATTTACAACAAAATGTGCCTATTTAAAGTGTACAGTTTGATAACTTTTGACATGTATACACCTATGAAACCGTTGCCACAATCAAGATAATGAACTTGTATTGTATTCATGACTCCCTCAAGTTCCCTCCTGTCCCTTTCTCTCACCTCTCTTACCTTTGCTGCCCTGTCTGAGTATAACCACAAATGTGGTTTGGTTTTTTTAAATGTCTTTCCAGTTTTATTGAGATATTACTGACACGACATATATTAAGTTTAAGGTGTACAATGTGATGATTCAATCCGTGTTATCTACTGTGAAATGATTACCACAATTATTTGACACTGACACTTCCATTTCCTCCCGTAATTATCTTTTCTTGGTGATAACACTCAAAATCTAGTCTCTTAACAGCTTTCAAGTATATGATATGGTGTTGTTCACTATAGGCACACTGCTGTGTACATTAGATTGCCAGAGCTTATTCATTTTATAGGTGCAAGTTTATCTCCTCATTTCCCCCATCCCTGAACCTCTGGCAATCACCGTTCTACCTTTTAATTCCACAGATTGGGTCTTTTTATTTTTATTTTTCTAAAGTTTGTTTGTTTTAGTAATCTCCTCACCCAACGTGGGGCTTGAACTCACAACTCTGAGATTACAGTCACGAGCTTTTCCAACTGAGTCAGCTACGTGTCCCCAAATTTGACCTTTTCAGGTCCGCATATAACTGAGAACATACAGGTTTTGCTGGAGGCCTGAGCTCATGGTGGCTGAGGCCTCTGGTGCTCTGGTCTGTGGTTACTGGTTTGGGACTAGGACATGAGCAAAGGGACCCTGGATGATGACAAAGCTGGGATGTGAAGTCCAGAAGGGACCTGACATCACTTCTCTACTCCTTGCTTTGCTAATGAGAAACATAAAGGAGAAAGGACAGTTGCTTAGGTTCCCCAGGAAGTTGGAGGCCAAAGGCAGAGGAGAGCCGAGTTCTCCTGCCATCCTGGCCAGCAGGTGGGGAATGCTGCAGCCCTTGAACATACAGTTTCTTATTCTCTCCCTGCAAACAATATCCTCGAGGTCCATCTACCTTATCTCAGCAGGCAGGATTTCCTTCTTTTCATGTCTTGATACTTAAAGTGCATTTCTTTTAAGAAACATATAGCAGAGTCTTGCTAGTTTTTGTTTTGAAGCCCCTCTGACAATCTCTGTCTTTTATTTGGGATGTTTAGACTATTTACATTTAAAGTAATTATCAGTTAAGTTTACCGCATTAAGTTTAAATAAATTATCTATTTGTTTTCTTTTTTTAAAGATGTTATTTATTTATTTGAGAGAGAGAGAAAGTGAGATCACAAGTAGGCAGAGAGGCAGGCAGAGAGAGAGGGGGAAGCAGGCTCCCCACTGAGCAGAGAGCCTGATTCGGGCCTTGATCCCAGGACCCTGAGATCATGACCTGAGCCAAAGGCAGAGACCCAACCCACTGAACTACCCAGGCACCCTACTATTTGTTTTCTATTTGTCCTATCAGTTCTTTGTTCCCCTCTTCCTACCTTTCTGCTTTCTTTTGAATTAATTGGTTATTTTTTATTATTTCATTGTTGGCTTTCTTCTTTTGATGGCTTATTAGCCACAACTCTTTGTTATGTTAGTTGAATGATGGTTTTATTTTATTTTTTGAAAAGACTTTATTTATTTGAGAGAGAAAGAGCACAAATGGGGGAAGGGCAGATGCAGAGGGAGAACTAGGCTCCCTGCTCAGCATGTGGGACTCGATCCTAGGACCCTGAGACTGTGACTTGAGCCTAAGGCAGACACTTAACCAACTGAGTCACTGAGAAGCCCCTGAAGGATTGTTTTAGATTTTGTGGCATGAATCTTTTTTTTTTTTTTTTTTTTTAGATTTTTATTTATTTATTTAACAGAGAGATCACTAGTAGGCAGAGAGGTAGGCAGAAGGAGGAGGAAGCGAGCTCCCCGCCAAGCAGAGAGCCCGATGCGGTGTTTGATCCCAGGACCCTGAGATCATGACCTGAGCTGAAGACAGAGGTTTTAACCCACTGAGCCACCCATGCACCCTTTTTTTTTTTTTTTAAGATTTTATTTATTTTGTGGTGTGCATCTTTAATTTATCACCATTCACCTTCACGTGACATTCTATTGCTTTACATGCAAGAACCTTACAATAATGTATTTCCATCTCTCTCCTCTTGACATCTGTGCTCTTTGCTACACATTTTACTTTTTTATATGTTATAAACTCCACCTCATATTGTGTAACTAGTCAGTCATCTTTCAAAGAGATTTGGGTGATAAGAGAAAATTCTTAGATGTTTATCTATGTATGCAGTTACCGTTTCTAACATTCTTTGTTCCTTTGTGTAGCATCATATTCCCCTCTGCCTGAAGGTCTTTCTTTAACCTTTATTATCGTGCAGGTCTTCTAGGGATGGATTCTTTCAGGATTTGCTTGTCTTAAGAAGCATTACTTCACTTTAGTTTTTGAACAGTATTTTTATTGGGAGTCTAGCTAAAAGTTTCTTCTTTCCTTCAGTACTGGAACTAATGTGCCCTCTTATTGCTATCTTCTCGTTTGCATTGTTTTCAGTGAGAAATTTGAGGTCATCCTATCTTTGTTTCTCTGTACATATGTGTCTTTTTTTCTCTGATTAATTTTATTTTTTTAAAAGGTTTTATTTATTTATTTGACAGAGATCAAAGTATTCAGAGAGGCAGGCAGGAAGATAATCAGGCTCCCTGCTAAGCATAGAGCCCAATGTGGGGCTCAATCCCAGGACCCTGGGATCATAACTTGAGCTGAAGACAGAGGCTTTAACCCACTTGAGACACCCCATAATTTTATTTTTATTTTTTAAGATTTTATTTATTTATTTGTCAGAGAGAGAGGGAGAGAGAGAACACAATTAGAGGAAGCAGCAGGCAGAAGGAGATGCAGGCTCCCCACTGAGCAAGGAGACTAATGTGGGACTTAATCCCACGACCCTGGGATCATGACCTAAGCTGAAGGCAGATGCTTAACTGACTGAGTCACCCAGTTGTCCCTTTCTGGTTGCTGTTAAGATTTCCTCTAAAAAACTCTTAGTCACTGGTTTAAATAACTTGATTATGATGTGCCTTCTTATAGTGTTTTTTATGTTTCTTATCTTGAGGCTCATATAGCTTCTTGGATATGTGGATTTATAGTTTTCATCAAATTTGGAAAAATTTCACCCATTATTTCTTCAAATTTTTTTCTGACCCTCCCTCCCCATCTTTTATCTCTTCAGGGACTCCAGATGCTAGTATGTCAGACTTTTTGAAATTGTTCCATAGCTCACGGACACTTTTTTTTTTAACCTCTTTTTTGTTTTATTTTGGATAGTTTCTACTCTGTGGTTCAAGTTCACTAATCTTTTCTTCTGCTGTTAATCTGCCATTAATCCCATCCAATTTATTTTTCATCTCACACATTGTGGTTTTCACCTCTATTTTTTTTTTTTTAAAGTAGGCTCCTTGCCCAACGTGGGGCTTCAGCTCACAACCCCAAGACTGAGAGTCACATGCTCTACGGGGTGAACAAGCCAGGTGTGCCAGGGGTTTTCATCTTCAGACATTTGACTTGGGTGTTTTCAGTATCTTTCACATCTCTGTCTAACATTTTGACTATATGGAACACAATTATAATAAGCATGTTAGCATCCATATCTGCTTATTCTAACATCGGTTTAAGTATGGGTTGGGTTCCATCAACTGATTTACCTGCTCGTTATAAGTGATATTTTTCTGCTTGTTTTCCTGGTAATTTTTACAAAAGTTTTTATTTATTTATTTGTGAGAGTGAGAGTGAGTGAGTGCGGGGGGAATCAGAGGAAGAGGGACAAGCAGACTCTGTGCTGAGTGTGGAGCCCAACCTGGGGCTCAATCCCATGACCCTGAGATTATGACCTGAGCCAAAATCAAGTTAGATGTTCAACCAATTGAGCCACCCAGGCTTCCCTTTCCTGATAATTTTTGATTGGACACCAAACCTGGTGATTTTTGCTTTATTGGTTGCTGAGTATTTTTATATTTCTATATATATTCTTTTAAAAAAAGATTTTATTTATTTATTTGACAGAGGGGGACACAGTGAGAGAGGGGACACAAACACGGGGAGGGAGAGAGGGAGAAGCAGGCTTCCCACTGAGCACGTAGCCCCATGTGGGGTTTGATCCCAGGACCCTGGGATCATGACTTGAGTGGGAGGCGGACGCTTAATGACTGAGACACCCAGACACCCCCTACAAATATTCTTGAGTTTTGTTTGGAGCTAGCGAAGTTAATTGATACTTTCGGGGGTTGCTTCCGAGATTTGTTATACAGAACCAGAGTTGTGCTCAATCTAGGGCTAATTATTCTCCATTTCAGTGGAAATGCCTTCTCTTTCCAATGCCTTGTGAATTCTGGGACTCTCCAGTCTGGCTGGTGGGAGTCAGCCCTTCTCCCAGCCCTCTGTGAGCACCATTACTCTCCATCTTTTGAAATGGTTCTTTCCCTTACCTTGGGTAGTTTCCTCAGACATATGTACTTATTTTTTATTGGACCAGCCCTTAGTTGAAAGCTAGAAGTGGACACCCTGCAGATATTTGGATCTCCCTCTCTGTGCAGTTCTTTTTTCTCTGGTACTCTGTGAACTCCTCTGTCTACCTTGGCAACAGACAGAGGTTTACAGTGGAGAAAATGCCAGCATTTCCAGCATCAGCACTCTTGTCTCAGCAGAAAGCCAAGCAGAAAGGATTGTGAAAACTGAAGCAGAAAGGATTACTCAAGGGAAATCTGATTTCAATCTGCTCAAAGTCTCTATCTAGCATTCAAAACAGTAATTTCCTCGAAAAGAATTATAGTCTGTGGGCTATGTTAATGTTCTGGGATGTCCATTATTCAGTGAGCTCCTAGCTATTGGCACAGTTATGGATAATTGAAGTCCTAATTGATGTTTGATGGGGAGCAGATCATGGTAGGTATAGATTGAAACTTTCAGAGTGTAAGAAAGGGCTGGTCAGGTAACTCGGTGACTCTTGATCTCTGCTATGGTTCCAGATATCTGGAGGAATGTCCCCCACAGTTTTGCACATCCCGCGCCCCTGGGGATTCTAACTGGCAGTGCGGGGTGGTAATGGGAGGAGATGAATGTGGATCACAAGGAGGCTAGTGCTGGGTAATGGAAAACCTGTTTCCGACCCACAGGTGCCTTTTTCATCCCCTACCTCATCTTCCTCTTTACCTGTGGCATTCCTGTCTTCCTCTTGGAGACAGCGCTGGGCCAGTACACTAGCCAGGGAGGCATCACAGCCTGGAGGAAGATTTGCCCCATCTTTGAGGGTGAGTAGCCTTGTGCCTGATTCCAGGATATCTGCATACATGGTTACAAACTTTATTTGGGATGACTGAATGCTTTGGTAGCAGTGCTGGTTGACCTAATACTCTGTGTCTTTATGTTAAACCCTCCACTTGTAGGCCCAGTGCTGCACTGATCTATCAGAGAATGGAGAAGATGGGGCTGAGGATGGAGAAAAAGATTTCAGATTAAATAAGTAGAGTGCAAAGCTATTTTAGCTATATATTTTACAAATATACAACAAATGATTTTGTATTTTTTCAAAATGTTTAATTGCAAGACATTTAAAAAGAGAATTTTATTTTATTTATATTTATTTATTTAAAAGATTTTATTTATTTATTTGACAGAGAGAGACACAGTGAGATAGGGAACACAAGCAGGGGGAGTGGGAGAGGGAGAAGCAGGCTTCCCGCCAAGCAGGGAGCTTGATGCAGGGCTCGATCTGAGGACCCTGGGATCATGACCTGAGCTGAAGGCAGACGCTTAATGACTGAGCCACCCAGGAGAACCAAAAAGACAATTTTAAGTGACAAAAAAATACCAGTAACAATTCTACTGTTTTGACAAAATAGCTATTTAAACATTAGTGTGTTTTATTTCAAAATTTCTCTCTATATAGGATTTTCTTTAAGTTTCTATTTTGAAATAATTATATATCAGAGAAAATTGTCAAACTAGTAGAGAGAGGTCACATGTACCCTTCACCCAGTTCTCCCCAATGGTAATGTCTTACTTAACTATAAAAAAAAATCACAACCTGGAAATTGATATTTGGCACTATCCACAGACCTTATTCAAATTTCCCCAGTTTTCTATGCACTCATTAGTGTGTATGTGTGTGTGTGTATAATTGTTATTTTTATCACATGTAGATTTATTTAACCATCACCACAATCAGTATACAGACTGTCCCATTATGACATGCCACTGTCATGCTACGTCTGCCCCTTCTTGCCCCATCCCTAGTCCCTGGAAACCTCTGATTTGTTCTCTATCTCTATAATTCTGTCATTTTGAGAATGTTATATAAATGGAATTGTGCAGTCTTTACCTTTTGAGATTAGCTTTTTTAAGTCAGTACAGTCCCCTTGAGATCCACCCAGGTTCTTGTATAAAGAGTTCATTCTTCTTTATTGCTGAGTAGTATTCCATGATATGGACATACCACAGTTCATTTAACCATCACCCACCTTAAAACCTTTGTGTTGTTTCCAGTTTTAGGGATTCATTTCATTAATTCTTTCTCTCTATATAGAGCTTACATATGTATTAATCCAGGATATACACAGTTTATGTCCCCACTTTCCAGTTAGTGTTATTTTCCATTTTCTTTCTTTCCCTCCCTTCCTCCCTCCCTCCCTCTCTCTTTCTTTTCCTTCCTTCCTTCCTTCCTTCCTATTACCCTTTCCCTCACTTCTTCCCTCTCTCCCTCCCTTCCTTCCTTATTTTCTTCCTTTCATTCTTTTTTTTTTTTTTTAGAGACAGAGGGTGGGGCAAGTGGAGGGGGAGAGGGAAAGAGAATCTTTTTTTTTTTTTTTAAAGATTTTATTTATTTACTTGACACAGAAAGAGAGAGAGGATCACAAGTAGGCAGAGAGGCAGGCAGAGAGAGAGGGGGAAGCAGGCTCCCTGCTAAGCAGAGAGCCCGAAGCAGGGCTCAATCCCAGGACCCTGAGATCATGACCTGAGCTGAAGGCAGAGGCTCAACCCACTGAGCCACCCAGGCACCCTTGAAAGAGATAATCTTCAACAGGCTCTACAGCCAGTGTGGAGGCTGATGATTCAGGGGTCCATCTAATGACCCTGTCATGATTCTGAGATCATGACCTGAGCCGAAATCAAGAGTTAGGATGCTTAACCAACTGAGCCACCCAGGCACCCTTATTTTCCATTTTCTATATAACACTAATTTAATGATTGCATAAGCTTCAATGGAGTGGATATATCATAATTTACTTAACAGTTCTCTGTTTGGGGCTTTTGGCTTATTTTCAATTACTTATAAAGCTATTATATTCTGCTGTCTTGTGAATTTGTTAAGATAGTTTTTTCTCTCTTTTCTCTGGATTATTTCATTGGGATAGATTTCCAGGATTAGGATCACTGGATCAAATGGACAATCAAGTTGATGTCTCTTGGTCTGGCTTATTAAATTGCCCTATGCAAATGTTATACTGATTTGCCATGTCATTATGCTTGAGTAAACACCTTTCCCCCGTATCTTTCACAACTCTGGGTATTTGCGGTTCCCCAACTTGTCTTCACATTGGAGTCACCTGGGGACCTTCAAAATATCTTGAGGCTTGTGCCCTGCCCCCAAAGATTGTGATTTAATTGGTCTCAGGTCTGGTTTGGACTTTGAAATTTTTAAAAAATATTCTCAGGTAACTCTAATATGTGGACAAATTTGCAAATCACTGAGTTACATCATTTGTAAAAAATTTCACTATGGCTATCTATGCAGAATGGTACTTCACCATCGTTTCCTTTTGCACATCTGCAAATATTAGGGAGGATCTAGTTGTATTTTCTCCCATGTGAATTTTCTCCCATGTGAATACCTGCCCTTTTTTTTTTTTTTTCCCAAATAAGCTCTGTGCCAAATGTGGGGCTTGAACTCACAACCCTGAGATCAGCAGTTGCATGCTCTATGGACTGAGCCAGCCAGGCGCCCCTGTTCCTGCTCTTACCATGTATTTTTATATTTCAAAAAGACATCAGCTTAATTCCAGGGAATATTTACTATTGGAATCTTCAAGTTAGTCTTAACATTTAAAAAATAACTTTAAATCAGTGAATTTTCAGAACCGATAAAGGTGGAAGGACACAGGGAGCCCGGGTAGAGGGCAACGGAATGCAGGGAGAAAAGCCGCTTGTCACCTGCCAGGGAGGCAGAGGAGAGAGCCGGGCGCCTGGTCCCAGTGCTGTCTAGAGCTCTGACAGTGGAGAGCAAACCCCCTCCTGGACGGGGAAGAGGGGGCGTGTGAGAACTCTGTCCATGGTCCCTAGCCCAATTCTGCAGTTTTGCCCTGCAGGCATCGGATATGCTTCCCAGATGATTGTCGTCCTCCTGAACATCTACTACATCATTGTCCTGGCCTGGGCCCTCTTCTACCTCTTCAGCAGCTTCACCATCGACCTTCCCTGGGGAAGCTGCCACCACGAGTGGAATACAGGTAAGGTCATCCCTGGTGAGTCCCCTTCCTCTTGCTGCTCAGCCACATAAACCAGGACTGAGGTTATCCGTATATCCCCGGCATCCCATCCCCAACCTTAACTTGGGACATTCTAGATAATCCACCAAGTAGGTCACAGAAATCTTGTATCAAAGATCAGCATGAGAATTCACCAGCATCACAGGCAAAATGTCACACACTAAAAAGAACGGTCTCTCAACTGTACTCAAATTTTAAAAAGTTAGTGTATTCAATTCATAGATTATGAAGTCACAGATTATGCAAATAGACCTGATTTCTTTTTATGTAGTTTAGCCATTTATTTCTTGCAGTTTGAAGTCTGATCACTTCGATGTATGTATTGTTTGTCCGTTATCTTGGTTCCTCCCGTCTTCTTTCTGATACTATCTTGGGTCTTTCAATCTCACAGTCCATCTCGGTTTAACCAGGGAATAAGCTGTTTTGTGCATCTTCCTTATGATTTATAAACACGCTTAATTTCTCCTGTGCTTGTAAGACTGCTTGTGACTCTCTTAGAAGACAACAGGAGTCACCCATGGCCACAGGCCTACTGAGTCGATTTGGTAGAAAGTACAAAGATTGAAAATCCCTAGGGTAGTGCCGTCCAAGAGAACTGTCTGCGATGAGGAAAATTTCTCCATACTCTCCAACATGGTAGCCGCCAGCAACATGTGGCTGTGGAGAGGTTGGCATGGGCCCAGTGTGTGTGAGGACCTGAGTTTTTAAGTTTTCGTTTAATTTTAAGTAGCTTAAATGTAAGTAGCCCCATGGGGCTGGAGGCCAACCCAAGGACAGCACAGGTGGGGAACTGTCCTGCCTGGACCCAACATTTCCACTTGCTCTCACGGCCCCAATATCCCTCAGTGCTCATCACGGGGGCCCAACCTGTGCCATCACTCCTTTTTTGGTTTGTTTTGTTTTGCTTAGGTGAGGTATTCAGTTCTGACCAGGAGTCTGAGCCCTTTGCTTGCCAAGGAGGCACACTTGGCAATGCTTAGCAAGGCCCCTCTGGCACTCAGACAGTTATCCCTTTCTAGGAGGTTCTGGTGCTGATCTCTGCCACCTTCATCCCACCAGCTGGCAAGCGAAGAGTCCAATCTTGGAGGCTCCTCCCCCCACAGACCTAGATTCCTTAGGTTCTTCTTTTTTAAAGATTTTTATTTTTTAAAAATTTATTTGATAGAGAAAGAGAAAGAGAGAGAGATCACAAGCAGGCAGAGAGGCAGGCAGAGAGAGAGGAGGAAGCAGGCTCCCTGCTGAGCAGGATGCGGGGCTCGATCCCAGGACCCTGAGATCATGACCTAAGCCAAAGGCAGAGGCTTTAACCCAGAGCCACCCAGGCACCCCTCCTTAGGTTCTTCTTAAACATGCCTGGTGGTGCCTACCCTGAGCCCTGACTCCACTGTGGCACTTACTTACTTTCTGGTGCTGGCTACATCATAAGCGCTCAATAAAAATATTTTGTTGGATGAGTCCAGTCTTAAAAATTGGTTCTATTCTAGTATTTTCTTTATTATTATTTTTTTCTTTCTTTTTTCCCTCCTTCCTTCTTTCCTCCCCCATTTGTTCATTCTATTTATCCTGAAATCACCCTTGACAACCAGCTTGTCAGATGTTGATTTGATCCAGATCTCAGGGGAGTTCCTTTTGTAGAAATGTTGCAAATTTCTGGTGGCCTAGGGCTTTCGCTTCAGGGTATTGTGAGGCCTACAAACCTTGGGGTTGACTGGGGGATCTCTGAGACAATCTCAAGGCACATTCCATACCCGAGTCTTTTGCTTCTTGATATTTTTGACATTTATCCTAGTGAGTCTGGTTTTACTCAGAGCCTAGCATCATTTGTAGCAGAAGACATCCCATCCTGTCAAGATGAAACACCATTTTTCTGGGCAAGCTGAAGCTTCAAGGAGAGAGAGGGTTCTGTGGAAAGAAGACTCCATGGGCATTCATTCAACAGACATTTATTGAGTTCCTACCCTGTACCAGGCTCTGTTCTAAGCACTGGGGTTATGATAAGGCACACAAGGGTCCCTGCCCTCATGGAGGTTTTGTCCTAATGGCGAGACACAGACCGTAAACAAAATTAAATGCCTAATATGTATTATGTTAGAAGAAAGGTTAGGGAGAAACATATAACGGGAAGGAGGAATTGGGAGTTTTAGGGGTGGCAGTTGTCATTTTCAATAGGATCATCAGGAAAGACCTTACTGAGATGACACAGGAGTTGTGCTCTGAAGGAGGGGTGGTGGGGAGTCAGCTGCAGTGCAGAGGCCCTGAGGTGGCCTTGTGCCACACTCTGCTGTCCAGGGAACAGCAGGGTGTGGCTGGAGCAGGTATCGCCGGAGCAGGTCAGTGGGGCCCCCCCCAGGGGACAAGGTCAGACATGATGGTGGTAGATTGAAAAGGGCCTCAGAGGCCATTATAGGGGTCATATCTTCTTTCTCTGCGTGGGGTGGGAAGCTCATTGGAGAGTTTTATGTCACAGATGTGATGTGGAGTTACTTAAATTTTAACAAAATCATTCTGGCTGCTGTGTGGAGATTGCACGAGGGAGGCAAGGGTAGGAAGCAGAGGGCAGCGGAGGAGCCACAAAATGGTGGGGACCCACAGGTGGCCGTAATGAGAATGGTCTGATGGCAGGTGTTGTGGAGGTAAGGCATACAACTTGCTGAGCTGGATTCATGACCTGCAATAGGCCATTTCTAAGAAGATTCCCTTTCTCCATGTGTACAATGGGGAAAACTATCCGGTTTAAAGTTTTCTACGATTATTATGCTAACACGACGTAAAAAAGAATGCAAGCCCCCCACCCCATCGTGAAACTCCAAGGTCATTTACAAATAATTAAGAGCCACTACTTACCGGGCGCTTTATACTCAGGTTTTCATTTAGTCCCCCATCAGTCTCACAACTGGGCATCACTATGTGCGTTCTAGGGTCGAGCAAAGTGATGTCAGAGAGCCACACAGCAAATGACCAGAGGGTCAGCATTCGAGCCAGAACTTTCTGACCTTGTATCTAAACTCTTGGCCACTCTGCTACATGTCTTCCCTAGAAAAGGTTATTATCCTTCAGAGATTGTGCCTCATACAAGGCAGTGACCTAGAAATATTTGCAAACTTTGAAGAAGGCAGAAGCAGAGTTCCCTTTGTGATCCCATCTTATGATGCTTTAGTAAGAGTATGTCCCCAGACATTTAGAAACCCGCCCGTGAAGTCATGTGGGAGAAGGCGCAGTAAGCTTGTTGAAGTTACCTGTGTTCGAGGATGTTGTGTATGGACAACTTCAGCCAAGTTCCTTCCAGATCCCTTCCTTCCCATTGCCCTATAATTTCACACCCCTCTCTCTGGCCAGGCCAAATAGTGAATGACCTTTCTCTTGCTTCCTTCCCTGGGACCCACGGGTAGAATACTGTGTAGAGTTCCAGAGGACCAATGGCTCCCTGAATGTGACCTCTGAGAATGCCACCTCTCCTGTCATCGAGTTCTGGGAGTAAGTGAGGCCCTCTCCCCATCCCAGTGTGGGCTGTGTGTTGGAAAAGAGGGCATAGGGATGAGCTCATGTGGTGGCCCTGTCACCTAAGTGGCTTCCCCTGCCCCCCTGCCCCCCGCTGGGCTTGTATTCGTGATTAATGCAGAAATGGGTTTCAGAGATGAGAATTTTGCAACTTTCCTTAGGCCACACCTGCCTTCCCTCCCCCCCCATCCCCACCCCCATGTTAGATGGCGCACCTGTGTGTGTGGACACTCCTAATTCCCTCTGCCCTGCAGCTGCGTGCAGGCTGCCTCCTAGCCCGCCTCCCTCACATCCATGTTCACCTGGTGATTCCTAACATCAACACATCCTGAAACCCTGGTTGGGAGTATATGTGTTTGCCCCTCCCTCTCTAGGTTAAATTGGTGCTCAGCCTCCCAGACCACACTTAACCTGGGAACAGTTTCTAGTTGTCTCCCTTGCTATCTATCCCCATCTCTGGGCAAAGGAGAGCCTTGTGAATCTGAGCGAAAAGAGCTGACAAGCCTTTGGACGAGAGCCTGCAGGCATGACTCTGCTGCCTGAGACATGTGGGCCTCAAAACTGAGGCTGGGGGCAAAGGCGGAGCCCAGCCCAACCTTCTCTCCCCAGGAGGCGGGTCCTGAAGATCTCTGATGGCATCCATGACCTGGGGGCCCTGCGCTGGGAGCTGGCCCTGTGCCTCCTGCTCGCCTGGGTCATCTGCTACTTCTGCATCTGGAAGGGGGTCAAGTCCACGGGCAAGGTCCGTGCTGGAGAGCTCCTGGCCCCTCTCTCTTCCCAGGACTCCTTGCCCTCCCTGGCGGCCCAGTCACCCAGGAGCTCCCAGAGCTGTAACTTGGTCGGGGATGGGAGGGAATGAGCCCCTCAAGATTGAATGTGGCTCCCTTGGTTCTGGGCCTCTCCTTGCTTCACTCCTGTGCACTCTGGTATGTGGGGAAATGGAATGGAAAGGTGGGAGAGAGAGAGGCAGGATGGACACTTCCAAGGAACATGATCTAATAATTTGCCGTATGTGGGGGCACGTTGCAAATTGAACACCCATCGTGGCTCCCTGATTTATTCAACTGTTCTTTGGAAAAAGAATCCCACTGAGACCATTCATCTCAAAATGATCCACAACCACCCTGAGAACTTGGGGGTGGGCACTCTCTGCCATAGAGTGTATGAGGCATTAGAGGGCATTCTGAGTTCTTCTGGACTCTTGCCCTGGAGGCCTCTGACAAGGCTTCCTTCCTGATCTGGCTGCCCAGCTACGCTAAGCATGTAAGCCCTGTGAGGACAGGGATCACGTGTTAGAGAGTTTTTGGTACCCAACAGCCCTTGCCAAAAATCTAAGCACCTTTGCTCGGAGCATGCTCCAGTTCATTCGGTCACTTAACAGATATTTACCGGGTACGTGTCAGGGGGAGGTGGGTGCGTTAAGCTGGAGGGAGAGAGGGCTAGGGGAGGCTGTGGCTTCGGGCCAAGGGCAGATGGAGCTGGAACAGCTGCAGGGGGGAGAAGGAGGGGGCAGAGACAAACTGTCTTGACCTCCTCTGTGTGCTCAAAGTGAGGAGCTCTCGCCTCCTGCCTCTGTAGCCGGTCTCAGTCTTGGTCGGTCTCAGCGTCCCTCCTCCCAAACTCACGGGTTCCTTGTCTTTCATCTGCCCTCTGGTTAGGTGGTGTACTTCACAGCCACATTCCCTTACCTCATGCTGGTGGTCCTGTTAATTCGAGGGGTGACGCTGCCTGGGGCAGCCCGAGGAATTCAGTTTTACCTGTACCCCAACCTCACACGTCTGTGGGATCCCCAGGTAAGAAGCCACAGACAGGGGCCAGCCATCCCGTGGCTCTAGAGGCTTTTTCCCTGCTCCTGGCCCAAACCCTGTGGCAGCGTATATGGTGGCGTTGGGGGGGGGGGTGTCTCTGGCCACGTGTTAGCAGCTGTCTGTGGTCCCCTGTTGGTTCGCAGCCGCCAGGGAGCCCAGGCCTTGTCCTCAGGGGCTCCAGCCTGTTCCCACTCTCCCACTTTTCCTATTGGTGTTCTCAGCTTGATTTCTTACCCCTCCACCAGCCCCTCTGGTTTCCTCCCTCTGCCCACGTGGCCCATTCCAAGGTCCCTTAGTTCCCCAGCCCCTCCCACGGCCAGCTGGGTTGGTGTTGAGTTTCCCATCAGTTGTCCAGAGGCCCCGGCCTCCTCCCTTCTCTCCGGCCCGTCCCTCCTGTCCTGTGGGCTTCAGCCAGCTTCTTTGAGGCCTGGCCCTCCCTGGGGGTGCTGCTGCTTGTTTCCTGGAGAGGTTTGGAAAGCAGAACCTGAAAGAAAAGCCACCACCTGTCAGCGGTGGTGGTGGTGGTGGTTTCTTATCTTCTCCTGTTTGGCAGCCATTTTGAAAAGCTGGCAAAGCCAGGAGGTATGGAGGGCCAGAGGGGAGCGTGGGTAAGCTCCACCCCAGGGCTCCTAAAATGCATTGCCCAGCTACGTGCCCCGCCTATGTGCTGTGGCTCCCTGGCATGGAGGTCACCCTCTCTTTGGGTGCTGGAGGGACTCTCTGTGTCTGGAAAGGGGCCCTGAGGAGACACAAGGTGGGAGGCTCCCAGCACAGAAGAGACCAGAACAGCCAATGGCTTCGCACACGTTGCAAATGCTGAGGTCCCTGCTGGACAGGGCCTGGAGTGGGGGTGGGGGTGGGATCCAGATGCTGCATTTTTCTCACGGTTCCCAGCCACCCTGGCGGAGCTGAGTCCTGCCATCCTGAGTTCTGCCCGCGACCAGAAGTTGCCAGAGCACTTGTCTTCCAAAGCTTCTCACGGAGCCTGGCAGCCTGGCGTGCCAGGTCCTGCTCAGCGATCTGGGGGACTGTGGGCTTATCCTTCCCTCCCCTGTTTATTGGACACAATGGAGGTGGGGCTTGCCTTTGCCTCATCTCCACGCGAGGCACATGGGCCGTAGCCCGGCTAGGGAGCAAAGCGTAGAACTGTGGTTGTTGAAGCTAAAAGGCCCCCAGAGATCAACCAGGGCAAACTCCTCATTGAACAGGTGAGAAAACAAGGCCCAAGGTCACACAGCAAGTAAGGGGCTGGCCAAACAAAGTGTAATTTTATTCTGTGATTCGGAAGCTCTTTGACGTCTCTGGAGCCCAAGTGTTGTGGGTCGCGGCAAGCAGGAGGGTGTGGGGACCAGCTTTGAAGGTCAGGGCTATAGAGGCTGGCTTGGGTCTCGTGAGCAGGAGGGCTCCAGTGTTGTTCTGGAAGAGCCGAGGGATGATCCAGGGGCCAAGCTGCCGTCTGCCTTCATCTGGGGGGTTGGGCTGGAAAGAGAAGCCTGTGTTCAGGCAGGGGACCGGCAGGGAGGCTGAAAGAGAAACAGGACGGAAGGCTCTGGTATTTCTTGAACAGATTTTTGGCTTCAGTGATCAATGCCTCATTTGTTCTGATTAGCTGTTTGTAGTCAACAGTGAGCCCTAACTATGTCCTATCGTCATTACGTGCAGTGTCACAGCTAACCCTCAAGGCTGATCAGTGAGGTGACCCCATTTTAGAAGAGAGGGAGGCCTAGAGAGCTTAATGCATTTTTCATCCTCACATTTGCAGCTGGAATCTGGGTCCAAATGACGACAAATCCCATATGCTTTATGATCTCTTGAGGGCAAAGTCCCCATCTGCTCATCCTTGTTTTTCTCAAAGTTCATTCATTCAGCAAAAAGTTTACTCAACATCTATTGATTACGTGACAGGTTTGTTCCAGCAAACACAAAGTAGGTGGACCAGATGGCCTTTAACTCTGAGCGTTAACAAGGCCTGATTCTGTGTCTGGGTCACTGCGGGGAGTAGAACCTCTTTTCACTGCCATCCAGGATACCACCCTTCCAACTCCAGCCAGCTGTAGGCTGCGCAGAGAACATGTGCCTTCCACGTCCCCTGAGGCCCTGAGGAGGGAGATGTTTCCAGAGCCGGACTTGGTCTGTGCTTCCCAGCAGCCTTCTTGGCCCCTGGGTCCCCATCTCTGGCTGCAGCCAGGCCTCTGTTATGAACAGAGCAGCAGCCCGCAGGTGTGATGGTCCTGCCAGAGCCCTAATTGAATGTAGTTGGCACTTCCCAGGAAGTGTGAGAATTCCAACTGGCATTTGCCTGGCCCTTGAGAAAGGTGCGAAATTCCTGCCAGCCAACACAAAGACCAAAGACATCTCTGTCTGCCAAGCACTCAGTCTGGGAGCGGGGAGGTGGGCAGAGACAATGCTGGGTTCATCTGGCTCCCTCCTCTCTTCCTGCCAGGCTTGCTGCAAGTCCAGCAGGTCACTGCCCCTCCCGGTGTTCCCTGGGGCTCATCCCTTTCACACGCTGGAGGGGTTCCTGGAGACCAGGACTCTCCTGGGCAGTCCTTTCTTTCCCTTGCCTGGCCCTTTGTTCTGCTGCCTTTGTTCGGTAGATGGATAGGGACTTAGGGTGTCCAAAGAGCCCTCTTGGAACCTTTGAAATCTCAATGTTAAGCTCTTCTAATGAAGGGCTTGTTTAGGGAGGTGGTTAGAACATTGATTAGAGTGGGTCTTTTTATTTTGACTTCTATGCGACCTCATGATCACTGGAAGGCCAGTTGCCTTTTGGAAGTAACCACAGTAATCACAAAGAGCAGCAGGAGCTGACACATTTATTAAGTGCTAACTGTTTGCCAGGCACTTTTACTGAGGGCGTGACGTTGGGGAGCCCCCACGCAGCCCCACAAATGCCTGTCGGCTTCATCTTACAGATGAAGAAACTCAAGCGTAGAAACGTTAAGAAATTTGCCCCAAATCCACAAGAACTAGCACGCGGGGGAGCTTGGGTTTTATGAAGTGGTCTTACAGAGTCTGCTGTCCTGATGACCATGATATACATTTTCCAAAGAGTATGAATGTGAAAGTTTTCAGGGCTGCTTTTCACTATTCCAGAAGGTGGGACAGGGAACTAATACTTATTTATGTGCTGAGGATTTTGCATATATTTTTTTATTTCTTATTGTACCCATTTCCCTGAGGAGAAGAGTGAGGTTCGGAGAGGTTAAGGGACTTGCCCAAGATCACACAGCTAGGAATTAATAGAGTTAAGAGTCGAACCCAATTCAGTGCGACTCTGAAGCCCAGGCTTTTTCCATTACACACTAGTGCCTTCCTAAAAATAGTGAACATAATCATCCTTGGGATTGAGCTCAAAGTCGAAAACCTCCTACCTGGATCTTAGAGGTCTCTGTCCTCTGCTCCCCGCAAAGACCTCACTCTCCTTTTGCCCACACTCAACCAGGTGTTTCTCACACTTGTTTTATTCTTGATCAGTCTCCTGTCGTAGCCAAAGACACACTGGGGCTTTGTTTTAGAAACCAGAACTGCTGGCGTGGTCAGGGAGCAGGTCGCCTGTGGTGGGGAACAGAACAGCCAGCTCTACTTGTTCCTGCGGCCCTTCCTCTGACCCCTTTCTTCTCCCCATCCCAGCAGGCTTGTCAAGCCACAGCTGGGCCAAGAGCGGGGGGCTTGCCAAGCTGCTGGGGAGCGGGTTTTAGTCAGAGGCTCTAGGTCTGACCCTCACCCTCTGAACTCTCAGCCCTCCTGCTGCATTTTCTTCTGTTCTCATTAACCTCTGCCCCCAACCCAGTCATAGTCTGTCCCCCTCAGGGCAGGGTGAACTGCCAAGTCACAGTCTTTCTTATTTTTTCTTCCCAAGGCCAAGTTCGTGAAACTTCATCACCATGGGGGTTGCGGCCCCTGCTTATGTGTGGGGAACCACAGAATGTCTCTGAGGGCAGCGGAGAGTTTCCCCGGTAACTCACGGGCACTGCCAGGCCCGGGAAGAAAACTTCCAAGACCCGAGGCTGGGCAGGCTCCTGGGCTATCTCCTGGATGGCCCACTGGGGAGCGGCCACCTGGGCTGGCGGTTGTGGGTCCCCAGGTAGAGAGGGGTGTCTCCCAGGCTTCCCTCTCTGGACCTAGGTCAGACCTTTGCCCAAGTTCAGAGCCTCCAGCCACAGGGTCCCACCAGTAACCCAGTGAGAAGGAATGAAACAGAACAGAGGGACCCGCAGTCACTGACTTCCTGAGGTGACTCTTCACAGCCTCTGTGGGGATGGGGTTCACAGTGAGCAGAAGGGATAGGAGCCCAGAGATGATCTCCCCTTTTCTTCACCATCTTTCCCCACTCTGCTCCGCGTCCCACAAAAGTGGAATACAACGAGAGGAGTGGGTGCCCTGGGCGGGTTCCGGGTGCTGGTTCTCAGGGCCTGTAGGGCCGGGATTCCCGCCTCCGGCTGACACTAGGATCATTCAGGAAGCTCTGAAAATAATGCAGATTTCTGCAGTTTTCTTAAGTCCTAGAGACCTGACATCACAACTAGGGCTTGCTATTGGGTCCCCGGGACCCACCCCAGTGCTGGGAGAAATGGGCAGTTTAGCAGGGGCGCGCGTGACAAGACCGTGAGGGAGGCCAGGGGTGGTGGTGATGGTCAGGGAAGCAGGGAGAGGCGGGCCAGCAGCTGAGGCTTTGGTGGATGTGGGTACTGGGAGCTTGACATCAAAGGAAGGAAAGCAGGGTTCTGTTTGGGGGCTGTTAGCAGAGGGCGAGGCAAAGGCAAGAAATGAAAGGTTAGGCCCAGTGTTTTCTGCGCCTGTAGCTTAGTGTTCCCTTGTGGTGCTGCATCCTCTGAAGACAGGAGGCACCTGGGAAGGGTCTGCGGCCCAGGGACCCTACCTCCTGCAGATCAGGAGGGTTGCCCAGTCCTGCTCGCCTTGATGTGCTTTCTCCTCGGGATGTTATTGTAGCTGTTAAATCTAAATCATAACATGTCCGGGCCGGCTCGGCCAGCTGAGACAATAATGGTCCTCACCGGCCCCGGGTTTAGCTTCAGATCTCATCCCCCCAAGGAGTACACAGCACGTGCATTCCTGTTCAGCCTCTTGCTTTTGTGAGCTGAGGATGACTCTGCTTTCCAGATAGAGGACTTTGAGGGGCGCGGGGCAAAGATATGTTCTCGCCATGGCGCTGATATGAAGGACCCCCTAGGTCCAGAGATCCTGTCCTCTGGGTTCCTTCCAACCCCGTTGCGAGGAGGACCCAGGAAGGGAGAAAGTAGGGGAAGAACCAGGACTTTGTTTCTGTTGTGGAAAGTTGGTGCCAGGCCTGGCTTAGTCCTAGAACTCTTTCCCAGAATCCTCTTCCCTGGGTCCTCCAGGCTTCTCCCAGAGGCTACTGCCCACGCCATTCTGGTAGTGCCCAAGAAATGCCCTCCAGGGGCCTGTTGGGATAGTCGGGTTGCAGGCTGAGCCACTGCTAGCCAGCGCTCGGCTCAGCCACAGGCCTGTGTGTGCCATGGAGCCCTGACAGCCTGGCTTTACTGGGGTGTAACGTTCTTGCCTTTTCCCTGCGTAGGTGTGGATGGACGCGGGCACCCAGATCTTCTTCTCCTTCGCCATCTGTCTGGGGTGCCTCACCGCCCTGGGCAGCTACAACAAGTACAACAACAATTGCTACAGGTGATTGGAGGGGTGGGGCCCGGGTCCCCGTCCTGCCTTTCCCCTGCCCCGCCAGTGTGCTAGGTCTGGGTGCTTTGAAGGGTGCAGCAGCTCATGGATTTGTCTCCCCCCTACCCATCTTCACCCCCACTTTCCCGTGCCCCAGGGCCACCAGTTGCTGAAGGGGAGCCAAGGATAGCATGGGCAGTGGGATTTCCTCCAAAGGCTGGGGTGGTTGTGGTTGGCTGGGAAGCCACCACGGGGTCCAGCCCTCTGGCTAGTGGAGAGGTTTGTGGGCTTGAACCTGGGAAGTCATTCACTGTGCCATGCAGTGGAGCCTCATTTGCCCCAGCCAACGCTGAACCCTCACCTACTTTTACCTCATTGCTCCCCATCTCATGCCTCCCCCCGTCCCAGGGTTGCCTCCAGCCTCCTGGCTTCATATCAGAGCATCTCAGCCAAGTTCAAGCTAAATAAAAAATAAAAAATCAAGTCCCGTCTTTCAAAATCAGATCTGGGGGGATGAGAATCACATGTTGCTTGGGATTGCCCACGTCCATAGCCTCCACATTAGCATGCCAGACTGAATTGTGTCCGAGCGGAAGCGTCCTGAGAGGGGTAGTGGCAATAGGGCAGGGGTGGAGCAGGGAAGCTCTGCAGCAGTTCCTAATTTTTAGATGAGTATATTACTTCCTTAGAACCTTATTCTTCTGGGACCACTGTGACTGAGTCCAAGTCTTAGCTAATAGATTGAGGAGTGTGGGGGGGGGTGGCAGAACCCAGGCCTGGAATGCTCATCGGGATCCTGCTGGCAGCCCCCCTCTGGCCTGCGCGGAGGGCTGAGGCTGTCTGCCCACCTGAGGGGCTTCCTGCTGGCATCCTCGTGCTGACCCGGCCCATCTCTGTCTCCCGCCTGCCCTGCAGGGACTGCATCGCCCTCTGCTTCCTCAATAGTGGCACCAGTTTCGTGGCCGGGTTTGCCATCTTCTCCGTCCTGGGCTTCATGTCCCAGGAACAGGGGGTGCCCATCTCTGAGGTGGCTGAGTCTGGTGAGTGCTGGGGGCTGCGTGCCAGGGCTGGGCTCTGGGAGCTTTGTTTGAACCTTCGCCAACTGGGGTCTGGACACGTTTCTAATGTCACCTACCCTGGGGTGTTCACCCTTTGGTGGCCGCGTCCCTGGGAAGACCTGGGGGAGCACATCCACACTCACCCCAGCTTCAAAGGGCAGAGGGGTGGATGGGGAGCATTGCCCACACCTGGCCTCCACTTCCTTACCCTGGAGGCAGCCAACATGGTCAGGCTCTTGTTTCTCCTTGCAGAAACATTTTAGGCATCTTTGAGAAGAGAAAGACCCACATACACATACGCACGTACGTGAACATTCATGCAAGCTGAGCACGTAGTACTATTTCTATCTCTTAACCCCCCTTCTAGAAAACCAACTGATATAAAACTATAGATGCTGTTCTGCCCTTTGTCTTGTTTTGCCCCCTCCAAAATGTATCTGGAAGATAAGTTTATGTTGGCGTGGAGTTTCCTCCTCTTCACCATGCCGTATTTAACAAAATATGGTTGTTGTTGCTTTTATATTTTTTATTATTTTTTAAAAAGAGTTATTTATTTATTTTAGAGAGAGAGAGAGCAGGAACAGGGGGAGGGACGGAGAGCAGAGGGAGACAGAGGGAGAATCTCAAACAGGCTCCCTTCTGAGCCCAGAGCCTGGTGCAGGACTCGATCCCAGGACCCTGAGATCATGACCTGAGCTGAAGGCAGACACTCAACTGACTGAGCCACTCAGGTGCCCCTGTTGTTGCTTTATTTTATTCTTTAAAATATTTATTTGAGAGAGAGACAGAGAAAGAGAGAGAGAGTGTGTGAGTGCTCACACAAATGGGGAGAGAGGGCACAGGGAAAGACTGTCAGCAGACTCCCCACTGAGTGCGGAGTCCCATGGGGTGGGGGGTGCTCAGTCTTGGGACCCTGAGATCAGGACCTGAACTGACACCAAGAGTCTGAGGCTCAAGCCACTGAGCCACCCAGGCGGCCCCTATTATTGCTTTTTTTTTTTTTTTTAAAGATCCTATTTATTTATTTGACAGAGAGAAATCACAAGTAGGCAGAGAGCAGGCAGAGAGAGAGAGAGGAGGAGGAAGCAGGCTCCCTGCTGAGCAGAGATCCCGATGCGGGACTCGATCCCAGGGCCCTGAGATCATGACCTGAGCCGAAGGCAGTGGCTTAACCACTGAGCCACCCAGGCGCCCCCCTATTATTGCTTTTAATCAAGAACCAGTCCCCTACCTGAGTGAGCTGTCAATGTCTCCTGCCCTTCCCTACTCTTGAGGACCACCCTCTTGCCCTCTGCCTCAAGACAGTGTTCCATCATGGCCTACCCAAGCGTGCCCTGTTACACAGAGGGCCAAGCACTGGGAACTGACATCACTGATTCTTAGGAAACCTGATATTTTGTCACTTTTTTTAAATAGAATTTTTAAAAATTTATTTGTCAGAGAGAGGAGAGCACAAGCAGGCAGAGCAGCAGGCAGCGGCATAGGGGAGAAACAGACTCCCTGCGGGGCAGGGACACCCCCCGCCATGCGGGACTCTATCCCAGGACCCTGGGATCATGACCCAAGCCAAAGGCAGATGCTTAACCTTAACTGACTGAGCCACCAAGGCATCCCTGTATTGTTTCACTTTTATAAAACATTTGCTCAATGCCAGGCACTGCAGGAAGCAGTTTGCCTGCCCCAGCGATGGAAAGCTTTGAGGCGGGACTGGGATTATCCCCATCCCTCCAGTGTGGTGAGTGGGGGCTCGAGGAGGTAAACGGCCATCCAAGATCCTAGTCCTACTGTTTCTCCGAGGAAGCTTCTGTTGGATGAAGCCAGGCATGGGCAGGTGTATCAGCTCCCGTCGTCTGAGCCAGCTAATCTGAGAGACTGTTACATCAGTGGTACTCTGAAATGAATGCCCGGTCACTCCTAGCCTTTTCTGAATGACAGAAAAGGCTCTGGGTGCAGAGGTGGCAGACTGGTGGCCCCGGGCTCAACCTAGTCCTTGGAGGTATTTTCTTTGGGAGTGTCTTCTAGAAAGAACTCGCCGATTGCCGTGGTGGAGTCATGACAGCAGCAGGTCTCATCAACTCCCGCCTGCGCTCATTTGACTCTGGGTCAGCGGCACAAATGCACGTGGCCGGGGCACCTGGGTGGCTCAGCGGGTTGGGCTGCTGCCTTCGGCTCAGGTCATGATCTCAGGGTCCTGGGATCTGGTCCTGAGTTGGGCTCTCTGCTCGGCAGGGAGCCTGCTTCCCTCTCTCTCTCTCTCTGCCTAATTGTGATCTCTCTCTCTCTCTCAAATAAATAAAATAAAAATCTTTAAAACAAACAAACAAATGTACGTGGCCTGCCTGGCCTCTAAGCTCTTTTTAAGGGTGAAACCTCTGGTTTGGGGCAGTAGATCCCAAGAGTGAGCCCTGAGGATCTGGGGTAGAGCTCACAGAAATGCAGGTGATCTTCCCCCTTTGCGTCTCCCGAAGCCCCTTACAGCCACAGCTTCTAGGAGGTTCTGCTCTGTTCCTGACAACAAGAACACAGTGGGGGGTGCCTTGGAGATATGGGCACCAGGTGGAGGTTGGGATGGCTTCTCCCAGGCTAGGTGGGGGCGATGATGGAAACTTGGGGTGAGGTTTCCTCTGGCTCCTGTGATTCCATCACCCGCACCGGGCAGCCTTGGGATCTCATGTGGTCTGGAGGCAGCCCAGGCACTGGGCCGTGTTCTTCTGCTCCTTGCTGTAGGCCCTGGCCTGGCTTTCATTGCCTACCCCCGGGCCGTGGTGATGCTGCCCTTCTCTCCTCTCTGGGCCTGCTGCTTCTTCTTCATGGTCGTCCTCCTGGGACTGGACAGCCAGGTATCAAGAAGCGGTCGTGCGAGAGATAAGTGGATGTGTGCAGGCTGGAGGGTGGGAAGGCGTGGACAGGAGGTTGAGCCCGATGTCCCGAGGGACCTTAGGAAAATTGGGGACCGGGTGAAGGTCTCAGGTGGAGGCCCGTCTAGGGACCAAGAGGGTAGGTCCAGACCTGAGCACACCAGGACGGTGCCGGGTACTGGAGCGCCGGGGCAGGCCTGAGCCTGGGAGCAAGAAGCCAGAGGTGGCTGACGGCAGCAGCCTATTTTGGGCGCTCTCTTTCCCTCCAATTCTTTTGCCCTCTCATCCAGTTTGTGTGCGTAGAAAGCCTGGTGACGGCGCTGGTGGACATGTACCCCCGTGTATTCCGCAAGAAGAACCGGAGGGAGCTCCTCATTCTGGGCGTGTCTGTCACCTCCTTCTTTGTCGGGCTCGTCATGCTCACAGAGGTGAGGGTCCGGGAGCTGTGGAGGTGGGGACTGGGGGAGGAGGAGAAGCCAAGCTCCCAGGCTTCAGGGCCCTGGGACTCCATCCCTTCCCAGCCACAGCCAGCACCCAGTAGGTGAGGCCTTCCTCTGCCCTGGGAACACCAGCCACCCACCTCTGGGGGCGGCTGAGGGGTGGTTTGGCTCCACGGTAAGCTAAGAGGTATGAGAAGGATGGTCAGGAAGTTCTGGGTTAGGAAAAATGGCCTCTCCAGCAAGCTCCCATGACTTCTCAGGCAGCTGAACCACGTTCCCGGGAAAGACTTCAAAGGCAGAAAGGGAGCCCTGGGGATGGGTGCTATTCTGTGTTTTGTCTCAAGGGAGAAGGAAGGAGATGGAGTTTGTCGTCTTCACAGTACTGATGATGGCCTCTGTCCTGATCCTCCGCCAAAAAGTACACACGTCGTCTCGGACTTCTGGGTCAATCCCTGAATGTTCTCAGGGATGAGCTAACAATAGCCGTCTGTTTTATCTATCTTCCCTCTGAAAATAATAAAAAAAAATTTATTGTCTCCTATTGGCCCGAGTGCCTCCCAGCTCACAAACTATATTCTGTTTTAATATCTGTCCCCCATGATCACCAGGTCTGCTCTGTGCCTGTGGGTGTGAGGCTGGAGGCCAGGGTGGGTAAATCTGTCTGTTTCCTCCGGATACAGTTCTGGTCTGTTCTCTCTCCCGGCAGGGCGGTATGTACGTATTTCAACTCTTTGACTACTACGCTGCCAGTGGCATGTGCCTCCTGTTTGTGGCCATCTTTGAGTCCCTGTGTGTGGCCTGGGTCTATGGTGAGTGACCCTCTCCCCGGGGCCTAACCCCAGGGCTCACCGCCACCTCATGGCCCTTGGACTAAGAGTCATCTGCTGTTCTCACACACTTTTTCCTGGAACGCCCCCTCTGCTTGACCTCAAAAATCTCAAGAATCCTAAATTGCTACCATTGGAAGGGCCCTCCGGAGGTTGCTTCGGCACCCTCCTGGTCATGGCCGCATCCAGACTGCCCCGAGTGGGCCCATCCTAGCCTGTCCTAGCCAAACCTCTTCAGCTCTTGACCTTGACGATCAGAAAGTTATTGTCTTTCTATGCTAAGGCCTGGCCCCCGCCATGTATGCCTATGAATCCCTGGGGAAGAGAGTCTCCCAGCAGTCATTGGAAAGACAACCATGTTATCTTCTATTTCTTGGTCCTTGCCCATCTGTCCCGTGCCTTGGATGCTGAAGAATGTCCTTTCTCCCCCTTTCCTTCCTTCTCTTCTTCCTGGTAGGAGCCGGGCGCTTCTATGACAACATTGAAGATATGATTGGATACAGACCATGGCCTCTCATCAAATATTGCTGGCTCTTCCTCACCCCAGCTGTGTGCACGGTAAGAGAACCTCAGGGGTAAAGTGACATGAAGGCAAAGAGAAATGGTGGTGGTAGGAGGGTAGATAGGCTGTTAGCTCTAGAGGGGACTTCTCCACAGGGACTGAAAACCATTTTACATTTTCACTCCTCCTCCCATTGGATTCTAGAAAATGGTTAGCAGGGGGACGCCTGGGTGGCTCAGTTGGTTAAGCAGCTGCCTTTGGCTCAGGTCATGATCCCAGCGTCCAGGGATCGAGTCCCACATCGGGCTCCTTGCTCGGCAGGGAGCCTGCTTCTCCCTCTGCCTCTGCCTGCCACTCTGTCTGCCTGTGCTTGTGTGCTCTCTCTCTCTCTGATAAATAAATAAAAAAATCTTTAAAAAAAAAAAAAAGAAAGAAAATGGTTAGCAGGGTAGATGCTTCCTTTCCAATTCACAGAAGGTCAAACCGAGGTCCAGAGCTACCAGATGGTTTGACCAACACCACGATGTGAGTCGAATGTCACAGGCAGGACAGCAACCCAAGGGCATTGGGCTGCTTGTGGTGGTACTAGTAACCACAGCAATTATAAGAACACCATTACAGAGCTCACACTTTGTGCCAGGAATAAGGTGCTTTGCACGTTTTAACCCACTTGATCTGCACAAGGACTGCATGAAGAATTACTCTCATACTCATTTTATGGATGAAGCTGAAGCCAAAGAGGGTCAGCCATTTGCCCTATCGAGGAAATAGCAGTGAGCTGGGATCAAGTCCAGCAGCTTGGCTGCAGATTCTGAGCAGTAAGCCCTGGGGTGCTGCCTCCTGGGGCTTTATCTTGTATGTCTGCTGCTCCCCAAGTGCCCACTTACAGGGTGTAAATGCGGCCCAGGGGGAAGGAGGTACGACCCCCTGCCCTTGAGGACCTCGCAGCCTCACCTGATGGTGCTGGAGCCTTAAGCACCTGAAAACATTAACAGTCTCATGACCATTTCCTAGCTGAGGGCCAGCTCCGGTAGAGGTGCACAGGGGGCACGGGGCCCTGCAGGGAGAGGGGAGGCGCCCTGGATGTTCTGTTGAGAATGTGTGGATTTTTAGTAGACTGTGGTTGAGGGTTGTGGTTTGATTGACTCAGATGAGCCTGGAGGCCAGTCCAGGCTTGCAGAGTGAAGGGTCTCTGCCAGCTCTTCCAGGGGGTGTGGAGGGCACAAGGTTCCTGCTCTCCCAGCCCCTTTCTCTTCTCCTCTCCTCCTCAGGCCACCTTCCTCTTCTCTCTGATCAAGTACACTCCACTGACCTATAATAAAAAGTACACGTACCCGTGGTGGGGTGATGCCCTGGGCTGGTTCCTGGCTCTGTCCTCCATGGTCTGCATTCCCGCCTGGAGCTTCTATAAACTCGGGACCCTCAAGGGCTCCTTCAGAGAGGTAGGGGGTTTGTGGGGAGGGACAGGAACACAAGACGATGACATAGGGCCCCATGAGGATAGACCGATATCCACCAGGGTAGGAGTTGGGACACGGGGGTGACACCACGCCTGGAAAGGCTGCCGGGGAGGGACAAAGTGAGTTCTTACAACTCTCAGAAAGAGACTGATGCCTCCAAGTCACAGGCTGGGATGTGGGGGTTGGCACCCGGCCACTTGGAGGGCATGTGTGTGGGGGGTGGGGGGGGGCGGCAGGCAGACACTGATGAGCTGATGAAGGCGGCGGGCAGCCATGCCCCTGCCACCAGCTCACGAGAGCCACCTCCACTTGCCTTGCAGAGAATTCGCCAGCTCATGTGCCCAGCTGAGGACCTGCCTGGATGGAAGCGAGCAGAACCCTCAGCCCCTGCCACACCCAGGACGTCGCTTCTCATACTCACAGAGCTAGAGTCTCACTGCTAGGGCCGTGGGGCCCGGGATCATGCCCATGGGCCTGGCTTGGGGACCAGCTGCAGAAGCCACTCCGCTGGGCATCTCTGCCTCCACCTGTGGTAGATGAGACACAAGGGGATGGTTTGGAATCTGCTTGGGGCTGGGCTCCTCCTTCCAGAACTTTCCTGCTCCAGGGCTGGCCAAACAGGTGTGAGATGCTGGTATCAAGAGCGCCCCCTTTGAGACAGGCCTTGGGAGGCCAGGTGAGGGCTGGTGGGTGGAGCGGGAGCCCTGTCCCTCTTACCTTTCATTCCATTAAATCCATGTTCTTCCCACCAACTGCTGGCTGTTCCGCCTAGTTCCTGCTTTGGCTGCCTTGAGCACCATCTCACTGTAAAGTTGTGGCTTTAGAGTACCCCCCTCTGCCCCCTCTCGGCCCTGTCTCTCCTTCTCTCCCTGAGTTCTTGTGGCCCAGGAGCAGAGGGAAAGGACAGTGGGACCCAGCTGAGACCCTCCATTTCAGACACTCACACCAGAGGGGTCTGTCACACTCCATCCATGCTCTCACCTCCCCGGAGCCCTTTCCCTCCTCCTCCGGTTCACGGACTAAGCAGGGCAATGGAGGGGGACATGAGGGAGAGCTGAGCCCTAGCTGGAGGAAGGAAGAGGAAAGCGTGATGCTTGGGCTTCTTTCCCCCCACATTCCCCTTGCCCCCTCCCTCCCTGATCCTGCCTGCCAAAACGGTGTGTGCACGCGCACGCCCGCCCAGGTCCTGAGACCTGAGCACGCGAGGGACAGCAGTGACTGCAGACCTGAGGCAGCAGGTGCCACCAGCCCTGGCAGAACGGGTCCTACCCCAGCTCAGCCAGCAGAGGGACCCTACTTCCTCAGGACCACCTCGCTCTTCTGCTCAGGGCGGATGCCAGAAGCGGCACCGCTGGACATGGCCACAAGGGGGCGGCACTGCCATGACCAAGGCTTGAGGTTTGGGCCAGAGCTCTTAGGGTCAGGCTGCAGAGAGGATCCAGGTGGCAGGTCCTTCCTGGGGGGTGGGGGAGGGGGGTGGCAGTGGCCGTGGTCTGGGCCCCAGATGATCACACAGGTGTGTCTGCAGCCTTTAGGTGTGGAGCTGGGGCACACTTATCTCTTGGTGTATAGGTATGTGTGTGTGTGTATGTGCCTGAACACGGTGCTTTCTTTCTCCCTGAACGTGTGGAGGCTTCGGTGTCTGCCTGACCCACCTCTGCTCAGATGGTTCTTCTGCTGGTGTCTGGGAGAGCGTCTGCGAATCTCAGAGCTGCGGACTAACGACAGTATTCCTGGGTGATTTCCCTAGTTTGTTTTACAGGTCAGTTAGTGGGAAAGTCTGCTGACACTGTTGCCAGTCTTCAGGTTTTTTATTTTTTGTTGCTGTTTGGAGAAATTATCAAAGTCAGTGGTCACGACCCTCCCACTTGTTGGTGTCGGCTACTCCTTCCTGCACCGTGCCTGGCTGGGCATCTCCCGAGTGAGCCAGGCTCAGTCACGGTCATAAGGTGGGAGGAGAAAATGTGCGAGGGAAACCTGGCGTCTCCATCCATCTGACGATGTTTCCAGAACACTGCTGTGTTCTGGCACAGAGTTGTCACTGCTGTGACACTGTGCTATCTTCATGATGGTACAAAATAGATACCATTTCTGCAATGACAAATTGTGGCCGATGCTATGGAGGAAAAGCAAAATGCCATGAGAAGGAGGGATGGGGTCTGGGAAGCAGGCTGCTGGTTTAGGTGTGGGCAGGGGTGGGGAAGGCCATTCTGAGGGTGTGCTGTCTCTCCAGCCAGCCATCTGACCACAATTGCAAGCAGCTGTGAGGCCAGGGAGGAGGATGCCTGCCTACAGTCCGGTGATGGCTATTCGAATCCTAGATGGGAGATTCATTAATACAGGCTGAAAAGAATCCATTGGCCCGAGGCTCAGGAGATGCAGGGTCCAGTCCTGACCTGCCTCTAACTTGTCTTTGTGGCAGTCCCATGCAACTGAAGTCTTCGCGTGTTTCTGACGGAGGGAATACCGTGCCCCCACCTAAATGCGGTCCTGTTGTAGGGCTCAAATGTGGTCATGGGTGTGAGAGCCCTTTCAGTCATTCAGTGCCAAGCGGTGTGAGGTCATTAAACCAGTTGGAGGGGATGAATGAGGGCGATCTGCTCTAATAACCCCGGGGGAGGGGCAGGGACAGTGAGAGAAGAGCCACTTGTCAGTGTCAGGGTCGGGAACTGGAGCAGGAATACCTGCACTAGGCTTTAACGGAGATGGTGGGGGAGGGGCTGCTATCTGTCCCATTTGCTTTCTCTGCCTGGAAGGGCGGAAACTGGATCCTGCGGTTTTTCGAGGAGGAAGACACAAAAGAAAGGGGACCTCTCTGACCTAGCAGCCCCACCTGTTAGAGAAGAAAGGCAGGCACAGGAGAGTGTGGGTAGCTCCGTCAATTAAGCGTCCCACTCTTGGTCTCGGATCAGGTCATGATCTCGGGATAGTGGGTTTGAGCCCTAAGTCGTGGTCATGTGGCTTAGCGCTCGGCATGGAGTCTGCTTGAGGCTTTCTCTCCCTCTGTCTCTACCCCCACCTCCTTGCACGTGCACGCTCTTTCTCTGATATAAATAAATCCTAAAACAACAACGACGACAATAAAAAAAATCAAAAGGTAGGTGCAGGGTTGCCTGGGCAAGTGATTATAGAATGGAGAGAAGCGACACAGTATCCTGGAGCTGCAGGCAGAGGCCTTGCAGACTGGGAGGAACCGACAAGGCGCTGAGCCCACGGGGCCGCCTTGGAGCCTTGGGTCACACACCGCAGACCTCGCACACGCCTCCTTCCTCACCCTCAGATAAATGTGCACCAACTCTGACGTTTCACAGTCAGCCCAGTGTACTCCTTTATAGGAGCTTGCCGTCTTGGCTTGGGTCCGAGCCCTCCTACCTATTTGCTATGTGACTTTGGGTCAGTTCACCTTTCTGAACCTTCATTTTCTCCTCTATAAAATGGAAATAATAAGACCTAGATCAGTGTGTTGTTGGAGGCCAGTGGAGAGTGTAGGGAGAGCTGCCCTGGGGACACATTTGAGAAAATCCACCTTTCCCCCCCATGCTCTAGCCCCACAACATTGGGTCATCCATGAAACACAAAAGCCCAGGAAGAGTTCAGAGGCATCTTGGCAGTCTGCTGACCTCCTCAGCCCCTGGCATCAAGTGGCATTGGGCCCAGAAGAAAGGCTACCCATTTCCTGAACGAGGCATTTGGGGGGTGGTGGGCAAGTAGGCGCAGAGTAACTCTGCGTCCTGGGGTCCCAGGGTCCTACCCAACACAAGCAGTATTGTCCAAGAAATGCAGGAGCTGACTCCTCCAAGCCCTAATCTATCCCCTGAATCTGGGAGGGCAGCGCCTTTCCAAGAAAATGGAAAACTGGGTCAATTTTTTCCCCTCAAGTTGTATCCCTCCTTCCTTCCTTCCATCCATCCAAGAAACATCCAGTGCCCGCTCTGAACCAGCACTCTATTAAATGCTGAAGGCAGAAACAAAGAATTGGGAAACACGTCCCTATCCTTTAGACATTTCTGGTCTGGGAAACAATGACGCTGCAGTGGGACAAGAAAGAGTTGGATGCTCAGGAAGCGGGTTCCATGCCAGGCTCTCAAAAGCGTGGGCTCAGATGAAGGTGGGGGAGGAGAACATTTTATGGGGTTCACGGTTCTCACAGCGGCAAGATAACTGAGTCACTTAGCCATATTCCTTCTTGTCTCCAGAAACATCCCAGTTTGGAAACCATCTTAGAAAAGCTTTCCAGGTAATGAAGGGATTTCCACCTTTTGCAAAGACAGGATCTCTAGCCTCCAAGAGTTTACTAATTGGTCTGAACACCCACTAGGGGTGGGAAGCTGCAGGGGCTGGGGTGAGGTTTGAAGAAGGAGGGCTCAAAGTCAAAAGGAGTCCAGGGCCAACAAGGCAGCTATTATCTTCCAGGGCAAAGGAGAGGAGATAAGACTGCTTGTCCCTCTATAACCCGAGGTCCTTGTGGAAAGCCCAACATATTGTAGGCATGAAATGCCATTTTTGAATGAATGAATGAATGAACCAGGAAATTTCCCCTCTGCCTAGTGTGATTCTCTTTCCTCTCGCTCCCCTTCGTGGAGAGGCTGGGTGTTTTGTTCCAGAGAAGTGGCCGCTGCTGTCCTGTATCTCATGGACTTTGGTGTCCCCACTGCACTAGGCTCTAGGGCTGACACGTGGTGGACCCAACATGCAGGGACATATGCGGCAGCGCAGGTCACATCGTCCCAGCTGAGCGCAGGGGTAACTGCGGTATGAATTCTGCTGGGGGCCATGGGCAGCTCTGCCAGGGCTGACCCTCTGTCTGCCTTCTGGTTTCACAGAGGCAAGGAGTCTGAGAACTGAGACTCGCTCGGGCTTCCTTGCGCTGGGGAACCCCACAGGAGATGCTGCCAGGGGCCTCCAAGGCACCCAGTGGGTCTGCTTGATGGAAAAGTACAGACTGAGATTCTCGCTTCACACCCCAGCCCTGCTGGGAAGGTCGAAAATACAAAGGGGAAGCTCATGCAGAGGGAAATTTCCCTTTCTCCCCACAACTTCCCCTCCCTCCACACCACTTGGGGCTTAAAAATCACCGTCATTGTCTTGAAAAAGGCCCTGGGGGGCCATTCTGAATGAATGACCTGTGGGACAGTCCTGCACCCAGTGCCATGAGGGGCGTGTGCAGGACCAGAGATGAGGACCTCGCTCTGCATAATCTCACTGAGCACAGAGCAGGGGGCACACAAATTCATTCAGCAAATACCGGATCGTCACTGTTGGTGGGCTGGGTGATCGGACAAATCCCAGTTAGGAGCCTTAGTGCTGAGAGGTCACCACAGCTTTATCGTTGCTGCCGGGGACCAGATGCCACACCAACCCTGCTCCCGCTTCTAGAGGACACACAACAGACACCACTGACCCTCCGACCCCCTACTGAAGCCCCCCACAATCTCCTAAGCAGTTTATCATATTGTCTTTAATTGTGAAAAGTTAAGTTGGTCTTGTTTTGTCCTTTTTACAGATGGGAAAACTGTGGGTTCGACCCTTGCCTAGCTAGCTGACCCGACCAGTAGAACAGAGGAGAGGCTCAAACTTAGGTCTTGTCTGACTGTAGACCTGTGTCCTTTCTAGATTAGGCTCCTTGAGGTATGCTCTGGGCAGTTTCTCTAGGAAAATCCCAAGGCAAAGGGTAGTGGTTGTGAAGGTCCAGAGCCTTGCCTTGAAACCACAGAGGGCAGGTACTTGGTGGAAAACTCCAGAGCGTGATTCACCCTCCTCCTGAGCCCTCGTCAGTGAGGCCAACTCCCCTCCTGAGGTTCTCAGTTTCCAGCCTGGGGCTTGGTGCCTCCCATCCTACCGCTCTGGTGAGAGAAGCCTGCACCCTGCTTCGCACACCCTCATCACCTCCCTCGGAAGGAGCTGGCACTGGAGGGGCAAGGTGAGGAGGGGAAAGGCGGGAGGGACAAAAGGAGGGAGATGTGGTCAGATGAGAGTCTGAGCCGTTTGGAGGGGTCGTCTTGGGACAGTGTCCACTGGGACAGTTTGGGGGGCACCCACAGAGGGAGGGAGCTGGGGGTGGGGGACTGGGGACAGAGGACTTGGCTTCCTGAGGTTGGATGTTGTAATCCTGGTGCACAAACTTTTGGCTTCAGTCCCTCCTGTTGCTTGTGGTGTTTCTCTGTCCCTTCACTTCCCAATACACTGGCGTATGACTGAGCACACACACACACACACACGCACACGCACATGCACACACACAGCCGCTTTCTGTCTGGGAGTCCCGGGACGACAACTCAGACGGGATTCTGAGCTGGGAGGAACAGGAAAAGGAGCAAAGGTGGAAGCTGGTTCCCCTCTCAAGTCCTGGTGGTGTGGGCATTCTTGTAAGCAGCGTCCCCCGGACTGTGCCGGGGACTGGAGGCATGGAGCTGAGCTGACCACGGGAGCCAAGATCGGGACTGAGGTGAGCAGGAAGTGGAGGACAGGCTGTGCCTTCGCAGTCCCTTAGAGGTGCCTCAGAGGAGCTGGAGGGGTGAATCTTGGGAGGCAAGATTTTGTAGGATTGTGTGTATCTGTTGTATAAGAGACTGGGGCAGAAGGCAAGTGTGATGTTGGGGAATCTTAGGACCAGAGGCATCACCCCAGCTCTCCCAAGCCACCCGCAGCTTCTACGTTGCTCAGGGACGAGCCTGGGGAAGTCCAGAGGTTGGGGGCTGGTCCCAGGGAGTGGGGGAAAGAGGGGTGATCACCTGACTCAGAGAGGGAGGGAAAGCAGACAGTGCCCAGCGAGATGGGACGAAGAGCAGATGGGACAAACCTTGGGCATTCCCGAAGACTTGTGACCTGCAATTAGCCATGTGGATGCGGGGTTCCCTCCCTCCCCACGGGCCGAGCAGGGCAAGCAGGACGCCAAGTGTCTCCCAGAAGGAGGAAGCTGCCCCAGCTGAGGCTATGGGGAGGCGTGGGCACGCTTGTGCCAGAGGAGGGCAACAGGGAGCCCTGGGGAGGGGCGGGCGGCCACAAGCTGAACCAAGCAGCCCACAGGGTGTGAAGGACTAGCCGGAGTCAGGTTTTGGTGCCATGCACACAGGTATGTGTGTGCAAAGGGACGTGACGGGAATGGCACCAGTGTGTGTACGGAAATGGGAACTGGTATGTGGGTGTGGGCTGAAGCAGGGGCTGGGGCATCCCATGCCGCCACCCCACGGCGGGTCTGGGGCTGGGCTGTTCCTGTGCTGGACTGGGAGGGAGATGGGGCCAAGCTGGGATCCCAGCGGCATGGTGGTGAGCAGCATTCCTCCCCCTGTCTGGTCATCCGCTAGACCCTGACCAGACCTCCTCCTCCTAGACCTTGACCCATGCCCAGCTCCTGTAAACGGTTAATTTTAGACTTGCTAGTCTCCTGAAGATTTCCTCCATGGGCAGCACTGAGCCCAGTGTGGGTGTAGGTGTCTTTGCTTCTGGAGGGCACTGACATGTGGTGAGCTCCAATGCCTGTCCCCCCGCACCCTGCTCCAGCTTAGCAGAGGTGGGAAGCGGGTTCTAGGGGCTAGAGAGGTGGCAGGGCTGTGATGGGGGAGACCTTGGGAAGGGGGAGATCTCTGAAAGTCACCTTGACTGTAGATAGCACTTGTTTATTCCTCGCAAGTGGGCTAGGGGCAGAAGGGCACAGTGGGGACGGGGTGAGAAGGGTAGGGGGGCAGGCTGTCCTTTTGGCTTTTAAAAGTAACCCCCACAAGAGATCTCTGACCTTGTGTTTATGTCTGACCTCTGCCTTGACATTTCTTCCCTGAGTCTAACTTGAATCCCACTTGCTGCACTGTTTCCCCTTGACTTGCCATGGCTCGGGGCCAGCTTCCCTTTCCACAGGCTCATGCTTTCATTCTGCCATTCCGGTTTTTCACTCTAACCCATAAATTATGATCTTTCCAGTAACCTTAAAAAAAAAAAAAAAACGTTCCATCAGTATCAGCTCATCAATGTGTTCTCTTCTGGTCTCCCCCATCCCGACACAACCCAAACCCTGTGCCCAAACTGGACTCTGAGATCTGCTTCCCACTCTGCACTCGCTTCTGGTCTTCCCTTCGCTCACTCTTTGTCCCCACCAGGTCTCCCCTCCTTCCACTGTTGCAAACAGCTTGGCCCTCACGTGGTGCTTCTGGTTTGATAACAGGAAGGCTTGTCCCCTGACCTCCCCCTTGGAGACCTTTGTGCTTGGGCTTACCCTGAGCTAAGCTACACTATGGCTTGGCAAGAAAAGGCTTATTTTTATCCCCTACCCTCCCAGCACCCCTGTTGAATGGCTCATTCTCTCTTCCAGGGAGACTGAGAGCCCAGAGAGGACCTGTGAGTTGCCTAAGGTCACACAGCAAGGTAGAGACTCGGCTCCATCACTTATTGGATCTGTAAGTTTCTTCAAATCATTCAAAAGTCGTTTTTACTGATCACCTGCAGGGGGTCGAGTCCTGTCCCTTCATCTCCCTGAGCTTCATTTCCTCATTGATAAAATGGAATTCGTAGTCATACCTACTCAAAGATTTTAATGAGGATGAAATTTAATAATGTATATGAAGAAGTGTAGATTTTTGGCACAAGGATTAGTCAAATGTTAAACTTTTATTAATGTTATTACAGGCTAGGAATGGACTAGACCTTGGGTTTCCTGTCCGGTGCTTTTTTCCATTAATGTTTTTGAATTCATTCATTCATCCATTCATCTGCCTGATAACGATTCCGGGGCCACTCCTCTGGGTGCCTAAGCCCCAGTTCTGTAGCAATGTCTGCCGTCTACCATTGGTTCAGGTAGCAACAACTCTTTTCCCCGGGGCCAAACTGCCTCGTTCTTCCAAACTGACACTCTGGTTCTCAAAGCCTCCCCCAGCCTCCAAGGTCCGACGGTCTCCTCTGAACCTGGAAGCCTTCTTCCCTCCCTCCTCCTCTCTTACATGGGAGGCTGGAGACCTCTGATTTCCAGTAGGTGCTTCTCTCTTCATCTTTCTTCCTGGGCTGAACTTGCCATGGAAACCTGTGAGTGGGTCCCCATACCAGAATCTAACCCCCACAGGCTTTCCCGTTCCTGGGATAACCCGTACCCTCCAAGTCACCTTCAAAAATTTCCATAACCTCAAATGGCTCCTGCCACGCCCTTCTAACTGACTTGGGCTTGGGCTGTTGCCTGGGTTAAAAGGACCAACAAATAAACACAGACGCTTCTTTTAGTAAAAAGAATCCCTTGTGTTTCCCTAGAGCCTTGGAGGAGCACTTGGTAGCTTCGGGTCACTTTGATTCCCCCAGCGCCCCCCGGAGGTGAGGGGCGCTGGGTGGGTACTTGCCCCTGGAGCCCGGACCCCTCCTCCTGGCAGCTCCCTGGGAGCCAAGGCGGAGGTGGCCTCAGGGTGCCTGTGGGGGGGAGGGGGGAAGGCAAACAAGGACTCCAGGTACAATCCCACGGTGCCGCAATTTGTCTCCTGGAGGTTGACAAATGGACAGCGATAGGGGCAGAGTAAAACCGAGGGAGGCCACGTCATTTTCCTGGCAGTTCAGGGAGCTCTGGGCTCTTTAGGAGAGCAGGGACTCGGGAAGGTCAGTAACCTACTGTCATGCTTAGCCACCTCTGGGTCTCCCTTGAGGAGACCACCCAGCCCAGTGAGAGTTGCTCTGGGGTCGACCGCCAGAACCCCTTGCTTGTTCTCAGGACAGAGGTACGACGGGGAGAGAAGAACCAGGTTTCCCTCGAAGGCCTGTGCTTGGTCCTGGCACCAATCCCAGGTCTCCTCTGACCTTATTTAAAGACCCCACCTTCTCCTTCCCTCCCAATCAGACGCCCAGAGCTAGCTGGCTCCCATGTTTACCCGGAGCTGATCGATTCCCTGGCACAGGGATGAGCACACAACCGGCCAGAGGAAGACCATGCCGTCAGCTGGGCCACACCTGCCCTTTGACCTCCTGTCACCCCTGGCAGGCTTTGATCCCTTCTGGCCTGGAGGCTGGAGGCTGGGCAGGTGCCACTCACTGGACAGCTGGGCAGACGGGCAAGCAGGGATGGTGGCTGGCTGTTAATATCAGAAGGGGACTCGGAATAAAAGACCTCAAGCCTTTTCCTCCCAGTCTACTCCTATACGGTCATCGGCAAGTCCCTTCATCTGTCAAGGCCTGGATTTCCCCCTCTGCAAAATGGGCAAACTAAAATCGGCTCCTTATTTGCTCTCCGAGTCACAAGAGCAAAGTGTAACTTTCGGTGTACATGTCATTAAGAGTTTGGGAAGAAAAGCAACACCCCGACGATATTAAACCATATTCTTACAAAGGGAAATGTGACCGTCATGTTCCGACAATAATGAAAGCCTAGGAGGGAGAAAGCAGGGGTGGAGGGTGCGCATCGGGTTGGTACAGCTCACCCCTTCTCCCCCCACCTGGCAGTACCTGTCTCACCGTCCTGCTCTGCGGCCTCCCGGTCCATCGCGTCGCCATGGACAGAAAAGTGACAGTCCCCGCGGACGGGCCTCCTGTGGTCTCCTGGCTCCCTGAGGAGGGAGAGATGTTGAACCAGGAAGGCGAGGACCAGGTGAAGGATCGGGAACAGTGGACCAACAAGATGGAGTTTGTGCTGTCAGTGGCCGGGGAGATCATTGGGCTGGGGAATGTCTGGAGGTTTCCCTATCTCTGCTACAAAAATGGAGGTGGTGAGTTCATTTTGAGGTAGGCGTGGTGGGGAGAGCTGTGCCTTGGCCGCCAGGCAGGGCCTACCTGGGTGCCTCCTGCCTGGCGGTGTGATGAAATGGAAGGAGGCTAGATGGAGTCGGAGGGCCGGGGTCTGAGCTCTGGCTGTGGCTTGGGGGGTCCTCCGCTGTGAAGGAGGGATGCTATCTCCCAGGGCCACGGTGAAGGGTAAACGGAGGTCATGGGCAGGACCGAGGAATCTGAGTATGTAACAAGACAGGATAATAATAGTCCTTCATGATGGTGTACAACGTCGGTTGCTGATAGGAGCCATTCATTTAGCCGGTATTATTATGGCCCTGCCCTGTGCCAGGTGCTGTTCTAGATCCAGTCCAGAACACATTCTGTGTGTTATATTCTAGATCAGGGTGCAGACTACAGCCAAAGAAATAAAATGCATGATATGCTGAATAGTGAGGAGTGGAACGGTGAGAAGCCAGGCAGGGATGGGGGTGGGAGAATGCTGGGTCGCTGGGGGAAGGGTCTGAAAGGTGAAGTAAGGTGCCAGGAAAGCTTGCGTTGAGGATGTGACTTGAAGGAAGTAAAGGAGTGAGTCTTGGGGATGGAGAGCAGGTGAAGACCATTCCAAAGGGAGGGGAAGGCAAAGGCAAAGGTCCTGCGGTGAAAGTGCACCTGGCCTGCTTGCAGAACAGTGAGGAGGGCAGTGCCTGATGGGGAGAAGAGTAGGAGAAGAGATCAGAGAGGTAACAGGGCTCACATCCTGTAGGCTCTGCTCTGAGAGAGATAGGAACTGTGGAAGAAGTTGAGCACAGGAATATGACCTTCTCTCGGATTTTTTTTAAATTAAAGAAACATGACTTCATTATTTTTCAGCACTGATTGTAAAAATGAGCAGGGGTGTGGTGGGAAGGGGCCAGCTCAATCTTTTTAAGGGTACAATTAAAGGTTTTTCGCATATTCATAGAATTATGCAACCACCACCACAATTGATTTTAGAACATTTTCTTCATTCCAGAAGGAAGGCCAGAAGGCATTAGCAGTCTCTCTATTCCCTCTCGCTGCCAGCCCTTGGCAATCGCTGATCTACTTTCTGTGACTACAGGTTGACCTATTTGGCATTTTCATGCAAATGGAAGTGTCCATTTGTATGAATTTATTTGTGACTGGACAGATTCATCATTGCTTTTTGAAAATACCTTTATTCTTTCTTGTGGAAATTGTACACATTTATTGGGAAACCTGAAACTTTCCTGAAAAGTAAAAAGGAGAAACATTCCTACTTAAAGATAATCATTGTTTACAAAGTCCTTCTAAACACTGTTCATATTTAATTTTTTTAAAAAGATTATTTATTTTGGAGAGGGGGACAGGGGCTGAGAGGGAGAGAATCTCCAGCAGATTCCCTGTTGAGCACAGAGCCTGACATGGGGCTCAGTCCCATGACCAGGGGATTGTGACTTGAGCGGAAGTCAAGAGTCAGATGCTTACCCAACCAAGCCCTTCATATTTACTTCGACAGGTATTTACTGAGCATCTACAGGTACCTTTCTGTATTTCAAAGCTTTTAGTTGTTATTACCAAGTGTTTGAACTAATGGCTCCAAAGAAATAGGAATGGGGTTTCTTGGCAGGTGAGGGCTATGGGGCAAGGTTGTGGAGTGCGGGTGAATGCTGGCCAGAGATTAGGGGAGGTGGGGAGAAGTGGTAGGGTCAGTGACTTGTTTCTTTGTCTCAGGCCGATTTCACGGACATGCAAGGCATTCGTGTTCCAGCTAAAGATGATCGAGGCTGAGCCCTCATTTCACAGAGCACACAGAGGTTCCTTGGGATATTTTGTGACTTGCCCAAGATCGTAGAAGTGGTTGGGAGCTGTGTACCCTGGCTGCCTGGCTCCCAGCTCGCCCATCACTCGCCCTGCCATCTGAAAAGGAGGGAGAAAGAGGGTCCAGGGGACAGGTTTTCGGGTTCAGGTACCTGCCGGTGTCCCGCCTGGTGGCTGCCCTTGGCTGTGACCTCGGTCCTGGCCATGGGGTGGTGTGGGGAGACGAGCGCATAGGACAGTGAGCAGGGACACGGGGCTGAGCCTGGGTGGTCTGTGAAGAGGCAGTGCCAGAACGCAGCTGCTGGGCAGAGTCCAGGTACTCGTGTCAGCTCTGTCCCAACCTAAGTGCCCGGGGAGGACACCTCACCACCCCTCTCTCCTGTCTCCCTTATTTCCCCACACATGAGAGGCTGAGCAAGGTCAGGAGTCCCAATCTGAGGTCACTGGTCTTTGGGGGTCCAGGAAAGTAGGCATGTAGTTTTCCTTATTTCAGACAATGTAATGATGGATCTACATGGGAACATGACTTCACCGACCAACTCAAGTGTCGACTTTTTGCTTTAGGCTAGAATTTTATGAACTCGCTGTGATAACAGGGTTTCTCTCGAGCTGACCATAAATTCTTAGTTAGCAGTTAGGATGTGAGGGCGATCAGGCTGTGACATCTTTCACCTCATTGGTCGCCAGGGTTGATTCGGCTGATCTGGAAGGCCAGGCGGGTGGCCCCTTGTCCCTCACCACTCCACGTGCATCCTTCCCAAAGCTGTCTGCTCGGTCTAAAGAGGACAATCTTCCCCAAGAGAAGAGGGCCGTTCTTCTGTATAGGAGGATATAGGAGTAGCAACGTTCCCCTTCTAGAACCTCCAAACAAGCTCTCTGTTTGTTTGGGTCTGTTTGTAGGAGAACATAAGGTAGTCAAGCTTCCACATGAGGAACTGCAGGGGGCACTCTGACTGGCTTAAAAAAAAATTTTTTTTTAAGGTTGTTATATATAGTTTTTGCTGATCTATTAATCAGTTCATAATGAATTGATAATTAGTCAACCAACGGTTCTATAGAGGTAAATCTTTCAAGAGGGATGAAAAAAATAGTGTTATTGGTGTAATCATGTCTTTGGTTACAAAAAAACCAGGGTGTCACCAAACTAGGTCATCGTCAAAAAAGGGTTCACCCCAAAAGAGAATTTTATGACTCCTGAGTTTCAAACTGTTAGTGGTTCAGGAGTGAGTGCTTGGCAGAGATAATAAGACATACCTTACAGCAAAGGGAGGGAGACTTTAAACACGTCCCGAGTCATCATAAACACTCGGGACGTGTTTAAAGTCTCCTTCCCTTTGCTCTATGTTCACAGATCCCTGGGGGGCCTCACCCGGCTGCTCAGGCCCAGAGCCTGGGCACATGCCAAGAGAACTGTGGGCCAGGTCAGCCTCCCGGAGTGAGGATTCTCAGATGTTCATTGGAGAGGAGGATGTTTGCAGTGATAGTGTGTTGAAAACCCAGGGAGAAAGCCAAGAATGGATGCCTGTAGGCGCTGGAGGACCAACTTCCTCCCACTGCCTGCCATGGCCCAGGCCTGGGCCAACTCAGCCTGAGGGTGGCCCAGCTCCAGACCTCCTGAGCTCTCCCCAGTTTCAGTGGGGCAGAAGTCTACGTAGCCAAGGGTAGGGCTGAGGCCCTCTCCTTCCGGAGAGGGAAGGACCTCCACACAGTCAGCAGGAAGGGGCCCATGAGTCACATGCCACCACAGACTTCCGGTAAAGCGCCCTCCGTGAGAACCCCGCACACTGCCCCTCAACCTCACCCCTGTAACCCACTAAGCCACATAACCTGGAGTCAGGGGTGTTGCTCCAGGCAAAGCTGGGGTTACAAAGGACTTCAGGACTTGGAGAATTACTGGCTGCTGTGGCTCTAGAGGGCCCAGAAGGCTCACAGATCCTTCTTCTTCACTCTCATTCTGCTCCTGGCGGTGCAGATGGGTAGGAGAGGCTTGGAGGGCCATTTGGGAATGCACATCAAAGACTTTTAAATAGTGTTCAAGCCCCAAGGGTAGAGGCAACCCAAACGTCCATCAATGGACACAGGGATAAACAAAATGTGATATATACACACGAGGGAATATTACTCAGCCTCAAAACGTGGAAAGGCATGGAGAAACCTTGAGAACATGAAGCTAAGTGAAATAAGCCAGACAAAAACATAAAAACATAAGTACTGTATGATTCCTCTTATATGGGATATCTAGAAAAACAATAGAGAAGCTGTAGAAAAATGGTTACCAGGGGCCTGGGGAGAGGCGGGGAATAGGGATATAGTGTTTAATGGCTACGGAGTTTCAGATTGGGCTGGCTGAGAAAGTTCTGGAAACCGATGGTGGTGGTGATTGGATAACAAAGTGAATGTACTTAGTGCCACTGTACCGTACACTTAAAAATGGTTAAAAAGTAAAATTTATGTTGTATGTATTTTACCACCAAATAAAGCAAAAAAAAAAAAAAAAAAAGTACATTCCCTCTGACTTACCAATTCATCTACTGGAAATTTATACGAAGGAGCCAGTTAGCTAAATGCACAAGGATGTGGGCCGCAGATCACAGTGGAGTTTGCAGTGAAACAACCAGAGGCCAGTGGTGGTACGGATGAAATGAGCTAGGACAGATGCTTATGTTGGAATATAACACGGCCATTGAAATGATGCTGTCTACATTTATTGATATAATAGGTTCATGATATGTTTTTAAATAATTATCAAGAATGTATGGCAGGTACTCATTTTGGCCAAAAAAAGAGAAATGTGTGTGTGTGTGTGTGTGTGTGTTTATAAGAATATTGGAAGGCTATACAATGTTTTTTTCCTTTTCTCCCCTTCGTACTTTCTATTTTTCCTACAAAGGAAGGTGGATGACTTGGGTAAGAGCACAGACTCAGGATCAGGCCAGGGCTTGGTGTCTCAGTTTCTTCCTCTGTAAAATGGGGATAACAATGGTACCTGCCCCGTGGGAGGTGGTTCTGTGAGGATTCGGAAGTTGGTGGAGCCTCACATACAGTAAGCACTCCATAAGTGCTAAGGGTTATTTTGGTGCAGAAAACAATAATCTGTTCACCCCCGGCTACTCTTCTGAAGTGACGTATATGTCTTAGAGACTGAAGTGGGCATTGGTGGCTTAGGGTTGTCTCCAAATTCACTACTTTGCTGGATGCTTTTTCAGCCTGGCCTTCTGTGAGTCAGCACCTAATCACAGGACTGCCGAAACTCCCGCACCCGAGAATTGGCCTGAGCAGAAAAGCCTTCTCTGCTGGGACCCCAGTTCAGATCCGGGCCTGGTGGAGGGGGAAAAAAAATCTGAAAATTATTAGAGGAAAAATAATTTTTCTGAGGTGTCTCTGTTTGTTTTTCTCTAAAATGTAACACACTTGATAATTTAACAGGCATATCAAATTATACAGAACATATGTTTTGGTTCCAAAAATAATAAATGGACTAAGTTTGTGAAGCACACTGAGAAAATAAATTGGGCATCTATTAGGATTTCCACCTAAATATTCACTCCTTTTTCTTCAAAGGTATTTCCTATCCCGGGGGTGGGGTCAGACTGGAAAATTTCTGCCCGTCCCTGTTCATAGACAAGAGGAAGCCGACACGGGCCCCTGGGAGGGTGGGGAGGGAGATTACAGGTGCCGAGTAGTGGGACACTGGTCTCCCAGATGGGTCGAGGACTCAGTCCCTGCCCCCCTTCTTCCACAGGAGCCTTCTTCATCCCCTACTTCATCTTCTTCTTCACCTGTGGCATCCCGGTGTTCTTCCTGGAGGTGGCGCTGGGCCAGTACACCAGCCAAGGCAGTGTGACAGCCTGGAGAAAGATCTGCCCCCTTCTCCAGGGTGAGTGTTCTCCTTTGCCCTCCTACCTGGGCCCCCAAGAGAATCCATCCCTCCGCTGCTCCTCCCCTTTCCTTCCCTGCCACCACCTTCTTATTCATCTATTGTGGGGGACACAAGGAAGTGTCATCAGACTTTGGGGGGCCCCAAACTTAATAGATCCTGGGGAGGAAGGCACTCCTCAAGAAAGACAATACAAAATCACCAGTACAAAACTAGATACAGAGCCTGGAAGGGGTCCTTGCCAGTGAGGAATTGTGAAGGTTCATCTTCCTCAGCTTCCTGAAAAGTTGTTCCGTATATGGCACGGCCACAGACATGCCACCGAAGCCCATAACCATAGTGACGATGACAATGACGATGGCTAACAACTACTGAGCCCTGCTACATGTTGGGGCTCAAGTAAGAACTTTATGTGCATTTCCTCATAGGATCCTCTAGTAATAACTCACTTAGTTATTTGTAGATGAGAAAATGAGATCATTCACTGAGGATTTGAACCCAGGTCACCCTGAGCTGAAAATTCACGCTATTTCCTGTGTTAGGTTAGGGATTCGGTTAGGCACCGCTCCTGTTCTCTCTGTGGATTTGCTGGCTAATGCGAGCAGCTTGGGGTGTCTTTCCCCCCTCCAATTTTAGTTGATTGGGCCAGTCCCCTGGGGGCCATTGGGAAACCCAACCTTTGTCTCTGAGGGGTTCCTGGCCTAGGTGAAATGAGGAGAGGACTCTTCCCCTCACATCAGTCTCTGAGAGAGCCTCGGGGACTGGGCTATCTGCGGTTACTGCCCAGCTTAGTAGGCTGGGCAGAGGCGGGCATGGGGGGAAACTACTGGTTCCTGAGCAGGCTGGGAACCTGACCACTGACTGGGGGTTTGGCTGTAGGGACCAGGCTAGTTTGGGGCTAGCCGATTCCTCTTGGGGCACCCATGGGACCTCTGGAGGAGCAGCAGTAAGGGCCTGGGGCAGAGCAAAGCTTGGCCTGCACACCTTTCTACTCATGAGGGCTGGGTCCTGCTGGAGTGCTGTGGCTTCAGCCAGAGTAGTTTCTCAGCATTCTGCTCTGGACCCCAGGAGTCGCCCAATGTCCCACACAGCTGGGCTCTATCCCTAGGACCCAGGGATGAATCTCCCACAGGTATCGACTAACTCTCCGAGGGGATCACTGCAGATAGGGTGAGCAAACCGATCATTGGATGCGGGTTGGAGGGAAGGATTGCTGCTCCTTCCCTCTTTCCCAAGTAGAAGAGACAGACTCTGAGGCCTGGGGTCTCAGGGAGAGACGCATTCAAGGTGTGTGCACCTATTTTGGTGGGAGGGTCCAAGGCTGCTTACTACCTTGCCCTCCATCTGCGTAAGGGCGCCCACCCCACAGATCACCCTCCCCATATGGGAGGGCACACCCTGTGCTCACCCACCCTCCCCCTCAATTTACACACAGGCACAAGCTTTCTTCCCCCCCCCCCCGCCCCAGATCATCCCTCCCTTCAGAGATGGGGCAACCCCCCCCATACACATCAGCTCTGGCGCGCTGCCTCCTCCTGGGTCAGGTCGGTGTTTACTGGGTGGTGGGAGCACAGCACGTTCTGGCAGCGGCAGAGACGAGTGGCCGCACAGTGGCCACTTGTTTGGGAATGTCTGTGTGCGCGCGTTCAGAACTGCAGGGCTGAGGGGCTCCCCGGGGACCCTCCACGCCATCAGCAGCCACCCGCCCCACCCCTCCCGAGGCCCCAACCGGTTGCTTTAGGGTGCCCTCCCCCACCACGCCTACGTGCTGTGCGGAGACCCAAACGCAGGAAAACATGGGGGGCCTCCAGTCGAGGTGGCCAGGCCCATGGGAACAGACAATCAGGGTGGGCTCGCCCGGCCAAGGGCAGGTTTTGTGGACAGTCGCCCGACTAAGGGCAGGTTTTGTGGACAGTTGGCATTGATTTTCCGACCTGCCTCTGGGCTTTGCTTCATTAAATCCTTCTGGAGCACCGGCTTCCCGGGCCGCCAGCCGAATCTCCAGGACTTGGGGCCGGGGGGGGGGGGTGCGGTGCTGGGACGCAGGACAAACAGGCAGGCCCTGGCAGGGCACAGCGCCCACTTCTCCACCAGTTTTCGCACCTTGGGACTAACGGCCGCTCTGGCAACGTGTTACTTTTAAAATGACTGTGGAAAAGATCCCACGTTTGCAGGAGCAGGCGGGGCAGGAAGGGGGGGTGGGGGTGGTGTACTGTGCCTGCCCTTGCTCCTTCCCAGCCCTGATAGGTTTGAGCGCGGGAGGGGTGCCCCACAGCCAGCCTCCAGACTGCTCCCCTGTGTCAGACCTGGGTGCACAGGTCGCGCCTCTGGGGGACACTCTTACCCCTCGCTCCCCTGTGAGCTGGCATTTTGAGATCCACTCAGGCTCTCGGTTCTCCACGGTGACCACTTCTCCTTTTTTCTTTTTTTCTTTGCTGGTTTCTTTTGGTCTTTGCTCTTACCTTGAGCAAAAGATAACTCCTCTGTTCTTCCTGCCCCTTTTCATTTTATGAGTCATGCGTGACTGTCATAGAAAAACTAGAGAATGCAGATGGACAAAAGGAAAAAAAAAATAACTTTAAAAAAATGAACTGAAATCTTATCACCAGAGAACCACAGGGAGCTTCTGGATGGCAATCCTTCCAGAGTTTATCTCATTTAAAAAAGGGGGGATATAAGTTAAGTAAATTATGCATAATGAGAAAAAAAATTAAAAAGAAGATATATGTTCAAACATGTATTGCAAAACTGGAAGAATGCAAACTGTGGTATTCTGTAGCCTGGGTTTCTTAGAAAAATGTGCTGTCTGTGGCTTCTCAGGCCAATAAACAGATGTGGTGAGTCTCTTCGGGTAGCACCCAGTCCCTGGCCAGCCACTGCAGGAAGCTTCCGTGCGGCTCTGCTGGACTAACTTGATCTCTTGGATTTTCCTTGTTGCTTCCCCATTCCCTTCCCCCCCCTCCCCACACACAGGCATCGGTCTGGCATCTGTGGTCATCGAGTCCTATCTGAACATCTACTACATCGTTATCCTCGCCTGGGCCCTCTTTTACCTGTTCAGCTCCTTTACCTCTGAGCTGCCCTGGACAACCTGTACCAATAGCTGGAACACAGGTATCCATCGTTTCAGCCACTGGGCTGGGGCCTCTCCCAGCTTGGATGTACTAGACACCCAAGGGCGAGCAAAAGCCACGTGGCCCCAGCCCTCCACGAGCCTATGGTCTCGTGGGAGAAACAGACCAATTAATCAAATAATTAATTACAAATTGCACCGGGTGAAAGAAGCAGCAGAAACCCGACAACAGCGGGAGGAAAATTGATGGCTGAGGGCTGAAGGGTGAGAAGGAACCGACCATGGGAACAGCAGCCCTACTGGGGGGAAGAGCAGGCGTAGGACACAGTCCCTTTGTGTGTCGAGTGGAGAGACAGTGGGCCAGTCATGGGGGTGGAGGAGGCATCTGAAGTCTGTGTCAGAGGTTGGTGGGTGGGGTGGCCAGGGCACAGCCAGATTCCCTGGAACAAGAGCTGTATGAGGCACACGGGGAGGGGGGCTGGTCCCATGAACCACCTGGGTGGTCAACTCCTAAGAAATGGGGGCTCTGAGGGAAGCTCTTGGGATCAGGAATGATGGGGACCGCCAGGCTGTAAGGTCAGAGGGTCAGAGGGGACCAGAGTGTCAGAGCATCTCTCCCCATCTGGTCCCTAGCTAATGCCCAGCCCCCCTTGTCCCCAACAGAGCACTGCATGGACTTCCTGAACGGCTCGGGAGCCCGCACAGCCACCCCCTCCGAGAACTTCACCTCGCCTGTCATGGAATTCTGGGAGTAGGTGCTGGGTTTGGATGCCATGTGCCAGGGGCCCCAAGCGGGAGATGTGGATGTCCGAGACCCGGGACTTGGAGGGAGGGTTTAAGCCTTTCTGTGCACACTTTCCAGTGCTTACCCACCTCCCCGACCTGCACACCACTGGGACCTGGGGGCACACTCGCATCTACCTGGACTCATCCACTGACACACTCCCAACGACCTTGAGTCCACCCGTGTCCGCCCAGGCCCACACATTTACCCGTGTCATCTTGTTGCCTTGCACCAATCCACCCCCACCCCCACAAGGATCTACCTACACCTTCATTCCTACCGACATGTGTCCCCTGGTGCCTGGCCAGTGGTCTGCCCCAGCTCGCAAGAGCAGGTGGTGCCCATCACTCCCCAGCTCCGTGTTCAGGGATGTCATGTGGGTAGCTTGAAATGGGCCAAGGTGAGTGTATTGGTACCGCAGAGATTGGCCGACCCCATACTCGCACCTCCACCCTCCCATGTGACTACGCCCGTCCATCTGCCCACGCCCACATGTGTCCAGCTTCATGCCCGCAAAGGTCCGCCTGTACCCTTACGTATTTACCAACACTCACACGTGTCTGCCTGCACCCGCACGCTCGTATGTCCCCATGTCACCCAAAGCTCACACATCCACCAACACTTACGTGCACACATTTCCACTGCTCCCTGCGCTCTTCAGGGTGCTAAAACACAGTCAGCCCCCCTGTTTGATACCCATGCACTTGTATCTCAACCTGCCCATGTAAGTATCTACTCTCCATCTGCTCGTCCATGCCTTACTTACCACCCTCACTCTCTCTCTCTTTCTCTATCTCTCTCTGTACAACAGAGAAAGCTGGATGGTTAGAAAGACAAAGATACCTATGGGATTACGTGATTTGGTCTTCTAACAGCAGGGGCATACAGACCACAGGTGGGAACATGGCATGGCCATGGGAGGGGGGGTGCAGTGGGATGGGGAGGGGAAGCCTGGAACATGAGATCTGTGGGGTCAGCGCTAAGAATCAAGAGACTTGAAGACAAACACCAGGTTGTACCCTTTCACCTGCTACCTGGTTAATTCTTTTTCCATCCTCAGGAGACGTGTTTTGGGCATCACCTCAGGCATCCACGACCTGGGGGCCCTGCGCTGGGAGCTGGCCCTGTGCCTCCTGCTTGCCTGGGTCATCTGCTACTTCTGCATCTGGAAGGGGGTCAAGACCACGGGCAAGGTGAGGTGTTCTGGCCCCTGGTAAGCTCTCTCTGGCCCCCAGAAGCCCTGGGACACTCAAAGAGGCCCCCTGGAGAACTGAAAGAAAGAGTAGTATAAGGGAGAGGCAAGGTGAGAACAGGGGAAATGGTAAGAAGAGTTTAACTCAGTCCAAGGTAAGAAAGGTAAGACTTTCTCTTTCAATATGATTATAAAAGATCCGTTTACGTAAGTAACGTACAGATTGAAATAAGAAACCTAGAAGTCCCCTTAATCACTGTACCAGCCAGCATGGCGGCCATTTGGATCTACGATTCCCCGTTAATGTTTCATTGTATTGTCTTCTAGTTTCCTTTATGTGTATGTCTGTGTCTATCTGTATTAATTATGTGTGTACATGACACAATGAGCATCGTACACTTATGACTTGCCTTTTGTAGTATGTGGTATGAACCAGCAAACAGAACTGTCTTTGAGGTGGTGAGTTTCCAATTGTCAAAAGGGTTCAAGCCAAGAATGGACAACAGTGCTTATTGTGTGTGTAGAGAGTTCAAATTAGAGCCATTATTTCCAACCCAGGAAATCTGAGGTTGAGGTTTCATGCTTTTTTAAAAAGCCAGGAATAGACAGGATACTGACTGCACCGATTAGCCTGTTCTGGGGGCAGCCCTCCCATCCCCAGGATTGTTGTAATAATAATAAAACTAGTGATGGCGATAATAACACAGATATCGCCATCACCTCTGACAAGGAGCTGAGCTCGGTCAGGGGCAGAGTGGACCCCTTGGAGTGTCTCCATATCTCAGAACTCAGGCCACTGCTGCTCCCCCAAACTTAAGCCTGGAAAAGCAGTGTAAATTTTGTCACAGGTCACTGTGAGGATCTGCTCCCCCTCTGTCTCCGAGACCTACCCTCACCAGGGGGCATAAGGAGAACAGCCAGGATGAGGGATTCCGGGAGACCAGATTCCAGATTTTAAAATAGCCTTTGAAATGTTGTGGCTGGGAGCTTGTGCCTCTCTCCGTCTTTCTTCTGTCCTTGCCCTGCTGGTGTGCATCTCACACTCTACCGGCCTTGCAGCCCAAGACCCGCTAGAAATTGTAAGGAAGCTGGGGCGAGTTACGGGTGCTCACCCCTCTCGGCATCTCTAAGGAGGCATCTGACGCTGAGATGGGGGCCACTCTTGCTGCCTGAGGAGGGGTGACAGGAGGACAGCCGAAGGTTCCCTGGCACCTCCTGGCGTCTGTGTCCCCAGCAGGAGTGACCTGGGGATGCTTCCCTGCAGGTTGTTTATTTCACGGCCACATTTCCCTACCTGATGCTGATTATCCTTTTGATCCGTGGCGTCACCCTTCCCGGAGCCTCTGAGGGCATCATTTATTACTTGAAGCCTGATTTGCTTCGCCTCAAGGACCCCCAGGTAGGAGCTGTGCTGGGGACCTTTCCCTGCTGTCTCCCACCCCAAACCACAGCCGTACTTTTGAAAATCTCTGGTTGCTTTTCTTTTGGTTTAAAGGCAGTATATCAGGAACTCAGTTGGTTAAGCCTCTGCCTTCTGCTCAGGTCATGATCTCAGGGTTCTGGGATCAAGTCCCGCATCAGGCTCCCTGCTCAGTGGGGAGCCTGCTTCTCCCTCTTCCTCTGCTGCTCCCCCTGCTTGTGCTCTCCTTCTGTCAAATAAATAAAATCTTTAAAAAAATTAAAAAAAAAAAAAAGGCAACGTATTGAGAACAATTAAAGATCTCTTGAAATCCCACCACTTAGCTGTTTCTCTATGAGCATTTTAGATGTCCTTCCAAGTCTTTTTCTAGTTTTGTGTGTGTGTGTGTTTTAATATAGTTGAGATAATTTTGTAGAAATATGTCTTTTTTCATTTAAATTATATTGTAAGCATTTTCCATATTATTAAATTCACTTGTAAATGTCATTTTAAACACTTGCCTATACTGTGTCCTCCATCTATCAACCATTCAGTCACTCATTCATCCAGAATGTACTGAGGACCCATCAAGGGCCAGGTAGTGCTCTAAGAATGGAGCCAGCAGTGTGCATGACAGACCAGGCTCCGTGTCCTCTGAGCACTTACATGTGGGGCAGGTGTCATCAATCTGCTCCTATTCTTGGACAGTTAGGTCAGGCATTTTTTTTTTAAGATTTTATTTATTTGACATACAGAGATAGGCAGAGATGCAGCCAGAGAGAGAGAGAGAGAGGAGGAAGGAGGCTCCCTGCTGAGCAGAGGGATCCCTGGCTCGATCCCAGGACCCTGAGATCATGACCTGAGCCAAAGGCAGAGGCCTAACCCACTGAGCCACCCAGGCGTCCGGACATTTTTTTTTTTCTTAAATGATCACATATACAGCTGCAATGGACACTTTGTGTTTAAATCTTGGACCACATCTCTGATTATTTCTTGACAGTCTCTGGAATCACTAAGTCCAAGAGGATGTGCGTTTAAGTTTCTTGAAATGTACTGGCTTTAGAGAAATGGAGACTTTCTCCACCAGTATTGGAGGACACTCTTTTTTCCTCCAGGGCCCATGAGAGATTCCATAATAATTTGCTTTAAACTTTGATCTAATTTGAGAGATCAAAATAGTATCATTTTGTTGTTTTAATTTAATCCCCCCCCCTTCCTCACAGATTTACTGCGCATTTTGATTTCCTGCTATAGGATCTGTCTGAGCACATTCTTTGCACTCCCCTATCCCCTTCCCCAAGGAATCCTGGGTTTTTTCCTTATATTCTAATGAAGTGGCTCTTGGCCCCATGTGTTGGCTGCCTAAGGCACTCAGTGCTGTGGAGTGAGCCTGATGCTCTCAGTTCTGCCCTGCCTTCTCTGGGCCCTGCCTTCTCTGAGCCCAGCCCCTCCATTCAAGAAATCCTAGTGTGGGGGGCCCCCTGGGTGCCCCCAGAGCCGCATTTAAATGGCCCTGCCTGTGAAGTGACATGTGAGTGGATGGTGATGAGTGTGCAACTCCAAGGGCACACCCAGGGGACCAGCAGGGTCTGAGGGGCCAAGGCCGGGCGCCCCCCACCCCCTACCACTTTCTTGGGGTCTCACATAGGTGTGGATGGACGCAGGCACCCAGATCTTCTTCTCCTTTGCCATCTGCCAGGGGTGCCTGACCGCCCTGGGCAGCTACAACAAGTACCACAATAACTGTTACAGGTGAGTGAAGGGGTAGGGGTGGGGTGCCGGGGACCGCAGGTTGATGGGGGGCTGGCCTTCCTGGAGTGTGGCCAGGGAATCACCGCGTTAGTTCCTAGACTGAATTTCTATCCTCCCTCCTTTTCTCCCTCCTTCTCCCTCTCTTGCCTTCCATGGTCCCTCCCCGTTCTCTCTCCCATACCTCCCCATGTGCATCTTTGCTCCCCCTTTTCCTCCCCACTCTGCTCTCTCCGCTTGCTCCACTGCTCCACTGTCTTTGGCTCTCTCCTCCCTGGTGGCTCTTCTTCCTCTCTTTCCCCTGGCTCCTCGCCATCCCGCCCTGCCCCACAGGGACTGCATCGCCCTCTGCTTCCTCAACAGCACCACCAGCTTCGTGGCCGGCTTTGTGGTCTTCTCCATCCTGGGCTTCATGGCGCAAGAGCAGGGGGTTCCCATCTCCGAAGTGGCCGAGTCCGGTAAGTGCCACTTTGCTGCCTGGGCCCTGAGGGGAGGACACAGATCCATCCTCCAGGGTCCCGGCAGGGGTCCCAGCAGCTGGCTTATGGGAACATGTTTAGCCTCTGGGGGGCCTGCTTGGAGCAGAAGAGGGCCTTCTTAACGACGGGTGGGCGAGGGAGCATGGACTGAGGGGGCGTGGGCAGACCCACAGTCAAGCCAGCTCCTCAGAAGCAGAAGAGCAGAGTAACGGAAGAAACTACTCTTGAAACACACACACACACACGCACACACGCACGTGCACACACACACACACACACACACACATTCCCCTTGCGCATGCACGTGTGTGCATGTGCATGCTCGCTTGTGCGCTCGCTCGCTCTCGCTCTCTCTCTCTCTATCTCTCGCATGTGCTCTCACACAGGGCCTTGGGAGAAGGCTCTTCCCTGCGGGTAGTGAGAGTCCGTACAGAGCTCTCCTGACCTCTGTGTGCCTGGCAGGTCCTGGTCTGGCCTTCATCGCGTTCCCCAAGGCTGTGACAATGATGCCCTTATCCCAGCTGTGGTCCTGCCTTTTCTTCATCATGCTCATCTTCCTAGGGCTGGACAGCCAGGTTTGTCACCCCACCCACCCCACTGCACCCCTCCCTGCCCTGTTGACCCTATTCCCAGCTTCTGCGCTTCTGGGAATTACCTTTCCCCCCCAATCTCTTTTCCCCTGACCATATATTCCAGATCCCCCTCCACTTTCCAGGGCTTGTCCTTGCAGTTGGTTGGAGGACCCTGGGCCTCAAGACCAACCTATTCTGTGAGGGGGCCATCTACCTTCTCCCCCTAGGCCTGATCCTTCCCCATGCATGGACACCTCCCTCCCAAATGGCCCTTCAGCCTCCTTCTGGCTATCCAGCTCAAGCAGCCCAACCCCACTCCCCAGCCTTGGGGACAGAACATGTCTCCTGCTCTGGTCCCCATGTTGGGACCCTTGGTTGTCCCAGGGCAGGACTGGCACCCCTACTTCTGCCCTTGAACCCCCTCCTGTGCTCCTGTGCATCAGCATGGGTGAGTGCCAACTCCCCTCCTGCCCACAGTTTGTCTGTGTGGAGTGCCTGGTGACAGCCTCCGTGGACATGTTTCCCAGTCAGCTCCGGAAGAGTGGGCGGCGAGAGCTCCTCATCCTGGCTATTGCAGTCGTGTGCTATCTGATAGGGCTCTTCCTGGTTACGGAGGTGAGTGTGTGGGGGGGTGTGTGGCCTGCAGGATGGGCTCCAGGTTGAGGGAGCCAGGGGCCACACCTTCCTTATCAGCTACTTGGGGATGCTGATACAGGCTCTGCCCTCATCACAGTGAGGATGTAGGGAGAGTTAGCTCTTTTGGTGTCCTGTGACAGAAACCAAATGCTAGCCTGTTTGAGCAGAAAAGAGAGTTTTGGGGGGCCAGGAAACTGAAAAGTCTAGAGGTTATTGGTTTCAGGTATAGTTGGATCCAGCTGCTCTAAGGACATTGTCAGGAATGCCATTCTTAGCCAGATTTCCCTCCCAATATTAAAGAGCACTGGCAGAGCTTCAGGCTTACCTTCTGCCACCCACCCAACACCCGAGGAAAGAGAGGGACCTTTTCTTAAGAACACAGTGAATGTCCAGCCCTAGCTCCGCTTCAGGCCTGTAGCAGGGAAAGGAGCACCCTCAGAGTGAGGCGGTGACAGCTTCTACAAGAGAGGATGCTGGGAAGATAAAAAGTGTATGTCCCACACTTCCCAAGAGTCAGAAATGGTGGTCCTGATGTTAAATGAGGGGCCTGGAGGCAAGGACAGGAGAGGAAAACTCCCTTTAGTTAGTTGTAAGGAATGGGCTTGGGCAGGAGGGGTGCCCAACGAGTGGTTGCGCCTTCGCTGTGGAGCGGGTGCCCTGCCCGCCCTGGCCAAGGCCCTACCCAGCTCCCCGGCTTCTCTGCAGGGCGGGATGTATATCTTCCAGCTGTTTGATTATTACGCATCTAGCGGTATATGCCTGCTCTTCCTGGCAGTGTTTGAAGTGATCTGCGTCAGCTGGGTGTACGGTAAGTGGAGAGAGGAGTGCATGGGGGAGCCTCCAGCCCCCTCCTCCAAGAAGGACATGATCTGCCCAGGAGAGACGGGATGTGCCAGCCCTCTGGTTTCTATAGGTCTTTGTATTGCTGCCCTGGGAAGTTCATCCACCCCTGGGAGCCCAGGCATTTGTCATTATGGCAGACAGAGCTGGTGTAAGGACAAAACCGATTTCCCGCAATGGTGAGAGGAATTAGAAACAACGGGGAACAGTTTTGTTGATACAGAAGCATCTGGAAGCCCTTCGCCAGTGGGAATCCTAGCTTTAGGGCTGCTTCGTCCGAGCCTCCGCACATCCCCACATTCCCTTTCTGGGTTATCACCCAGACTTTGCTTGAATACTTCCCCAAACAGGAAACTCATTCCCGTGTTTTTGAGGGGGCTTTTCTCCTTATGGCTGTTACACATTCCTTTCTTAGACTGGAGTGAATTCTGCCTTCTGTTGACGTCTACCACCACACCCCCCCACCCGGGCTGGGGTATCCAGCCAGTGATGCTGAGCTAGAACGTCCTATCTGGTGACAGTGGAGGGAGGAACCTTTATGCATTGAGTCAATGCACTGTTAAATCCCAAGAAACAAGCTGACTATGGCATACCTTATCTCTCAGCCCACACAGCAGCCCTTTGCAGGGGGGAGGCAAGGCTCAGAGAGGTAGTTCTCTGGTCTAAGCCCACACAGCTAGTATGCGGAAGAGGCATCATCATATCCCAGGACCCTGGGGCGGGGGACATGCTGCCGATGTAACAAGGCTCGGGGCAGAGGTGGGGAGCTGGGTCCATTTAGCGGGACTGAGGAGGAAAACTGTGAGTAGGAAGGTTTTTATTTTGCTACCTTGAGCCTTCCTATCTAATGTCCTTCCTCTCCTGGGACATGTCTCCTATAGTCTCACTTCAAACATGTGATGTCTTTCTGATTTCTCTCTACTGCGTCTCAGAACTTGTTATCAAAGAGAGTCTGATAAACTTCATCACAGTGAGTTCTAAAAAGCTGAGGAACTATAATAGTTTATGCCTCCCCAGCATTAGCTGGTATCCGGGGGAGAATTTTGGAAGTCAAAGCAATGACGCCCTAATGGGACATTTCGTGCACCCTGGTGATGAGTGGGGAGTCATTGCTTTGCTGAGGAAGGGCTTGGGGGGGACCATCCCAGGATCTTTCCCGATCGGTGGCTATCTCCTTAGAGGACTGGCTAGGCCTGGATCTGGAGCAGACGTGGAAACAGAAGGACAGTACATAAAACCAGGCAGGGTTTCCACAAACCCAGATCAAGCCTCTTGTCGGGCTTTCCCGAGAACGTGGTGTGGTTCCTCCAGAGTCTAGAATCTAGACTGTTGTTCCCTCCCCAGTGGCTCTCTGGCCCCGTGTGAGTTTGGCGTGCTACGCAGGCATAGCGGGACCCTCGCCGTTTTGTTCTTTTGACTTGAAACTGAATTCATCTCTGCGGCATAGATAAACGAGCATGGATGTAGCAATGGTGCCATTTTAGGCCCACGCCGTCCTCGGGGTTTAGGATTTAGGCTCTTCATTCCTAGACAAGGGGATAAAGGATGGCACTGGGAGGTTGAGTAGCTCTCACGAGGGCTCCTGGGTTTTTCATGGCAGCCCCTTCTCCCTCTCCACTCCCTGCCTTGTGGCTGCGATGCCAGCGACCCTGCTCATTCACGTGCCCTGACCCAGTTTCCCCTGACAGGGTTGGGGGCAGAGGGCAAAGCCGAGTGAGTCCTCCCCGAATACCTACAAGCTGTCTCCCTCCTCCCATTCTCACACTCTTCTCCCACTGCCCTGGGCAGGAGCAGACCGTTTCTATGACAACGTTGAGGACATGATTGGCTATCGGCCATGGCCCTTGGTGAAGGTCTCCTGGCTCTTTCTGACCCCTGGACTTTGCCTGGTATGTGCCCAGCCAGCTACCCTCCTGCCGCCAGAGGACTCGGGGACGAGGAGCAGGACGCCTGAGCTCTGGGCTCCTTCCCTGCCTATCCAGTTACCCAGGGAAGCTGGTCCATTCTCCCTTTCTGGGTCGGTTCTCCCTGCACTTGCTTTCAGTTCTCCTGCCTCATTCCAGTTTCCACCCCATTCCTTTCTCTCTGCCCAGCTTCCCAGTTTTAGTGGTCTCTTTCTGTCTGCCGATTTAGGGCTCCTCCACCTCCCCTCCCTTCCTCAGAGCTCCTCCTATCTCAGTCCTCGGGGGAGCCATGCCTTGGCTCACAGCTTGTGATGGCTTTTACTAGTCTACCTCTGTATGTACCACAATGCATTAACTCGTCCTCTGTCCCTGGACATTGAAGTGGGTGAAGAGAGGATTTCAAGGACTCTGTGTCTCATCTGTGTCCACCTCTCCCTCCTTCCAGGCCACCTTCCTCTTCTCCTTGAGCAAGTACACCCCTCTCAAATACAACAACATCTACGTGTACCCTCCCTGGGGCTACTCCATCGGCTGGTTCCTGGCTCTCTCCTCCATGGTCTGCGTCCCACTCTTTGTCATCATCAGCCTTCTGAAGACCCAGGGCTCCTTCAAGAAGGTAGGGACCTGGGGAAGGGGTACATGGAAAGGGGTTCCTGAGAGATGGTGTGGGGCCCAGCTCTGAGTGTGGGGCCATCCTTTGGTCTCATGGAATCTTTGAAGACCAGTCCCATGGCTTCACTGCCAGAAACGTTCAAGAGTCCTCGGGTTCTGGGCATTCAGAATCTGACCTCCAGCAGATCATGTGGGCAAGCTGAGCAAGAGTAAACTGTCAGAGGCTTAAGGAGGAAACTGAGTCACAGCAAGAACTTAAAGAAGTGCCCAGGCAGAGATTTAGAGAGTACAAATCCCTTGCTCCCAGGAAACTAATAACCCGTTACCATGGTTCATTTCATACACAGGCTTCCGGCTTCTTTTCTTCTCTTAATTCTGCCTGGGAAACCAATGCAAGACTCCCTGTTTAGAATTTAAGACATGCCTTCCTAGAAGGGGATAGAGCATGTCCCACAAAGATATTACACTTGTAGAAATTGATCTGGCCTATAAGTAACAGAAAACCCAACCTGCAATAAGCAAATTGGCTTATTTTCTTTTACATCAAGAAGACCAGAGATGGATCCTGTTGACATTTGGTTCAGCTGCTCGAAAGAGGTCATTAGGGACCAAACTCTTCCTATATTTCTGCACCTCTGTCTGAGCATGTCTTTGTCATCATGCTCACCAGCCCATGGTCACAAGAAGGCTGTCATGACTCCAGTCATCACATCTGCATTCAAGGCAAGAAGGAGGGGGAAGGAGATGGTACCAATAGCAGTAATAATAGTAGTACTACTACTCATATAATAGGGATCTATTGGTCACATCATAATAGTAATAGTAAGAACAAAAATAAGCACTTATTGGTCAACTTACTTTGAGCTGTGTACTATTAATATCTTTGTTTTACAGATAGGGCACATAGGGGTTAAATGGGTTGCCTGCAATTGCACAGGTAGTTAGTAAGAGCCAGGACTGGAACCTGGCCAGTTTCTGGTCCTAGTCACCACGCTACTGTGTCTTCTCTCTTCTCGAAATATTTATTCCCATATTCACTCAGATTCTACCAATGGCCCCTATGTGTCTGGCTCTGGGCTGGGCCCCGGGGACACAAAAAGGATGAAACATCTGTGCCTTACTCACCAGTAGCACCCATCTGTCCCCTCTCATCTCCACAGCGCCTGCGACAGCTCACCACCCCTGACCCCGGCCTGCCACAGCCCAAACAACGCCTGTATCCAGATGGTGGTACCAGCCAGGACGGCGGGCCTTCCCCAGCAAAGGAGGGATTCATAGCTGGGGAGAAGGAGACCCACTTGTAGGATGTGGCCAGCAGTCACGTGGCTATGGAGCCAGGAACCTCTGTTAGGGCCACGACGGTGGACAGCCTTCACCTCCGTCCCCCACCGCAGTCCAGCTGGGGACCTCTGTGATGTCTGTGGGTGCCCCCAGCCAGAGGCCAGGCCGCTTGCTCCTCAGCTGGGGAAGCTCCTTCTGTGGGCGAGAGGTGGTCTGCTACACCACACCATAGATGTTGGAACACACCTTCTTATTTATAAAGGAGGGTGGTCTTCTTTGAGTCCACCATCTGATTCAAACACATCATGCTGTATGGGAGCTCCCGCTGTAGGGATGTTCCAGCTTCCTGTATTTGTGCTTTGGGAGGGTAGCGCCGATGGTGATACGTCTCACGCTTGGACTCGGAGAGCCTGATGGAACATGGTGGGTTGGAAGTGACAACAGAACACACCATATTTGTTCTGACATTCCATTAGAGGAGGTTCTTCACTAGGCTTGGTGTTCTGAAGTGCCCGGGGAAGGAACTAGAGATACAAAAAGCTTTCACGAGTCATCAGGGTCTCAAGTTTTCCTGGAGGCTTCTCAAGGTGCCCCTGGTTCCCCACGCTTCCTGAAATCTGTGTCCTCGGCTCATGGAACATTGGAATGGAAGGAACTTAGAGATGATCCCTAGACTGTTCAAAGGCAAGAGTGTCTGTACCTTCCTGTGCCCAAGGCAGACATTGCTAATCGATAACAGAGTCTTCCCACCACACAGTCCTTCCAAATACAGAACTCCAGGCAGCTCCATTGGCCACCCTGCCTTGGTCCCACCTCCTGACTTCATGGGTAAGAAAACTGAGGACCAAAGAGAAAGTGACTTTTTCAAGCTCACATAACTATGCCCAAAACCTAGTCTCCTTTTCTCAGGCCGAGGTTCTTCCCATGATACCCTCCTGCCTTAGTTAACAAGTATATATGGATTGTCTGCTATGGTGTGCTAGTCTTCTCTGCCTCGACCCGTTCCTGTTTAGTTCTAATGTCTTGGGGTGGGAGGGAGAGGGTCCCCTCTCTAGAGAGGTGAGCGACTTTCCCCACATTGGCATCCCTATCTTGGCATTTCCTCTGCAGGCCCATACTCCTCTGGCCAGATTTCCTCTCTCGCTCCTTTTGTTCTTGCCCTTTTCTATCTCCTCTTCCTCCGGAGATTCCTTGGAGTATGTGAAAGCCCACCGGTCTCCCACAGAGTGGGAGGTGTTGCATGTGGGATGCTCCTCTCCCCAGGTCCTTATCAAATGATACCAGAGCCTCCGGAAGGCAAGGGAGGGGGAGGAGTTGGGGTGGGGGAGGCCACTTCGGGACTGGCCTGGGGCAGGACCTGGGAGCTGGAAAAAGGAAAGCCGCCTGTATACACCTCTGTATCTACAGATAGCCATCTGCAGGGATGCAAAGATAGATGTCACCCAGAGCCAGTGGCTGGTGGCCGGAGCAAAAATCTGTGGTCCAGCCAGGGTGAATTTCATCTTCAGAGCACCCAGCGTTTTTCACCCAGATCTGTCAGGGCTTCCCTGCTGGGCACAAGCAGATGTCTAGACCCCTGGGTTCAGCCTCCCTTGGACTGCTCTGCATATCCGTGCTCGCTTTGGTCAGACTAGTTAGTGGGTGAAGAAGGAGGTCCAGGAGAAAGCCATAGAGAGAAACTGCTTCAGCCTGACAGCTCTCCTGAATGACCCCGGGGGACCTGTGGAGCAGGTGTGCTGCTTTCTGCTGCCGCCTGGTGGCAGATGGGAGCAGTGCCCCCTTCCCTGGCCCTGCCATCCTCTGGAGCTCCCCATAGGAGCAGGAGGAAAGTGCTGGCTAGCTGAGCATTTCTTTCCTGTGTAAGCTCACGCTGCCTGGAAACTAAATACTTCTTGTGTCCTCCTCCCGTGGCCTCAGCAGGGCTCCCCAGTACAGTTGGCTTGGTTTGGGGGAGCCCAGCTTCAAGGGCATGGGTGCTGAGGCCGGCCAGGCTCCTCGGCCCCCAGCCTCCTCCCCAGGGTGTGCTGTGCTTTTTAGCCTGGCTCCCTTTTAGTGTGGGCTATGGCATTGTCTGTTGTGGGTGGTTGTCCTGTTCTGCACAGCGGTGGGGCACCAGCTCTCCCCAGCTCCCTGGGCCCTCAGCCTCAGTATTGATCTCTGCAGACAGCAGACACCACTGTCCTCTCCCCACATCAACTCACCAGGACTCTCAACTGCTCCAGATCCCCTGGCTTTAAGCTCACCAGCATGTCCAGGAAAGTCTCTGCTCTGGCATGGGGGTGAAGGAAGTGGGGGGGGGGTGGGCCTGGTTGCAGCTGGAGAGAACATCAGCCAGAGAAAAAGGGACTTGAGGGAAGCCACTCATTGGGCCCACAAGATGGGCAATGAGCACGAATTTGACTCAAGTGCCCAGAGCACTACTTCAGCTGTGCGTGCATGAGTGTGTGTGTTTACATATACATGTATGCATAAAGAGCATAGCTATGCTTCTGTGGGTTGTAGGGTCATAACTTGGGGTCTGTTTTTATCTCATCGAGACTATTTAAGTTTTAAACTGGTGGCCCGATCAGGCAACCATGATTTGTTTGGCCACTATGATATTTAAAGAACAACTTTTTTTAAGGCGGACGCCTCCAGGCACTCTCCAGTTTGCCACTGACCCCCCTCCCAGCCAAGTCCCTATTACTCATACCTGATCTTTTCACACATTCATGCCTGAATGCATTTGCCTTCATAACCAGTGCCCAAGCAGAACAGAGAATTCTGCGCAAGGGAGGTCACCGGAACCCTCGCTGGAGCAGGACAGGGACCCAACACAAGTGGTCTCAGGAGTCCCAGCGCCTCCGAAGGGCTGGAAGTTCATGGCTTGTTCATGAACTTCCCACTCTGTAGACCCTCTGATGCAATTTATTAAACCTGGGTCACCTCCCCCTCCCACCCAGACTCTTCTCTTGCCCAAAGAAAGATGGTGGCTGAGTTTAATTGCGAAGCTGGATCTAAAATGTCAGTGCACGGCAGCCCCTAGGGGCAGGGTGGGCTCCAAAGCAAAAAATGTGGCTGTGTTTTCTGAAGTCTGGGGTCTCTCCTGCCTCCCAACCCCACTAGTGCAACCAGATGTGCTTAGAAATCACCCTCCCCCTTCCTTTATTTTAGGCAAAAGCATTTTTATCTGACTGGCACTCCTCTATGTTGTGAGGCTAAGACTGTCCCTGCTTTTCCCTCCCAGGGATTCTGGGGAGCCCACCCTCTAAAGCTGGGGTTTGCTGTCCCCAGCTACTCACTTTGTCTTCCCTGTATGTCCACCTTGCGTGGCTGGGTCTTGGTTCTGGCTTGGACTTGGCTCTCCCCGTCCCATCTCCCCTGAGAGTCTAAGACGCTGCTCGGTGCAAGAGCTGAGGAGGGGGCTCAGGCGAGCTCAGCCCCCTCCGCCCCATCCCTCTGAGCTGGGAGAGCTCTGGGAACTGAGAGGGGCCTTGAACTCTGCTGACACTGGAGCCTCTGACCTCAGGGGAGCTGACTTCCCATTTCAGGCTGTGGTCTGTGTGTGTTGGGCCAGAAGGTGCCTGACTAGGGGAAACTGTTCCCCTATCTAGCCTGGTTTCCCCCTTTTACAGCTTGCCCACCCCATCCCATGCGGAGCCCCAGAAGAGGGTAGCTGGCCCTGGTTTGGGGCCTCCAAGAACTATCTGGGCTTCACGTCCAGCTCTTTGCCCAAATCCACCCTTCAGGTATGGGCCACCTTGAGGTTGACCCTTGACTTCCGGCTGGTCTCTTGTCTCTGCTGTCACTGTCGACAGGAGGCACAGCTCTGCCCTTTCTGCTCCATTCCAGTGCTGCCCAGGGCCTCAGCTCAGAACTCCCCCAACTGGGTCAGAGAGAAAGACAGACAGAGAGAGAGAATGTAATGTCCAATCTCTCAGCCTTGTAAGATTTTTGACTGTGGAGGGGGAGGGGACAGGGTTACAGGAATGGGGACTGGGGCAGGAGAAAGAAGCAGAAGCAGATGGCATTAGGGGGAAGCATGGTGGGGCAAAGGGACCTAGACTACATGCCCTGGAAGAGAGCTGTATGAAGTTTTGGAGGAAAGAGCCAGGATGGGGCTTTGTGGGGAGGTATCATAATCACAAGGCTTGAGGTCAGCTCACTGGAAAGGCTAGCACCTTGTCTTCAAACAGCCAGGGGATAGAAGGAGCTCTCTGAATAAAGCTTCCAGTCTAGTGAGGTAGCCAGCATCCAAGATGGCTGTCTGTGAACCCCACCTCCTGGGACTCACGCCCTTGATCCACAGTGTGTGTGACAGAATGGTGGCAAGTGACTTCTTCTGTCTTGACCTCTTGGGTCATTCGCTCGGGGAGGGGAGGGGGAAGCCAGTCACCATGCCACGTACACACTCAAGCACCCCAACAGAGAGGCCCATGTGGGTGGAACAGAGGCCTCGGACCAAGGGCCCTCATTGACATGTCAGCCACGTGACTGAGTCACTGTGGAGGGGGGTCCTTCAAAAGGGACCAAAGAAGGGTGGCTGATGTTGCAGGCCTGGCTGGTGTCGACTGTAACCTCACGAGGGGCTCTGTGCCAGGAAGGTCCAGCCAGGTGGGCCCTGAATTTGGAGCAGTTTATTATGCACCAGCAGGTAACCAATATGGATCCTTGACTCCCCTGCACACCAGAATCTCCCTGTTTGAGGGGGTCGGGTGCCACCCCTCATCAGAGGCGACCCTCAGTACTCCCTGGGATTCCTCCCCTCTGAGCCCTTTGCCTTTCTCCCCCATCCTCACCACCTCTGGCCCTCCAAAGCCCTGCCCGGACCCTGGGCTTTGCCCTCCTCTCCCTGCTCGGAGGCAGGGGAAGCCGGCCTGCCACCCTGGTCCTCACGTGTCCACTCCCCGGTGGCCCAGGGCATGTGGCTTCCCTGCGAGTTTAGCTGCTCAAGAAAGTGACACGGGCTCATTAGATGTGACAGGGAGGAAAAGCTTGCTAGCCAGTGGTTGGCAGAGAGGTCAGGAGGACAGCAGGGGGCTGCGGAGGGCCAGGCTCTGCTCCCAGCCCACAGGAGTACATGAACATGGCCTACACACAGCCTGTCCTCAGCTGGAGGGGGTCTGCTGATGAAAGGACCGTCCCCATGAGAGGAGCCTCAAGGCTATGACTTTTCATCTTTTCATCTGTTGCTGTTTTTGTTTTGTTTTGTTTTGTTTTAAATCAAGACCTTTGAGTTGGTGGTAGGACCTTTCTTATCTGTAGGGGTGATGGAAATGTGACTTTTTGTGCAAATTAGATGGCTAAATTATTTCTTTTGGAGCAAGAGGGTCTACTTTTCTCTCCACGATACACAGTTGTATACCCCCTTATGGTTTTCCAGGAAATTAAAAAAAAAAAATGTTGAGTTCTATTGATTGCTTTTTCTGCATCAATTGAAAGGATCATATCGTTTTTCTGCTTTAATCTGTTAATGTGGTGAATTATATTAATGGGTTTTTTCCTAATATTTAACCATCTTTAATTCCCGGGACCCATCTAAGCTGGTGGTGGTCTACCATAGTCTTTGTTATTCACTGCCAGATTCAGTGTGCTAATATTTTGCTTGGAGTTGCTATATTCTGGCTATATATACGCCCAGAAGCAACAGTGGCTTCTAGTTTCCCTTTCTCATGTTGCCTTGTCTCCTTCCGTTTTTATTTTTAAGATGACTTTAGCCTCGTGAAAAGCCATTTGGGCATTTTCTTTCTTTTCCCCCTCTCTGAAGGAGTTAATAAAAGGTTGGAACTTTCTGTTCCCTTGATGTATGGTAGAATTGTGTAGAACCATTTGGCCTGGTCTTGTGTCGTTGTTTCCGTGGAGGGAGGTGGCAGAGAGATTTTTTAACATGTGCTCAAATTTCTTTAATGACCATTCATCTCAAATTTCCCATTTGTACTCGAGTGAGTTTTGGTAAAGTATTTTTCAAAGATTGTATTCATCTTAAATGACAATTTTCAAACATGTTGTTCTAAAGTGTGTAGTTTGTTTATAGCTGGTTTGTAGTATTCTGTTTATAAAAACATTTCTGCAGGATTGGTAGCTATGTGCCCCTTCCTGTCTCAGTTTATTTATCTGTGCCAAATCTCATTGTCGTGATCAGTCTAATTGGAGGCTTGTCAATTTGATTAGTCTTTCCTTAGAACTAACTTCTGCTTCTGTTAATCCTTTCTGTTGTGTGTATCTTTTGTTTCTCTGTTTCTGCTTTTGTCTTGATTAGTTCCTTTTTCCTATTGCCTTTAAGATTATCCTGTTTTGTTTTGTTATTTTTTATTTTATTTTAATTTTTTGAGACTTTAACTTCTTAATGGGAACAATCCTGTCAGAGATGGCAGTTGGGCTGACTAACCTGTTGCTTCTGGGTCCGACATTCGGGGACTCTGTGTCTCCCTGAGATGGTGGACTAGGCTCCCTCAATCCTGGGGGGTTGCGAGGGAGGCCACTTCCAAGCCTGGACGTCTTAGAAGGAGAAAGGATTGGGGGTTCTGGGGGAAGGGAAGCTGGGAATGTGGAATAAGAGCCAGCTCTCCTGGAGGCTTCCTGCCTTTCTGCAGCTGGTTCCCACAACTTCTCCACAGCCTGCCTTGAGGTTCCTTAGGGTCATGGAAGCAGGAAACTCAGAGGTGCTCAGGGCTAGCTAGTGGGTCTAGGGCGCCTGGTTCTCTAGGGAAAGGAGCCACCCAGACCTGCGGGAGGGAGGGGAGGAGAGGGTGAGGAAAGAGTTTTCATCCGACCCCTTCATCTCCTGAGCCCAGTTCCCTCATCCTCCAGCCTCTTCCAGAATGGAATTTTCCCAGTGGGACTGGTTCTGTCTCTAGGCTGGAACAACATGGGGCTTCTCCCTTTGTCTGGCTCCTTCCTGGGAAGGGGAGAGGAGCAGATAAGAGGTCAGGCTGCCACTTCAGGCCACGTGCTCTTGTCGGGCCCCACATTCTCCTGGAGGGAACACGTCACCCTGCCTTGTGAAGACTTGCCTGGTGGTGGTGGCCTCTCGGGGCCATGCTTTGTCCTGATGGAGAGCTCTCCTGAGTTCCCGTTCCCTGGACACTCCCTGTCTGTGACCCTGGCTGCTCTCTTGTACCTCAGTGGCTCACTCTGTGGGTCAGAGGAGAGAGGGAACTGATGGCAGCTGAGTAGAGCAAGTGAGGGGACCTCCTGGGCCAGGGGTCAGTAGGGTGCCAGAGCAGGGTGGAACCAGCCCTAAGAGGGAGCAGCCATGAGCATCAGCCTGGCACCGCATTGGTGAGCTATGGAACAGTGAGGCGTCCTCCTGAGCCATTTTCCACAAGCAATCTGACAAGAGTGGGCACAAGCGTCTGCCGCCAGGCTTCCTCCCTAGGTCCCGGTCCTTCAGTCCATAGAGTTTGCCTGTGCCTCCTGCTCTAAAACCACCTCCGTCCCAAATAGCTTCCTTCAGGGCAGCTCAGGAAGGACACCTGGGGTCATTTCATCCCAGGGGCCAACGTTTGTTGATTGATGGGGACTCCTGCAAAGCAGTGGTCAACAAGCCCCATCTGTCAAGGCTTTGGGAAGGAAGGGAGGCGTACCAAGGTCCACGGCAGCCTTCTGCCAGCCCTGCGGGACGAGAAATTGACCCTACCACAGTTTTGGGTAATTCATGCTGAGGTCAGAAAGGTTGCCAACCCAGGTCTTGTGGGTAATGGGCCATGGAATCCATCCTGTTATTTTAAAAAGCAAATCTGAGTTTCCTTGGCATGGGGTGACAGGGACGAGGTGGACAGAGGGCTGTGAGGTGGCCCACTGGGCCCTGGGTGGGGGGGCGGCAGGCGGCTCTTCCGCACCAACTTTTGCTCTGGACAGTAGCTGCCCCCACCTGGCCAGCCCCTGGAAGTGCCTGCCAGCCTGTGTCCAAGCCCTCTCCTTCCCCACTGATGATGGTGCCCCGCCAACTGAAGTTTCCCAGGAGAAGCCCAATTTTATCATTTCCTCAGTCGAGATGGTCCTTTCATGTAAGGACATTCACAGATTAGGAGACAGTCCTGTGGCAGAGCTTCTCTGTTTTTGCCTCAGGAAGCTATGGTCATTCCGCCCCCTGAACTGCTCCCCTGTCCTCAGAACTGGTCTTGACCTTGCTGTGTCTGGCTCCCTGCAGAGGCCTTCCTTGACTGTTCACCCCCTCCCCATCTCCCCCTCACCTCTCCTGTGCCACCACTTGCTCTGTGAAAACAGCTGTCCCTTTGTGTTTCTGTGACAGCACCGCTCAGTGCGATCTCCTGGAGGGCAGGACCCTTGTCTGTCCCATTGACTGGATGCCCCCCGCACCCGTACCAGTGCCTGGGGCATGCTGGGCTTCCTAACCTTGCTAACTGCTCCCTGAATTCTCACGCTGCTGTCCTGTTCTGGGCCCCTTATTGCTCTCAGGTGCCCCTTATTGGAAACATTCTGAATCAATGGCTGAGGAGTTTCTCCCCACTCAAGGGTCACTATAGGGAGAGGCACTGGCCAAGGGACCCAGGGGGCTTCCGTTAGAGCCCGTGGTCTCCCTCTCCCACTAGAGAAAGAGTGTTCCTTCCAGACGACCTCAGGGGCCAGAAGGCTTGGAGGATGGCGCCGCCCTGTGTTCCCACACAGCAGCAGCCCTTTTGGCCTTCAGCCCTCTCCCAGGCCTGGGCTGAGCTGGGTCCCCTCAGGGGTGTTCTCCAGGGACCCGTCCTCAGATTCCTGGGTCAGAGAGTTCCCAGGATGGGACAGGTCATTGCTGGCCCCAGACTTCTCCTGGAATTTCCCATTTCCTGGAAGGAGGGTGAGGTCACGTTCCTTCTTACTTGAACTGGGGATAACGGGCCGCAGCCTGGGGAGCTGCCTGGATTTCTGGTTGTTCAGAGTTCTGGTCACCAGGAGAGTGGGTCACCCTCTTTACAGGTGTCCCCGGACCCTCCACCCAGGCCAGTCACTCTTATCCGACAGTGCACTGACTCTGAGGCGTTGGCTTTGCTGCAAGGCTCTGTCCTCTCTCCCCCGCCAGGGGAAATCACTCTCTGTGAAGCCCCTGTCCATAGCAGTGAATGCTCGCTCGAGCCCCTTGTCTCTCCTCTCCGCCCTGATGCTGTTGTCGTCTCCTGCAGAATTTGGGGGTCCCCTCCTGCAACCTGCAGATGTCTGCCCCACACACTCCATGGTTCGGTGCAGCTTGTCCTTCCGTGCCCTCGGGCCTGTTGACCTCCACCTCCGGAAGGGCTCTCTACCCCAGGGCTGGTCAAAGCAGACCTGTGATTAGAAGGTCAGACATTCAGAGGCTGATGATCAAATGTGCTCAGTGGGACCTGGGAACCCAAACACAGCCCCACTCTCCATGGCATAAGGCCAAGCACAGCAGATGGGGTCCTGACCTCTCCTCTCCCTCTCTGCGGGGAGGCACACTGGAGGTCATAAGGCTTCTTCCCTCTAACGTGGCCCCGGTCTCCACTGTTAGCGGCTCTCTTACTTGGCTTAAAGGTGCTTGTGGGAACGCGTGTATGCGCATGCGCGCTGTGTGGCGGCGCTGAGCGTTGGGGTCAGCTACCCGGCCCTGCACCCCCAGCTCTGACCCATCCTGACTCCCGCACAAGCCCCCAACTCTTTTTTATTTCGGATGGGGCTTCCTAACCGTGTCCTATGGTGGCACAGAGTTACCCCATCCCGGGGTCAGAGATGACACCGCTGTGGCCAGAGGAGAGCAGCCTGGCAGTCTAGCTGCCCCCCAAAGCCCTCGGGGCTGAGGGCTGCACAGCAGCCTCTGGCTTCGGACTCTGGCCAACCGGACGCTCGGACCCAAGGTAGGAACCCCCTCTGAGAGAAACGGAACCAACGCAATTTGCTCAAGTGACATATTTCAATATAATCTCTAAAACTCTATGAATTGAACAGATAAAATACCTCTGGGCTATTTTGTTACAAAATATTTGCCATTTGGATTCATCGCTGGGTGCAGCCATCCTGCCTTTCCCTAGAGAGGTTTCTCTCCAACGAGGAGAGGGGGCAGATGCGGGGGGGCTGGGGCGCGGGTGGGGGGATGTTCAGCAAGAAGGTCTGTACAGCAGGACACAGGGACAGATGGACAGATGGCTACCAGGGAAGCCTATTGGACGCAAAGAGACATTCTGGCAGGTTGTGGGGGAACAGGGTTCAGTTGGCGGGGGGTGGGGGGGTTGTCCAGGGCCCAGGTCTGATTGATAGGTATGTCTTGGAGACTAGCAGGCTTCCAGGCCAAGCTGCCAGGGTGGGGGCGGAGGCTTATTCCAGCTCCAGTGGGGGACTTGCACAAAACTGTGTGGGAAAACTATTAATCATTCCCATTCCTGCTTCTGAAGCTGGGACTGGATGGATACCACTGAGAGGGGGCCCAGGTCCCCTAAAGTAAGGCCTAGAGAGCTGATCCAGTGGGCCCATCCTGGGGTCATGGGGGATGTGCTCAGGACACTGTGTCTGGGGGCCCAGTCAGCACTCCACTGCACCCCCCCCCACTGCCTCGGGGAGCAGGGAGCCCTACTGCACCTCCAGCCAGGCCCTCTGGGAGGGCTGGGGCCTGACGCTGCCATGGGGAGGAGCAGGAGGCTTGTCCCACCTCTCTGGGGACAGGGAATGAGGTGGGTCCCAACCTCAGCTTGTTGGCTGATCGAAGGAGGGCAGTTAGAGCCAGTGGGAAGTCTGGCTTTCCTGACACTGAGGGGGGCCATCAGGAATTAAAAGCCCCTCAGATCCCAGGCTTGGCTCCAGGTGCCGCTGACCCAGGCTGATCTGCCTCCTAGGCCAGGCCTCCCTGCGCTGCCAGTGGGGCCCGGGGAAACCACCCCAGTGAGAGCGGGTAAGCCCCTACCTGGAAAAGGGACCCTGTGGTGCCTGGGTGTCTGGTCTTCAGAGAGAGGCTCCAGGCATGGTTTCAGCCCTAAGACCTTTGCTGGGCCCGGCCTGGAAAGTCAGGGCCACAGCAGAGCTGGGACGGAGGTTGTGTGCCCGTCAACAGAGAGGAGGGCACTTTCCAACCAGAAGCACTGGGTGAGCAGGTAATAGGGGTCCAGCAGTTGTGATGGTACCCCTTCTCGGCGGTCCCTACCCAGTGAACATTGCCATCTCAGAGCTCCTGTTCCTTCCTAAGGCAGCTTCCCTGCCACCCAGCATAATTATCGCTCTCTTTCGGCCTGGCCCCTCTTTCAAGGTTCATCCACTCCCCCTTTGAGTCCCCCCCAACCCTGACTCCTGTTGTCTAGGTCTGCATTTTTTTTAAGGGCATTCCCTGCCTTGGTCAAGGGCACCAGAGGTGACTGAATCTGTGGGCTCCATCTGTCAGCCACTCTGCTCCGAAGGCTAGGACTGTAGCCACCTGTTACAGGAAAGGCACGGGGCGGGGGGTTGGGGGGTGGCAGGGAGAGACAAGTACAGGAGATCAGCTGGGCAGCCACCCGGGGAGGCGGCAGCAAATTGGTCACAAGTTATGAAAACGGGGCTGACAAAGACAGAGCCAGAAATAAACTCACTGGGTGACATCATGTGACGTCTGGGTGACCACACACACACATTAGAAACTAGGTCATCTGGAACCTCTGAGAGTGGGGGAGGATGCTGCGTCTCCTAGCTGGCTCGGGGCACTCCCTCTGGGGCACGGGGTAGGCGTCAGGGCGACGACGCAGATTCACTTTAGCCCTAGCCAATAGTCCCTTCCTTGTCTTGGCAGGCTTTGCTAATGGGCTTCAAGTGAGAGGGGATCTTAACGAAGGACAGCAATGAACTCTTGGCACAGTACTGGAGAGCCTGGCCTGACTTTGGGCAGATACTTCCTGAAAGGACTGGGATGGGGCAGGCCACTGTAGTGCCCAAGGGCTTTGAGTGCCTCGGCTCCCCGGGGCCTCACAAAAGCAGACACTCTGATTCTGGTGGGCCCTGTTCAGCAGTCAGTGAGCCCTGCTCGGCTCTCCTGTGCAACTGTGATGGTGTGGGGGATCTTTCAGCCACGCCTCCTGGAGGCAGGTCTGAAGCCTTCCTGGAGGAGGCACAGGGAGCAGGATTTAAAGGCTGCCGGGCTGGTTGGGAATGGCAGCAGGAGGAATGCCGGTGCCTTTACAGCACCTGCTTCTCTCGCCTGCTTCTGTCTCCAAACCTCTCATGGGGGCCGCGACAGCCATTCTAGAAGGAACCCTGACTTAGGTCTGAATTCTACCTCTGCTGGCTGTATCCGTCCCTTGGGCAATCACCACCACTTCTCCGTGTGTCTGCTTCCAGTCTGGAAGAGCCTGGTTCAGATGAGTATGTTTAAGTTTTCACCTCTGCACTTCGCCTTGGCTGGGTACTACCTGGGACTAGAGAACTAGAAAACTCTTTTAAAAGGTGTGTTTGGTGGCTATATGGCCTTATGATTCCACAGTTCTGCTGACGGGCTCCCTTTCCCTTTCCCTCTTAACTTCAGAACTTTCCTGAAGTCAGAGAAGCCCCAGACAGGCAGGGCCCAGCTCCTGAGAATGTGGGAGAAGGCCCTGGGAGGAGGGGGAGGATGTGACCAGGACAGCCAACATCCCCCGGGGGTTAGGGGGTCCGCTTGGGGGCTGCTGAAGAGGAAGCCTCCCACCCCTTGCTTTCCCCACCTGGCCTGAAGCCTGGGACCCGACAGACTCAGTCTGGGGCCCAAGGGGCCAGAATGGTAGCAGGACGAAGTGGTCCCTTGCTGTGTCGGGCCCCAGGAGTGAAGTGGTGTGCCCAGATTAGGGAGAAGGGGTGCTTAGGACCAAGGGAAGCATGGTGGGCGAGGCCGACCCAGGCGCCTGGGATTGAGAATCTCTTTCCAAAATGATGGTGAGCAGTGGCCAGGAGTGCATTGTGCCGGAGTGTGGGGAGCAGCGAGCGAGGGAGTGTTGGGGCTGCTGGGGGCAGCTAAGGGTCCCCCACCCCCACTGGCCAGCCGTTCCAGGACAGCAGCGCAGTGGGGAACAAAGTCTACACCAGGCTCCTGGAGCCGCTGGAGTAGCGGCGCCGGTGCAGCAGGGAACCTGGTGGGCAGTACTGGTGGGGGTGGTTGTATGGGGGTGGGGGCGGGGGCAGCGGAGGCTGGTGGATGACCTTGACGGGGGAGCCTGGGCCACCCAGGGGTGTGGAGCCACAGGAGTCGGAGGAGGACGAGGCGTAGCAGGAGAGGGCCTGGCTCAGCAGGGGCTCCATGCGGGCCAAGCAGGGCTTGTCCAGGACAATGACCTTGACAATCTGCTGGCACTGCACCAGGGTCCCAGGGGGTGTGGGTGGCAGCGGCGGCAGCAGCGGGGGCTGCTCCCTCAAGGGGCTAGGCTGCGGGTCTGGCGGCGGCGCTGGCGCTCCCCTCTCGGCCCCCAGCCCGGGGTTGTGCTGAGACGTTTGAAGCCTGTTGTGAATTGACACCTAGTTTAGAAACAGCCAGAGAAGCATGAAATGTTACAAGACTAATTCCCAGCTGCTAGGACTGGCTACCCTGAGCCTCCCTCCCCAGCCCTTTCTCGTCTCCTGGGCCCCTCGGCAGCTTCCAGCCCTCACCTCCAGCCGAGCCGCGCTGGCTGCCCCCCCACAGGCCTGGAGGAACTCCGGCTGCCATACAGAAGGGCCGCCCCCCTTGTGGTCCAGAGAGCTCGGCTCTCAGGCCTTTCTCCTCACCTGGGGCTCTGCAGGCCTCTGCAGTCACATCTCACGGGTAAACCTCTCTCTACTTCCCTCTCTACTAACCTCTGAGCTTAGAAAACAGGACAATGGTCTTTGCCTTCTCCCTGCCTCCCAGGGCTATGGCGAGGACAAACAGAGACCAGACACAGGGACAGTCCATCATCTTTGAGCCTTTCAAGCCCCCTCCTCCCTTTGTTAAAGGGGAAGCTTCACCAGCCCTGTTGAATCACAAAGGAGCCCAAACCCAGAACACTGGGGGCCTCTGAAGGGACGATCTGGACCTACCCTGTCCTCCTAGATTTCCCCAGGGCCAAAACCATGAATCTAAAAGCAACCCAGATAGCCAAGGCCAGAGCTCAGTCCCCGGCTGCCTTTCTGGGCCAGCCTGCATCCTGGTTAAATTTGTCCCACTGCAGGAGAGGATCCTCAGAAAGGACTCTAATCGTTATGCCCTCCCTCGACCCATGGAGGTCACTCTGAACCAACCTGGTCTCCTCTCCCTAGCAGGGGGAGGTTGGGGAAATGGGAGAAAAGAAGCTCAAGCCTTCTGGGGGGTGGGATGTGTTTAGTTCCTCACCTTCCAGCTCCCCATGGGGAATGTGTGGCAAATGTTGCCACACAAACCCCTTCTAACCCCTGGCCCTCTGAGGTGGCTGACACCCTTCACTCTGAGGCATCCTACTGTCTTTGGGCCACCACCACCCAGGATGGGCTCTCAGAGCACAGAGGGGGACATCAAGGCTGGAGTGGAGGAGTCCTGATTGCCAGGTCTAGACCAAGATGCCCTCTCGGAGCTGTACACCAGGGGTTCCTAACCGAATTTATTGGCACAGGAAACAATTTCTGGAACCCCCCCCCCTTCTGGGCCCAAGCACTCCCCATGGGCTGCTTCCCTCTCCACAGTCCCCCAAGCCCCTGCTTTGTCTACCCTTTCAATAGCCACAAACCCTGCTGTGCTCAGCACATTGGAGGCTCTCCTCTTCACTCTCAGCCTCCAGCCTTGGCAGCATTTTCTAGGCTGAGATCCATCTCCCCCCAGTCAAATGAAGGAGCACCCCCCCCCAGGCCCTCAGTGCTCTGCTGAGACACAGGGTAGGCAGAGGGCATAGCTGGGGCCCACCTTCTTCTTGGGGAGCCCTCTGCCTCTGCCATCCCCACTCTGGCAGAAGGCTTCTGCCCTCCACTGCTAGAGGGGACCAGCTCCTTTCTCCACCTGCCTGTATTCTGAGTTACTCCCCAAGAGAAAAGTGGCCTAGAGAGTGGGGCCAGGCCTTCTGCTCTCCTGCTCCCCCAGATTTTACAGCTGGTGTCTAGTTGCCCTAGTCCAGACCCACTGGACTTCCTTTTCCTCCTCCCGGCCCGCACCCCTCCCTCACGCAACCCACAGCTCTTGGCTCATCTCCGCCCCCTCATCACCTCTTACTTTCCGGACTCCCCCCCCACCCCCCCGCCACTGCCTGGCCCTCCCTTCTCTCCACCTCAGCCTGGATTCCTTATCTTTAATGGTCAGTAAGTGAGAAGCAGGAAGTGACAGCAAAACATTTCATTCTGACCCCCTTCTTACCTCCCTGCTAATGGAAGAACAGAGAGAGAGCGGGGGAAGAGAGAGAGAGAGAGAGAGAGAGAGAGAGAGAGGATGGATCATGAGTAGCAGGTCAGAACAGCTCGGAGAAGATGGAGAAGCGCCTGCCAGAGGGGCTCGGCCAGGCAGTGCCAGAGAGAGGGCAGAGGACGAGAGAGCTTGGGGTCCAGCTGAGAGGCTGGGGGCAGCGAGGCTGCCCTCTGTGCAGGGGAGCAGAGGCTGGCAGGGCCCCGGGCTAGCTGGGGGTGGCAGCCTTGCAGATAGCCACGTGGCCCTCTGGCAGGTGTTGGGGGTGGGGAGGACCGGCCATCAGATGGCTTGTGCTCCCTAGGCAGCCAGGCTAAGGCAGGGCAGAGCTGGGAGAACAAACCCGACGGCTGGGAGCCTTGTGTGTTTATCTGCAAGGCTAGAGAATGGGCAGCTGCAGGAAGATGGGGAGAAGAGGGGGCACGGGATGGGATACCCACCCTGGGGGCTTGTCAGCTGCTGGGGCAGGAAGCTCCTCCGTGTAAAGGTGCCTCCTCCAGACCCAGGTGTGTGGGGGGTGGGGGCCATGGGAAAAGAGGGAAGAAGCTGGGCTCCCCTGGGGCATCATGGTGGGCAGGCTCCTCCCTTCCTCTAAGTGGGGGCTCCTCCAGCTGGGGGTGGGGCTAGGAAAGGAGGTGTCTGAGTGAGAAGCTATTCATCCCTAGAGGCCTGGCAGAGGAGTGAGGGGTTCACTGGGGTGGGAAGGGAGAATGGGGGAGGACTGGGGCCCAGGGGAGCTTATAGGGGGCTCTAAGTAGGCCCCCCACTTGGGGGCTTGGCAAGGACTAGCTGCGGCGGCTACCTCCCCAGCCTCTCCCTGTGTGGCTTGGGAGGGAATCCCCCTCCCACGTGGGGAGTCTTCGGATACCTCTGCTGTCCCCCCAGGGAAACCCCCAAGGTGACCCAACCCTGCTCTCCCTCACTGGCTCCCACATGCACCCCTACGCCATGGGCCGCTTTCCAAATGGACGGGCGGGTCCAGGGAGGAGCTCCCCACTCTCAGCTGCCCCCTGTCTCTGTTCTCCAACTGTCCCAAGAGGCAGCTGGGCAGGCAGGGTCCACCCCGGAAGTGGGCCCTAGGGCTGGACGTGAGGAGTGAGTCTCCAGAGGGGCCCAAGCTCCCTCCTGTGGGGGACAGACACCCCACGGGGAAGGACCGGTGGCTTCCCTGCTAGAGCGTGTATTAGGGGATCAGTGAGCAGTCTGCTGGGGAGGTGGTTTGGGGGGCTGTGAGCAGAGTCGCTACGGAGGCATCATGGGCATCGTCTGCAGGTGTCAGTCTGGGAGCTCGGCCTCGGAGAGCACGCGGCCGGGGAATGGGCAGAGAGGGCTGTGGCTTAATTAGGCGCTGGAACAGTGGCATTACCCATGCTAGCAGTAACTTTTAATTGTATCTCTTGAAATTGGTAAAATGGTGAGTCGGGCTGGGGAGGCATTGATTAATACCTGAGAAGAGAAACAACAGAGACAGTGAGAAGAAGGACAAGCAGGGGTTCGGAACCACTCACCTGGGCGACCAGGCGTCCACTTACCTCCACCGTGCTCTCCACTGGCTTCTCCCCCAGCGCCGCTTCCCTTTTGGCTTTGAATGCAAAGAGCACAGGGCTCACTCTCTACCCAACCCAATACAAATTCCTGCCTTTCCCAGCCACCGCCCCACCCCCGGCCCCCCGCAACCCGACCCGATACCAAGCATCCTTGCAGTTAGCTGGTGTGGACAGAAGACTCCGGGTACTGTGCCACTCCTGACTGGGACACAGCCCCAGGGCGGTGGACCTGAAGGCAGAGCCCAATTCTGCCCCTTGGTTGCTGTGTGCCCTTGGGCATGCAGACTACAGGACCTCTGATGGTTTTTATGTGAGCATTGTTGAGTCTCGTTTACCCATGGTCAAAGCCTCCCCAATAGGGACAGTGAAAGTCAGTTTCATGGTGCCATTGGCTCTCAGTAACACAGGGAGGCTCCGCTGTTAACCTGTCCCTGACCAGTGCAGGCCCCTTGAGGGAGAGGCAGTGTTCCTTTTGTGTTCCTATCCCCGCTACTTAGCCCTGGGGTGGGGATTCAGTAAACTGAGGCCTGTACAGGGCCTGGCGTGGGAAGCGTGGCTGTGTGAGCCCTACAGGGCATTCTGACTGGCTTGGCACAGCACCAGGAACCCTGCGGGCCTCCAGGGACAGTGTGGTGGCTTTCTCTGGCTCAATCACTCCCGGCTGCCTCCCTGGCCTTCATCAGGCCTCCCACAGCCCCTTTGGGGAGCCCCTCTGACTGCTGTGTGCCCATGTGTCTATGTGTGTGTCGGTGCATGTGCGTTCCCATGTGCGCAAGTTCCCTTGCTGGGTCCATCTCTCTGCTCTCTGTAGCACAAGAGGGAGCTATGCCATTGTTTGGGACCGAGAAGAACCCCAAGCAGGAGGTGACTGATGGACCAGGCCCTGGAGACAGGCATCCTGGCCTGACCAGGGGGTGCAGCTTCCAAAAGAGGCAGGCTGAGCTGTAGAGTGGGGTGGGATGTCAAGTAATTAATCACAGCTGAGGTTTGGCTCTGGAGTTTACACAGCTGTGCAAACAAGCAGTGACCCGTGTACTATGACCTGATAGAAATGGAGGGGCTGGCTGGACACTCAGGCCGGGTGGAGAATTATGAATGCGCAATGTCAGGCCAAACCCACACAAGGAAGATGACGTCACAGTGAGAATCCCCGTGCAGCTAAAGGAGCCTCAGGTCTTGCTTGGGAAAGGAATCCCATCTCCAGAGTGACCAAGGCCTGCAGTACCGTCTGGCCCAGCACCGTGGTGTCACAGCTGTCACCGAGGGCTGGGGCCCAGCATGAAACCCACCAGAGTGTCTCTGCTCAAGCTGTGGTCTTGCTGGACCTGGTCTTCTAGTGCTTGCAGGGGGCACACGGCAGGCACTTGATAAGGGTTTGTTAAATGTAAGAATAAATGGCTGAATTAATTAACCAGTGAACAGTTCTGGATGGTTTACTGGAGGTCTGTTCATAGATGGAGTTCATTCTTATGCCATCTTGGCCTCTTATTTTTATTTGGGACTGCAGAGAGGGGGTGGCGGTGATACTTCTCCCTGCGGTGGGGGGCGGTAAGGTGAAGGCCAAGAGGTAGAAAGTAGGAAGATGTCAGTGGCAGAAAGGAAGCAGATCTAGAGAACATGGCCAGAGCTGATAACAAAATCTGAAACCGGCTTGAGTCGTCTGGAGTGAATAAGTCAATCTGAAGAAACCACGGGGGAAAACGGGTTTGAAGGTTTATCTGGATGTTGGGGTGGGCTGACTCTGGCCTGGAGCACTTGTGGCTCATTAGGGAAAAGACTCGACTGGCAGACCAAGATTTCCAGATCCTTCTGCCGTCCTCCTCACTGGGCTCCCATCATAGGCAGTAATTTTTCTCAAGCTGTTTTACTTTATTACACCTCCCACCCCCCAGTGAACCCCAGCAGTCCCCGGGGAGTCTGGATGCAGGGTGGGTGCGTGCATGGGAGGCTCCCCCACTGGGGCCAGGCGTCTGGGCTCTTGGCCCCACTTCTCTAGGGAGGATAGTGACATTTCACAGGGACCCAGGGCCTCAGGGCAGCATGTAAATGGACACGTTCCTCCCTTGTTGTCCTCCTCACTCCCACTACTAAGGCCCGTGAGATTAGCCTGGAGCTCTGAGTAGAAAGAAATGACCATGGGAATGAGCACTTCCCTCATCCCAATTCCCCAGGAACCCAGGGCTGGGGTCGGAGAGTGGCCTCTCTGTGGGCCCAGGGCCATCACAGGCCTGGGGTTTGGGACTCCAGAGTGGAACCAGGGCTCACCTGTAGGCGATCCTTGCTTCGACTGCGGGTCCACCTGCGCCCCGCTGGACTTGAAGGAGAGCGTCTTTGCTCCCTGCTGCTTCTCCAGCTCCCCTAGAGGATGGAGAGGAACCCAACCTCAACCACAGTGAGATGGGAGAGAAGTAAGGAGAGAACAGGGAGAGGGGCTGCTCCCTGACCCAGGCTCTAACATGTGGCCTGAGTCTGGCACCCTCTTCACAGCAAGTTAGAGACCCACCAGAACCACAGTTTCTTCCTCTGTCTGTGGGGATGCTGACGGCTGCTCCAGTGTCATAGAGGCAGCATAAGAGGCGGAGAGGGCAGCGGGCAGTCTGGGTTTGAATCCTGGTTCTGGGACTTCTTAGCTGTGCGACTATGGGTAACTTACTTAACCTCTCCATGCCTCACTTGAGGGGACAGCAGTACCCACTTCCAAGTGTGGGTAAGCGGATTTCAAGAGGAAATGCACCGAAGCCCTTTAGGAGGCGGCCCGGCTCATGGCAAGTGCTCAGTGAATATTAGCTTTTGTGACAACACGGACGAATCACCTGGCACAGAGGACCTCAGTGACGGTTGGGGCCAGCCTGCGTCCCTTGCACCTGATGGGAAAGAGCCCGCCCAGCTGGCTGAGCTCCCCCAGGGAGGAGATTCCCCACCTGAGAATGTCGGTGGCTGCCCAACCCCCAGGACATCCGCCTTGCCCTCAACCTTGATTCCTCTCACTACACTGTAAGCCTGGTCCAGACATGATTCAATCACTCCTTCAGGGTCTCTCTTCCAGGAGATACAACTCAGGTTCCTTTTATTAAAGCTGCTCTCCTGGGTCCCATTTCCTGTGTCCCTAGTTGTCTATAATCCAGGGCCTTGGACTGCAAACCTCCAAGCCAGCACAGGTTGTCCTGACCGCCTGAATCACACCATCAGTCCATACTTCATACTTCTGCTGAGCGGAGGGTTGTCGCTCCCCGGAGAGGGGCTGTCTTGGCTTTGGAGAAATTAGCATTGTAATTATAGGAGTCCGAGGAACTTAGTGCAAATCTTGTTTTTTCACTGACTGTATGAACTTGGACAACTTCCTTCAGCTTGGTTCCTTATTTGTAAAATGAGGACAAGCCTCCCTGACTCATGGGCAGTGGCGGCAAGGATCAGATAACAGAAGAGGGCCAGCACGCAGCCCAGCGCCGGGCATGGAATAAACGGTGGCTCTGCTGTTTCCATTTTCCTTTGTCTGTTTCCTTCCCTCCCTCCCTCCCTGGCCCGTGCTTCTTTTCTTAGCTGTTGCTTCCCCTTCTCTGCATCTGAAGAGGAGGAGCCAGACGTGAGTGAGCCTCTCTCCCTGCTCCCCTGCCCTCTGGGCAGCAGGGAAGGACATTGCTCTTGATAGACGGATTCTGGCAATATCTACTCCTTTGTGCTTTGGGAGGGCTGGGTATGCTGCTCCCAGGCGGGTGGGGGCAAAGGGGCCTCTTCCAGCAATGCACTGTGCCTCCCCGGGGCGGCGCAGAGCCATCTTTTAACATTTCGACAATGACAGAAGTGACCTTTTAGGGTGTGTCCTTGAGAATGTTCAAGATCAGCAGCCAAGGTGGCATGTCGGAGCCTCCGGTCCTGCCGCTGAGCTCAAGCATGCCAGCAGAGTACAGCAAGGGAATTTACACTCCACCCCCACCCCCACCCCCCCGCCTCCGAGCCCTACAGTCTGGGCTGGTCGGCTCCTCTTCCAACCTGACTGAGCTGTTTCCTTATGCTATTATAAACGGAACCTCTTTCGTCAACGTTAGAGTAGAAAGTACATGAACCTCAGAAGCAGACCTAAATTGCAAGTGCCACGTTTACTTCTAAGATGCCCGATGTTAAACACATCCCTTAACTTCCCCGGAGGCTGGTCTGTAAACTGGGGACGAGCACCACCTTGCAGCATCACTGTGAGCGCTGTAAGCAAACTGCCCCGGCATGTAGTAGGTGCTCCAAAAACGCTGTTAAAAAGCACTGGCCTGTCCCGTTGCTGCCTTGCCCCCAAAGTCCCTCTGCTTTTCCTATTGCCTAATGGGTTTAAGTTAATTTAGAAGCACTTTCCAACAAACTGACCATAGAAGGCAGACCCGAAATCTATCTGCTCTTTTCGTTTCTGAATCCACAGTTGTTTGATTTCCCATGAAAGGCAGTCTGAAGCCAAGGGCGATGTTACAGCAGGAAAAGCTTGCAAGTGGGCACAGCTTGTGGGCCCTTGCTCCCTTCCTCAATCACCAAGTTACCTGGCAAACCACCTCCCTCTCCAGAGAGGCCCACGGAGTTTCTAGAACGCCTGAATTGGAGTACTCAAGAATCCAGGCATTCCTTAGGGGAATCAAAAGACAGCTCCTAGATGAGGGAGAGTCAGAAAACCAGGCAGGACCCTTCAAAAAGACCATATGGTGAAAAAATAAAGTTGGGGGACAATTCTAGATGAGAAGAGATGAACGAAATGAAGCAGACAGATGTAAGGTGTGAGCCAGACTGGATCCAGGGGTCTCTGTCTCCCCTGGGCACACAGACCATTGAGGTTGGCATGGCTGCCTTGCTCGGCTGGCTCAGCCGTGCTGGCCAGACACAGCCGGTCCTCCGCTCCCGGGGTCCACATGCAGCCCCACAGCCTGGTGGGTGTGCACACAGGTGTGCGTGCTCTAGCGAGCCCCCACTTCAATTGTGAAGAAACGGGAGCAGATGCAGTGGGCCTGGAGCAGGGCTCGGAAGACGGGAGGGGCCGGCTCACCCCACCGCATTCACTCCAGGGCAGGGGCAGGAGTCAGACTCCTGCCACAAGCAGCCTCCATTCCCTGCTGACGGGGAGCCCACCCACCCTCCCCGCCCTCCCCGCCGTGCCGCCCCCCGTGGCTCTTACACTCTATCCGGATCTGCTCGAGCTCCGTCACCTCAGCGATGGACTCCTTCAGATCTTCCACAAACTTCTGCATCTCGTCTGAGCCCAGGGCACAGAAATGCAGCACTTGCTTCTTCTCAGAGCCCGAAAGTGGGGTCACCAGGGTGATGCCATGAGAGTAGTCTGGAAAGGAGACCCCAGGCCCGCGTGGCCGTGAGCAACAGCAGGGGAGGCTAGAGGCAGCCCCGTGGGGAGAATGACCAGGGACTTTGGGGCCCTTGTCCCCTCCTCCTCCCTCCAGCCTCCAACTTTCCCCTCCAAAACTGCCTCTGCCATGTCTCCGGGTCTGCGGGAGACTTACACTCGTTCTCAAAGAGATGGAACTGCATGCCCAACAGGCCGACTGATTTGCAGAAGGTGTATGTGGAGGAGCTCTTCTTCTTTGGGCAAAGTTTCAGAATCTGTTCAGAGAGGGACAGAGACAAGCACTGACAGCGCACGTGTGTGTGTGCTCGGGTGCACACACGCACGGGGCACTGGGGAACACTCGAGTGCATACAAAGAAATGTGAACACGCTTGCATACTTAGGTTACATTCACACATATTCACGTTTCTATATACACACACGCATACACATTGCTATATATGTGTCCACACACATACACATGCGTGTATACACATGTATATAAATACACGCTATCTCAAAATATGGTGTTTTTTTTTTAACTTGCTAAACTCCTCAGTGGCTCTTCCCACCGCAGTTAGAAGAAGCCAGCCCACAGTCCCTGCCTCTCCCCATCTTTTCCAGGCCTCACTCTGGCTTTATGCTGGGTCCTACTGTCCTCCTTTCCGTGGCCTGAATAGGGCAAGCTCAGTCCCCCCGCAGGCCCTTTGCACATGCTATCCCGGGGCCGCAACCTTCCCTGCAGCCTTTTGCGTGGCTGGGTTACTCTCATCACTTACATCTCAACTCATGTGGCCTCCTTAGGAATCCCCTCCCTGAGTAGCCCAAGTAGCAAACAGAAACAAACTGCACCAAATCCCCCCTCACCGTTGCTTGCTTTTATCCCACCTTCTTCCCAATTTGATAATATCTTGTTAATTTCTTAGTTATTTCCATATCCCTCCCCAAGGAAAATGGAAACTTAGCCAGTTGCTCAATACACAAATGCTTCCTCAGTGCCCTTCCTCCAGCTGGGCCCTGGAGACACTGAAGCCACCAAAAGAGAGAAATAACTATAGCATTCTGAAGGAGGTCCCCAGGGACAGGGCTGAGGCTGAGGAGGGGCCGCAGGGTGCCCCGGCCCGGCCAGTCCACTCACCACCAGCAGGTCGTTGAAGAGGAACACCTCCCTCTGATGCGCGGCCTGTTTCTGCAGCTTGTTCACATCTGTCACCTCGAAGAGACGGCTGCAGCAGACCAGGCGGCGGTGGGGCACAGACAGCACCTGGAGCAGGGGCGTGGCCATTGAAAAGAGCTTCCAGGTTGTTCAAATATGGCCACCGTCGACCCATTTTCCTCTAAGACCTTCTGGACGGCCCCCCCACGACCCAGGCTTCTGGCTGCAGGGCTGCACCTCCGTCCCCTTGTCCCCTGCACACTAAATCCTAGTGTGCTGGAGGGAGGGGATGGCCGGGAGGCCTTGGATCTGCCGTGTGTAACAGTCTACTGCAGTGGCACCTGCAGACCAGGCAGATGCTGAGACCTCAGCAATGGAGGTGCCTGGGGAGCTCAGTCAGTTCAGCGTCTGCCTTTGGCTCAGGTCATGATCGCGGGGTCCTGGGATAGAGTCCCACATTGGGCTCCCTGCTCAGTGGGGAGTCTGCTTCTCCCTCTCCCACTCCCCCTGCTTGTGTTCTCACTCTCTGTCAAACTAATAAATAAAATCTTAAAAAAAAAAAAAGACCTCAGCAATCCAGGGTCTGGGCAAAAAGGACCATCCCAGCGCAGAGGAGCCCAGTGCAGAGCTCAGATGACATCCCCATGTTGCTTCTGGGTCAGCAATTTAGGAGGAGAAAGTTGAAAGAAATACCAGAACCCACTCTACATCCTTTATATTTATGGCATGAACAGCCTCTGCTGATGTGTGAGTAGTAAACTATAGAGCATCATTACCAGCGTGGACCATATTGCCTGTGATATAGGTCATAACTGAGGGGCAGCCAGTGGTTGGGACACCAGAGTCTAGAAGGCTTTTTAGCTCTTTCCTGTCTTCTGTTCAGTAGGACCATTCAGGAACGCTCAGCATCCCGCCCATCCTTAGTCCCCCCATCGGGCCATCCGGATGCTTCAACCCTAGATCACTGGCCAGTCTTTCCCAACACCTCAGCTCAAGCCCTCATGCTGTGGTGGCTGGTAGCCACGAGGAAATGAGGCAAGAGGAAATGGGGGTGGGTGTGGGGGTGCCACACAGTGGAAATTCAATCACTACGAAGTGAGCAAATAATGCAAAAGTGTTTCTGAAAGGGAAGGAGGAGAATGGGAAGAGATGTCACACAGGAGACAGAAGCAGGCTCAAGGTGGGGAGACAGAAGCAGGCTCAAGGTGGGGGGCTTGGCAGCCATGGGAAGCGACCCCCATGGGGTGAGTGCTGTTCTGTGGGGGGCACTTACTGTCTTCATGCCCACGATGGACTTCTCCACCTTGGTGACATACGTGACGTGGTCCTCATTGGACTTGAGCTCCTTCTGCTGTATCCTTTCATAGATGCCTACCACCAGCTCCCTGGGGATGTCGGCACCATCATCCACACCTACCAGCAATGGACAGGGAAGGGAAGGGAAGGGAGGCAGCGGAGGGAGGGTGGGCGGTCTTAGAGGCCAGGAGCCAGAGAGGGGAAAACCTACCAGACTGAGTCTCTTCAAGGGTGGCCTTGATTTTGCCCTGTCCCTGTTCCAAAGCCTTCAGTGACAACTCCCTTTACCTACTGAATTAAGGACAGACTCCTGAGCCAGGCACCAGAATACTATAATATAACACACACTGCAGCCTCATCTCCTGCCGTTCCATGACCGGAACCTCCATTCCCCACTCCCACCTCTTTCCCCATCCCCAAATACAGCCTCCATGCTCCTGCTCAGTGCCTTGCTTCTGTAGTTCTCTTATCCTCCGTGCATTTGTCTACCCCCACCCCGCTCCCTGTCCCCACCATGAGAGTCTCTTGACAGCTGATGTTCTAGCCTGTTCTCTCTTGGATCTCCTTGGACCCTCCGCACCCCTCCACACAGAGGCCTGGTGCCCCATGATTAGTTGCTGCATGTATGACACAATTCTTCCCTCACTGGGGCGTGGGAGGTGGTGGTGGTTAGACATCAGGTGAAGAGAAGCGGAGGAGACCTGACATCCATCTCCTACTTCACAGTCATTACACTCTGGCAACAAAAAAATAGTAGCACGAAATTGACCAGCATGGAAACAAATTTCTTTGGGAGGTAGAAAGAGGCAATAAAAAATTTCTTCTTTCTACCTTTTCTAAAGCTTTTATTTTTTTTTTTTAATGACTATATGTTTCTCTTACAAGAGAGAAAAGTGGAAAATAAAGCAACTTTGGCAAGTGTGCTCAAAGAGATTTTCTAACTTAATGAGAGGATATTATACCTTCTACAAGCAACTCTTTGTATCAACCTTGTTTCTTCTCCATCTGACCTTGGTTCTTCAAGTCAGACACATTAGCCATGCAGCACCCCTGAGGGCCTAAAAGACATCAGGCTGGGGGCAAGAAAGAGCAGGGACCAAGACTGAACCCACAGAGGCTCCCAGCTGAAGAGAGCAGGTCATACACCGCTGTTCCTCCTCAGCATTCTGGTCAAAGGGAGGATTTTTTAAAGAGGGCAGGGAAGAAAACAATGGCACCATGTGACCTGGGAAGTGGACTAATGAGCCGGACTGGCAAACGTGAGAGAGTGGAATGTGAAGCCAGCAGAGAGGTTAGAAGCCACTCCATACACCACAGAACCACCAAAAGGCTCTGGAATGTGGCAACAGGAATCCTTGAAAGTAGAGGTAAAGTCGGGCTGGACATAGGATCATAGCTCGATCATCAGTCTAGAAAGCATTTAGATCTCCCTGTCCCTTCTTCCACTCTGGCAGCTGACTGAGGGTTTGTCCTCTGCAAGAGGTGAGATAGGAACTCTGTTGGGGGTGGGGGGCAAGCCCAGCCAAAGGTGGGAGTCCGTGCTGAAAACTAGGGCATGGAGTTGATGTCTATACATTAAGAGACCCTCTCAGTCTTATTGACCCAGAAGATCTCAGAACGAAGGCAGCCAGACTCATACCCTCTGGGCAACAGATCAGACGTTTCTCTTCTGAGAAATCAACAGGCAGATGAGAAAAATCTGAAGATGCTGCCGTAGGGGTCCCTCAGTGAAGCAGCTCAACTAAATCACCCTATGAGAAAGCCCACTGGTCAGCAGCTCCCGCCTATACATATATATATATATATATATATATATATTTAAAGATTGTATTTATTTGTTTGACAGACAGAGATCACAAGTAGGCAGAGAGGCAGGCAGAGAGAGAGGAGGAAGCAGGCTCCCTGCGAAGCAGAGAGCCCAATGCGGGGCTCAATCCCAGGTCTCTGAGATAGTGATCTGAGCTGAACCCACTTAACCCACTGTGCCACCCAGGCACCCCATACTTATAGTTTTTAATCAGCCTTTTAGCTCATTCTTAAATATGAGAGAACAACCAAGTTTCATCATGTATATATGTAAAGTGTATAAAGCAAAAGAGAAAAAGGACAGGGAATCAGAAAAAGGAAGCCAGAAGAAATAGAGACAAGCAGGGAGAAACTGAACTTAATAAATACCATCAGAGACATGTAAGAAAATACCACATCTAAAAAACAAGAGTAAAATCCCAGAAAAGAGGAACATTTTGAGAACAAAATGTTCTTGAAAATGAAAAACATGACAGGAAAGGTGAAAACCTTAGGAGGAGACTCGGAAGACATCTTCAAGAAAGTCCAACAGGGGGCACCTGAGTGGCTTAGTGGGTTGAGCATCTGCCTTCAGCTCAGGTCATGATCCCAGGGTGTCAGGATCGAGTCCCACATTGGGCTCCTTGCTCAGCAGGGAGCCTGCTTCTCCCTTTCCTCGCAGCTCCTGCTCTCTCTCGCTCTCTCTGTCTCTCTCAAGTAGATAAAATCTTAAAAAAAAAAAAAAAAAAAAAAGTCCAACAGGAAGACAAAGATGGCAAATAGAAAGCTGTAAAAATTAGAAGATCAAACTAGGAGATCTAACATCCTTACAATAGGCATTCCAGAAAGCACAGAGAAAACAAAATGGGGAGATGATCAAATACTATATTTAAGAAAACTTCCTGACAATTGGAGGACATATTTCTAGACTAAAGGATCAACCCAGTGTTAGCACAAGAGATGAGAAAAGAACTATAAAAAAACTCACCAGTTTGAAGAGATATCTGCAACCCCAGGTCCACTGAGCATTACTTACAGTGGCCAAGATGTGGAAGAATTGAAATAAGGATCAATATAGAAGATGTAACATATATATAAAATGGAATATTGGTCATAAAAGAGAATGAAATCGTGCCATTTATGACAGCATTGGTGGACCTAGAGGTTACTGTGCTAAGTGAAGCCAAGTCAGAAAGAGAAAGAAAAACACCATAAGATTTCACTTATATGTGGGCTCTAAATATGAAACAAATGAGCACACAAAACAAAAATAGAAACAGACTCATAAATACAGAGAACACCTCCAGAGGGGAGGTGGGTTGGGGGTGGGCAAGATAAGTGAAAGGGATTAAGGGGTACAAACTTCCAGTTACAAATAAATTAAATCACAGGGATGTAATATATAGCATAGGAAACAGAGTCAATAACATTGTAGTAACTTTGGGCATGCCAGATGGTAACTAGACTGCTTTAGCAGTGTATAAAAATCACTCTGTTGTTTACCTGAAACTAACAGGATGTCAGTTACACTTCAGTTTTTAAAAAAAGAACCAAAAGGAGGTGAAAAGTCATGAAAATTTAGAACACAAAGGACAAAGAGAAGAGCCTGTGAATTTTCAGAGAGAGAGAGAGAGAGAGAGAGAGAGAGAAATTAATATGCAAAAGGAGACAAATTGGAATGACAGAGAAGCACCGGTCGTGAAAAGACAATGGAGCAGCACCTTAAGAATTCTGAGTTCCCTGTTTCCAATCTGGAATTCTTTTCCCAGCCAAACTCCCAATCAAGAGTGAGGGTAGAAAAAGCTATACTCAGACACACAGGTTCTCAGAAAGTTTGCCCCCTGTGCCCCTTTTCTATGGAAGTGAATTAGAAATGAGCAAACCACTAGTGGGTATTTACAACTAAAGATACAAACGTAGTGATCCGAAGGGGCACGTGCACCCAAATATTTATAGCAGCAATGTCCACAGTTGCCAGACTGTGGAAAAAACCTAGATGTCCATCAACAGATAAATGGATAAAGAAGATGTGGTATATATATACAATGGAATATTATGCAGCCATCAAAAGAAATGAAATCTTGCGATTTGCAATGACATGGATGGAACTAGAGGGTATTTATGTTGAGCGAAATAAGTAAATCAGAGAAAGACAATTATAGTATGATCTCCCTGATATGAGGAATTTGAGAAGCAAAGTTGGGGGCTTGGGAGGTAGGGAAGGAAAAACAAGATGGGATCGGGAGGGAGACAAACCATAAGAGACTCTTAATCTCATAAAACAAACTGAGGGTTGCCGGGAGGAGGGGGATAGTGAGAGGGTGGTTGGGGTTATGGACACTGGGGAAGGTATGTGCTATGGTGAGTGCTGTGAAGTGTGTAAGCCTGACGATTCACAGAGCTGTATCCCTGGGACTAATAATACATTATATGTTAATAAAAAATTAAAAAAAAAAAAAAAAAGAAATGAGCAAGCCATAAAATCTAGGAACTATGGACCGAACATAGAAGCAAGGTGAAGGGGGGCCCCAGATGATGGGGGAAGGGATCCCATACAGACTGGAGCAGCTAAAGGCTCCGGGAGGGAGACTCCAAGAAGAACACCTCCCTGGGCTCAATGGGTTGAGAGGGACGTGATACTTAGGATGGGGAATTTGGAGAGAAAGCAGTAGCGTGTACCTAAAGAGCTAAGCAAAGAGAAGAAGAACACAAGTGCTCACTTCACTCCAAGGAAAGCAGAAATAAAAAGACTTTGTAATCATGACATCCTTCCAGACTCAGCTTTGGACTGTGTTTATGTCTTAATAATATAAACGCAGTGTCGTCTTAGTGGGGTGGGCTGGGGATGGTGGATGAAAGAGAGCTAATCCTTGGATTCTGCAACAGGAGATGGCTGTGGTCGGAATGTTCGTGTCCCCCTTCCCCATGCACAGGCTGGAATCCTAAGCCTCAAAATGGATGGTATGAGGAGGTGGGGCCTTTAGAAAGTGTGAAAGTCATAAAAATAGAGTTGTCATAGTGGGATTAGTGTCATTTAAAAAACAACAACAACAACGAAGAGCTCCCCACCCCTTCCGCCATGTGAGCACACAGGTGGATGGGCCCAGCCAGAATCAGGAAGTGGGTGCTCACCAAACACCAACTTGGCCAGCGCCTTGATCTTGGGTGGCCTAGCGGGCAGAACAGTGTGAAATAAATGTCTGTTGTGTATCAGCTACCCAGTCTGTGATATTTTGTTACAGCAGCCTGAACTGATTAAGATAGAAATTAATAATACTTAAGATTAAAAAATGAACAAGTCTCATATAAAAAGAACAAAAGTAAAAAAGGAACCAAAGTGTGTGTACTATTTAATCCCACCTGTAAGAAGTTCAAGAACTGGCCCAGCTGGTCAGCGGGGATGGCAGTTAGGAGAGCTGTCCCTGGGCAGGGGTGCTGAATGGGACAGGACGGGAGAGACGGTCCTGGGATCAGGGAAATGATCTAGATCGTGAGCTGGCTGTGATCACACACATGTATATTCATACATTCAAGCATTCCTCAAGCCCTCAGATTGATACACCTTATAGTCGGCTTTTATACTAATTAGAAAAAAGGCATAAGAAAAGAAGCAGAAGTATGTTGTTTAGCGCTATAGAAGACACATAATATACAGCAAAACAAAATTGAGATTGGTTGCTTCTGAGGAAGGAGAGGGATGAACTTTGTAGCAAGCCTTGTGGAATTATTTGACTTTATTAAATTACGTGCATGTATGGCTTTGATTTCTTAAATGCTAGAAAAGAAAAAAACCCAGTTGAGCACACATCCCGTCCTGCCAGGGGCTGCACAATGTCATTTAGGGAAGGACTTGGCTGGTGGCTGCATGACATCTGCAAGGCGGACATAAGCAGACCTCAGACCTAAATGTAATTGTATGTTGTGCAGGGGAAGGGCTGGTATACCTCGGCACTGGCTGTGGTGCCCGCACCTAGAGGTCAGCCCATGGAGGGCGTTCCGTGGAGGACAAGGGGTACCCGCCCAAGGTCTAGGATGGTGGCAATGGCTCCTGTAAACTGACCAGATGCCTGGCACTCAAGCAGCCTTCCCAGATTGCTATGTGTGACCAAGACCAGATAGCAGCGTCCCCGTGCCCTTGGCTGCTGGGGTGACCATCTCCAGTGGAATCAGGCTCACAGAATTAAGGCTGAACAGATGGGGGTCCGAGCTGTGGCCTCACCCCTGCTCCCCCTCCTCCTCACCTCGCAGGTTTCGGATAAAGTCCTCCAGCATCATCTTGCGGTCAGGCTTGATGTTGGGGCTGTACATGTCGGTGTTGAGGAGGATGATGGCGAAGGCAAGAATGAAGATGGTGTCGGGGTTGTGGAATTGTTGCACCACCTCGGGGTTGCACATGCAATAGCGCTGGCTGTCGGGGGGACATGGAGCGGGTTGCCCAGTTACATCCTCTCCCCCCAACCCCTCATCCCCTGGTCCCTGAACTCCAGAGACTGGGGGCTGTTGGGGCCCGTAAGCTGGTTCCCCAAGGGCATCCGGTTCGTAATGGTGGTTAGCTTCCCTCTAGCCTGGTCCTCTTCTCCACTGAGAGGACGGGGCAGGTGTCGCACACCCGTGGAGCCCATCACCTTGCACAGAAGGAGGATGAGGGAGAAACCCGCAGTCCACTTGGGGAGCCCAGCGCTACTCCAGCCTAACGACCTCAAGGGCTGAGGGCTCCTGTCCCTTTTCTTCCCTTCCCTCCATCCCACGCAGCACCACCCCCGCTGCCTCACCAGGAGGGCTTCTCCCCAGCCCTGCACTAACCGCTGCCGCCCCTCCCCAGTATCTCCGGTCCCACGTGCCCCCAGGCATGTGTTCTGAGGGCTGGGGGAGGGGAGGGAGGCTACAGAAGGGGGTCCTACCTGAAGGCCTCTATGAGCCGCTCCACCTTCTGGGCCTCCCCTTGCACGCGGATGTGAGCCTGGAACTTCCGCAGGGCCTCGTCCAGCTCCATGCTGGAGAAGTCCATCTCGTCCACCACGCAGCTGGGGGCGGGGGAGGGGTGGAGGGGTCTTGAGGAGAGGTCGGCCCCTGAACCTCCCTCAACCCAAGGAAACTGAGGAGCAGTGTGCAAGGTGCAATTCCCTACCCCACTGGACAGCCCGCCCTGCTGGGGGCGGGCCTGGGGTCCCAGTGACCAATCAGGAAGGGTCTTCTAGGCCAAATACCCCCCCCCCCCCCCCGCCACCCCAGCCCCCCATCCTGGGGGCTTTCCTTTGAAAACCCCCAGAGGGCAGCTGGTGGTGGAAGCCTCTGGGTCTAGCCCTGGGAGAGGTCACTCTTGATTTCTCAGCAGCATGTTACCTCTTCCCTAGGTCCTCCCCAGGTGGCAAGTGAGCCCTGAGAGCAGCATCATGGGACCCATATCCACGTGTCCCCCAGCCCAACACAGTCAGGAGTTAGGGATCGTGCATGATTGACCCAGACCACAGGCTGGTCGGAGGAGGTGAACCGGTGCGGACTGGCAGCGAGGGGACCAGGAGCTAGAGCCCGGGAGGCAAGGGCAGCGCGGGGACAGGGATGGAGACAGTGAGAGACGCAGAGGATACAGAGTCTGGTGAGAAAGACAGGGAGGACAAAGACATAGAGACAGAGAAGGCAAGAGAGACAGAAAAAGAGGGGCAAGGAGGTGAACAGGGAAGCAAGAAAGACCCACAAAACAGGGGAGAGACAGAGACAGAACAAGAGACAGAATTGGGGAGAGACAGAGAAAGAGACAGACAGACAAAGAGGAAGGAGAGGAGAGAGGCAGAAAGTAACAGGACATGGAGGTGGAGAACACCACGGACTGGACAGGGTGGCCCGGGTGTGTGGGGGGAGTGGGCTGCACAAGCTCATCTCTGCCCCTACCCGACGTGTGGAGACCACCAGGGAGGGTGGTGTGCCCCAGGCTGGCCAAACCCAGAGGACCCCAGGCTGGCCCCTGGTGCCCCGGCCAGGCGCCCAGCTGCTGCCCAGGACTTGCCCCGTCAGTCTGTCCATCCCACTGCTGCGGGGCCTCTGAGGCCCTCTGTGGCGTCTTTCCCAGAGCCTCTGTGCCTTCTGTCCCACTGCTCTGCGGGGGTGGGTGCCTCAGGCCTCTGAGGGGGTGGGAGGCCCCAGGCACCATGGCAGGGGGCGAGGGCAGCTGAAGGAGGCAGTGGAGCAGCTGGGAGAAAGTGGGATCTGCTCGGCCAAGCACGATGGCCTAGTTTCCCGGCCTTCACTCAGGTGACCGGCAGCCTGCTCACTGGCTCGCTCGGGGCTGCGGCTGAAAGCTCCAGTAATGAGCCCAGAGCCCGAGACTCAGCCAGGTGGAAATGCCAGCCGCAGACTGGGAGTGCGGAGTAAATCTGCCACAGGCCACCAGGGAGGCAGGGGGGGAAGGGGATGGGTGATGGGGTGGGGGAGGGGGAGGGGGTGATGGGGAGGACCTTGTGAGAGGTCACCTGGGCCGTGGGGTGGGGAGTCTACACCCCAGGTCCTCGAGGGCCCCTTGTAAGAATTGTGAGATGGCTTGGTAAAATGCAGACCCCTGAGGCCTATCCCAAATCTACAGACTAGAATATGCAGAGGTGAAACCTGGCAATCAGCATTTTTCCCAAGCTCTCCAGGCAATTCTTAAAAACCTGAAAAGCCATGGCTGAGCTGAGGGCCAGGGTAGGAGCGGGTCCAGCCTGTGTGGAGGCTTTTTGGAAAAGGCGAATCCAGAAACTCATGGGCCACCAGGCAGCAGCTCCCGGGGGCACACAGATCGCCCGTCAGGCTGTCAGAGGCTCCTTTTGCAGGGTGGTGGTGAGGGGGCAATGGGAGGAGGAAGAGACAGATGCAGAGCCCCCTACACACACACACACACACGCACACGCACACACGCACACGCATGTGCGCACTTATTTCGCGCCTTCCTCCCGGGAGGACTGCCACCATGGGGCATCAATGTTCGATGGGCTGATGGTGTCCTGGGGCTCTCAGATCCCGAGGGGAAAAAAAATCTCAGTGTGTTCTGCCAAACCCCAGATGGCAGGGAAGAAGCTGTTCTGAGTGGTGGTAGGGTATTACCATCCCTGAGAAGACAAATGCCTTCCTCTCTGGAGACTCGGGGTCCAAGCCAGGTAAGCGCTCAGGACTGCCCCCACTCTCTAAGAAAGACCCAGAAGCAGAGACCACAGTCAACAGCAGCATTCCTGGGGGGCGTTGGAATACAGAGTGGGCAATGATGGGCTGCTTCTCTCCCTCGCCCCAGGGGACCACCGGGGGTCTTCCTGGTGGGGACTGTGCCGCCCGGAGCAGCTGGCAAGGCCAGGCTGTGCTCTCTCCTGACAAGCCTGCCCCAGTGGATCCTCACCTCAGACGCCTCGGCCATCCTGCAATCACCCAAACCTTCGTCCTTCCACTCAGCATGATGCTTTTTTCTCTCCTGAAGGGCCAGCTCAGCTTTGCATGGCGACCTCCTCTCCCTCTCCTCTTCTCTCCCTCTTTCCCACGGTTTCTCTTATTTTGCTGGGTCCACCGTAAAATCACCCCTTCCCCATCCTTCTTTGCCACCCCAGAATCTTTGTGGGGTGCAGACTGTTTGACAGTTTTCCAAACCCATCCTACTGTGTCCACCCAGCAGGTGTCCACCCATGACTGTCTCTCCTCTTAGAGGATCTTTAAGGTCAAAACCATCACACATTTCTGCGTGGTCTTGTCTGGCGTATAATCTCCCCGTTTTGCAGAAGGCAGAACTGAGACCACAAAGGGGCTTGCCCAGTGCTTCCTGCTCCTGTGAGGCCTCTTCCCCCAGCAGGACCTCTCCACTCTAAGGGGGGGGGGGGTCCAAGACCAGTGGGGGACACAGCCTCTGCACTAACATTTACTAAAGACTGTTCTTAGCTCAGAGCTCTGGCTTGAGCACCTGAGGGCTGGTGGTGCTAATTTTTAAGTGGAGTCCAGATGGGGTGGACTCAGAGGCAGGAGGAGAGATTGAGACGGCCAGTTGAGACCCATTCAGTCTGAGATGGTCTTGCCGGTAGTACCAACTTAGTGTCTACTAAATCATCCCCCTTAGTACCCCGAGCCTTGTCTTTCCTATTTCATGAATTAGGACCCTGCCTTGACTCTTCTTTGCCTCTTGTCACTACCCCTTCTCTCTACTCTTCTTTGGAGCCAAAATTCTAGAAGGTGTCCCTACCCATGCTGTCTATACTTCCTCAATCCCATTCACTTTTCAACCCACTCCAGCCAAGCATCTACCCCAGCATTCCATTAAAACTTCTGTCAAGGCCATGCTGGCTGCCTCGTTGCCGAGTCCAATGGCACCAGCTTCTCATCCCACCAGCTTCTTGGTGGCACGGACACAGTTCATCATTCCCTTCTTGAAACACTCCTCTCTCCCGCTCTCTTCACACCACCCTCCCCTGGGTTGACTCTTTCATCTCTGGGGGTGCCCCTCCTCCATCCAGAGCCTCCCTCCCTTGGCCTCCAGCTTTGGGCCGGCCACTAGTCTCGCTTCTCCCTCTTAACACCTCTGTTGAGGTGGCCTCGTCCATCACTGTGGCTCTGAACGTCCCCTGCCACCACTCGTACGTGTGTATCTCTTGTGATGAATTCACCCTTTCCATGTTATTATTCGTCACTAACTAGTTAATTTTCTTTTTGGTTGATTTGTATTGTTAATAAAAGACAACATTGCCGAATCCGGAGGGGCCAAGTAAACAATCAACTGTGCGTTTGATCGAAGCCAACCAACTTCTGAGTTCTCACTGTTGACCTCATGGGGGTGCTCTGGTCTGAATGGCAGTCAGAGCTGGTCTGGGCACACTCACAAGCCCACAGGCTGCGCTGGCATGTCTCGCAGGGAAGTCACCCTGCGCACACGGCATGTTTCAGTGGCTATTTAATATTTCAGCTTGTTCCCGGTAAATATTTGATAATACCTGGTTTGAGGGATTCTTCAGATCAAATGTTCCCAACCCCAGCATCTCCCTTCCCAAACTGAAAATATGCACATGTTTATTTGGTATAATTTCACAAATTACCCTAGAGAGCTTGAAGCACAAACAAATTCATATGCTAAGAGGGAGGGTTCTGAAATCTCAGCCGCTAAGGAGGCTGTTCCTTGGATCAGCAACCCCCTACCACAACAGCGCACCTGCCTGGCCACGCCTCCCCGCCCCGCCTACTTCTCCCTTCCGTGGCCACTGCTTGAGCTCAGGGTCTCAACATTTCTCCCCAGGACTGTGCCTGCGATGGCCTCCTAACCAGCCTCCCTGCCTCTAAGTCATGTTCCAGTACAATCCTTCAAGGACACCCATTTAGTCCTGTCACTCACTCCTCTGCTTCTACTTTTTTCCTAAGGCTTCCCACATCCGTAGTCTGAAGCCCCAGTTTCTGGGCCAAGCAAACCCCAACTTCTACCCAGCTTCTCCTGACCCTTCCATATATTGGCTTCCCCTCCTGCAGTCTGGGTCTCAAGCCTGACACTTTTGTACATGCTGTCCTTCTTCCTGCTGCCCAGCCCCAACCTCAACGTCCCTGGTGAGCTATCCATCTCTCCAGGACCTCCCGGACAGTCCTCTGTCGACTGCCGCGGTTGTCCCTTGTGCCATAACATTTATCTGCCTGTCTTCGCACCCGGCTCTGCGCTCCTTCCAGCAAAGGCCTCTCACTCTCTGCATGCCTGGCATGCATGTGAATTCAATAACCGTTTCTGGGATGAATGAATGCGTGAGTGAGAGACCAGCTGGGCGAATGAATGGGACCTGGAGCGTGTGCTCAGCTAGGGAGGGAGACCAGTGGCCTGAGCCTCTGGGAGCTCTGCCCAGTGGCTCAGGATTGCTGGGCCTGCTTTGCCAAGATCATCTAGAGCTGCTCCCTAGACGGGGCAGAGCTGCCTAGGAAATGGCCCTGTGGATGCCAGACCGCAGGCAGTCAGGCAGTGTGTCAGGCACAGGCTTCCCACTGCCTTCAGCCACATGCGCGAGCAAGTGAGTGACAAGAAGCCGGGCAAACTGGTGCCCATTAAGCCGCTTCCAGCAGGGCCTGCCTGCACCTGCCCAGGGTGGGGCCTCCCATCAGCGAGTGAGTGGATCATGAAGAGTTGGAGCTTCTACTCGGGCCTCCCTCCCTCCCTTTCCTGTGCAAGCCCCTTCCAGGGGCTGTGGGGAGCAGAAGCACAGATGTTCCCTGCATCTGTATAAACAGGTACAGCCTTGCAGAAAATGGTTTGTTAATACTGATCTGTGCGTGGAAGCGGTTTGTGTTGCAAGGAGGTGAAGCATCGTACACGACTGTGAGCAAAATGAATTTCGTCATCTCAACTTTTTTTTATTTCTTTTACGATAGCAAGACTGTGTCTGGCAGACAAAGGAACTGACTGGGAGCTGAAAATAGGTAATGATAGCAGCAGGGATTTTTAATTGGTCAGAAGAGACAGCAGAGATCTGGAAGGTGAGGCTCGGGCTGAGCTCAGAAGAGGTGCGAGAGTGCAGCGCCCACCAACAGCAGGGGGGGCCCTGGTGCTCAAGGCGGGGACTGAGTCCAGGCTCCAGGATTAGGATGGAAGATGAAACCGCCCACTGCCACGGGATGTAGGAACCTTGGTTTTATTTCTGCAGTTCTTGGCTCATACAATTCAATTAAAAATATCCCCATCCGCCAGAGAGTTATTTTTGTGAGGCAGAACTCATAACACGCTCAACAAAGGTCAAGGCTTTTTGGAAAAGTGTGATGTGGCTCAGAAAATAGAACAGAGGGAAGCTGACGCAGGAGGACCTGCCAGCATCCCTGGTGACGACATGGGGACAAAGAGAGTCTCATCTGGGAGGTCCTCAAAAGGGATGGCTGCCGGTCACACGTTGGGGACTCAGGAACCAAAAGAACGAAGTCGAAACTGCCCGAATGAACTCAAAACCAGTGTGGATGCCTGGAGGGGACTCTCCCTTCGCTGGGCCGGCCAGCATCCCCGCTTGCCAGGGGTTCTCCAACTTGAGTGTGCCTCCGAACCACCCGGCTGGCTTGTGAACCCACTGTTGCTGCCCCCGGAGTTCTGACTCCGTGGGTCTGGGGTGGAGTCTGAGAATTGATATCTCTAACAGTTTTCCAGGGGCTGCTGCTGCTGCTGCTGTTCCGGGGACCCCACTTTGAGAACCACTGCTCCAGGGTATTAAGAATGGGCAGCATGGGAAGTCAGGCCTTTGGTGTCAGACGCCCTCGAGGCTGAATCTTGCTTCCATCATTGAGCCTCTCAGTTCAGGTCACCTAGACTCTCCATGCCTCATTTTTCTCCACCTATAGAATGGAGCTGACTCCTAGGACCTCTAGTGGACGGGTGGTTCTGAGTTTTAAAAGAGACTGTGTATGTAAAGCTACATAACAAAGCTTCAGAGATGATGGTTTTCATTATGTACCTGGACACCCAATCTGAATTGACATATGAAGTGAGACAGTGAATTTGAAGTCCCTTCTAGCATAGGGATTGAGACCTTTTCCATCATCAGCAGTTAACTCTGCCTGAAATTTCACCTCTAGATGTTCATTCACTAACTCTTGAAAATATCCACCTATCGGGGAGAGAGGAAACTTGATCCAGCTCAGACCCGAGATGTACGGAGCCATTTCTCAGTTTTGCTTTCTTCTTGAATGAGCAGAGCCAACAAACATGGGTCAAGGGATGTAGGAGTACCTGATTTTGTTCAATTTGCCACTAGCTAGGGGACTAGTCATTTCTTCTCTCTGGTCCTCTCTTTCTGCTTGGGTGAAATGAGAGGGCTGGACAAGCAGGCCATGTAAGGGGCCTTCCTGCACCGCATTTCACAACTGAGGTCATCTGGACCACACCTGCCTTGAGATGAGGCAGAGAGGAAGGATGGTGTCGGGCTCTGGGCTCAGGTTGTAGACCCATTCTGCCTGCCTTCAGGTCTCAGCCATTGGTTAGCTCTGTGACTGTGGGCAAGTTACCTACCCTCTCTGTTCCTTGGTTCCTTCATTTGGCACAGATTAATAGCACTCACCTAACAGAGCTGCTGAGAAGATGGGATGAGATTTTCAACGTATGGGTCTTGGCCCAGTGCCAACTGGCACACAGTGAATGCATGATATATGTGAGCTGTCACTGTTACATCTCACAGCCTACTCACTCACAGCTGACCCTCCTATAAGCCCCAGAGCACTGTAATCCTAGGAAGCCCCTTCCCTAGAATCCTACTCCCTAGAAATCCCACTTAAAAGAGTGGCCAGGTGAAGGCACACCTGAATGTCACACAGGGACTGAGAGAACATTCCAGAGCTAGGGCCCAAAATATCATGAAGGGACTAGGTGGTAGATCTTTGTGTGAAAGTCCAACTTATACACTAATGTGACCAAGCCAAAGGGAATCTCAACATTGGACTTGTTCGCCCCACACTTAAAGTCCAAAGATCTCTACACACAGGAGCAAGGGGTCTAAAATGTTCATTACTCTTTATTGTTAAGGAAAATCTCTTGTCTGTGTGTGTACATGTGTAATGGTGGGGGGGAGATCAGGGGAAAGGGCACTGGAGAGGTGAGGGGTCAAGGCCATAAACCTAAAGCCTTCTCTTTTAGAAGAGACCCCCTTCCACAGAGCTGGAACAAATAATCCTAAAATTTATGGAACCAGAAAAGATCCCAAATAGCCAAAAGAATGTTGAAAAAGAAAACCAAAGCTGGGGGCATCACAATGCCGGACTTCAAGCTCTATTACAAAGCTGTTATCATCAAGACAGTATGGTACTGGCACAAAAACAGACAATACATCAGTGGAACAGAACAGAGAGCCCAGAAATGGACCCTCAACTCTATGGTCAACTAATATTTGAGAAAGTGGGAAAGAAT